>NC_044015.1:33114060-33420948 GCF_900496995.4 Aquila chrysaetos chrysaetos | reverse complement strand
AGTGTCTACTATGGCTGCTGGCTGACACTGGAAAAACAAAACGGAAGGGAGAGACCCGAGACATTTCCAGCTTTTGTCTGGGGGAGGTAGTCCCAGCTGCTTTGTGCAAAGCTTCGGAGGTTCAGGGACACAATCTGGGGTCCTGCTGCCTGTTTTGCCTAAGGACCAAGGAAGGTAGAGTAAAATAGCCTATGGTCTCGATATGAGGAATGACTAAGCAGGCCACCAGCTGGAAAAGAAGTGCACAAGAGGAAATACGATTCAGTTGTACAAAATCCTGGGGTTGGGCAAGAAGCAGTTGTTCATGATCTCTTCCGACACCAGAAGTGAGGTTGCTAGAGCCAGAACGACAAACGAAACTACCCTGTGGCAGGTTCAAAGCAAACGCAAGGGAATAGTTTGGGTGGTTCAAATGCACCCTGGAGTTAAGCTGTGGGACTCTGTCACAGGATGTATAATTAACAGATAACACAGGTTAAAGGGAGGACTGCACAAGTTCAAGAAAAAAAAAATCCAAACACTGAGGGTCATTAAAAAAGATTAAACCACCTCTAGTTCAGGGGGTTCTTGGAGAGTACTTGGAGGATGGAGAGTATTTGGAAATATCCTACATGCTAGCCCTGCACCTTTCCTCTTCTGTTTGTGCCTACTCGCAGCCTCAGTCAGAGATGAGATGCTGGATCAGACAGACCCTCAGGGCGGCCACTTCTACATTGTGAGAGCAAAGTCCTGAAATGCTCTGTGGAGGCATGCCCAGGCCTCAGCTGCCTAACACCTGGGGATCTCGCATCACCTCCAAAGAAGCTGCCTGACTCCAAACAAAGGGCAATGGGAGCTAATGTGTTGAAGACATACAGCTGCCATGACCTACTTCTCTGGCAGACATGGACCTGCACAGAGCCAGCCACTGGTTTCCTGACAGCTTCACAAACAACACGCCATTTAAAATGAACCAAAGCAACTATTGAACTTCCCCCATAGTAGAAGGAGCTCCTTTTTGGGGGGAAAGGGCAGGAAGAAAACAGCCCGGGGCGTGAAGAAGACACCCATCCCATCGGGGCACTCTTTGCTAGAAAACTCTCTCCACAGGCATACGTGCCCCCGCCTCCCCAGGGTCCTTTCAGGTCCTACACTTCACCGTGAAACCATGCAGGACCACACTGGGGACCACGAGGATTAAGGTTTTCACGGCCTTTGTGTGTATGGGTTGGAAGGAGAAGCGGCTGAGATTAAAGCTTTGACTTGTTTCCAGTTTAAGGTTTCCTACTGCAATTACAAACTGGGATTAGCAGCCTTAGTATACAGCAGACCCGCACAATCTGCCAGAAGCATCTCAGATGCCATTTTTAGCTACAGAAGATTATCCCGTTGCTACTCAGCTCCAGGTCCCAGTGCTTTCCTCAAAATCCTATTCCCCAAGACCCACAAAAGACTTCCTGGCATCCTGAATTCAGCGCTGACCTGGGTATCTCACACTTGGCCAGCACACAGGGAGAGGAGCAGCAGCTTATACATATGACACAGCTTCCAACAGGGCTCAGCCGTGGAAAGCGTATAAAATGGCATTAGCAACAACTTGGTAGAAAGGAGCCATGTTGGTGTCGTTTAACACAATGAAAAGCATAATTGGTTACAGCTGACAAACACAGAACTGCATTAAACAGAACATTGGATGCTGGGCCATGGTTTATATCAAATTGTCAATCTCAATACGGCAGTCCCCTAAAAAAGCTGCTTTTTCTGTAAACCCTCAGGAAACATAGCAAATCATGGCAACTTGTTTATAGTCCTCAAATGCCACACGAGGAACCTGATATGTATCTCTTATGGTGGGATATACTGGAGGGTGTTTCAGTGCGTCCATACTCATTTTCCAAATACATTGCACAGCTTCATTAAGCCTTCCTGAATCTCTCGGAGATAGACTTTTAAATGAAACCATGGAGTGGACAATCCTCAAGGCCAAACTCGCTCAATAAAAGTGAGATCACTTGCCTTACCTCCATGTTGTTTTCTGTCTTCGAGTCTGGCGATTAAGGCTGGAAACACCAATGATGACATGAAAATCTTTACAGCCTGTCCTGAACTTCGCCATCTGCTGCTGCCGTATAAACTGCTGGATGCTCTTGGACTTTGGCACTAACTTGACACCAGCAACCGCAGTAGAAGGACAATATTATTTGCGTCCAAACAAAAGTTTGTTTCTGTGGTCACTGTGGCTGGAACTCAAGAAGGTTTGGGGTTCCTGCACCTATTTACACACTAGGTCCTTTGGGGAAAGGGCAGCATTGGGATGCCTGGCCCAGCCAATTCTTGGTGCTAACTGCACCCTCCGCCTGCCTGCAGCCCCCTGAGATGGGACAGGGGGAGAGGACACCTGCGTTGGGTTAAACGGAGAAGGTACCTTCACCACAGTTAAAAGCGTTTTTTGTTGGGGTCTTGCTGCACTTACAGCACACCCTGCCATGTTAGGAAGTTTCATGAGCAGCAGAGCTTATGAAACCCGGTGTCCTGGGAGTTTTGTGGTTTAGATTCTCCAGTGTCTAATACTCAGGCTGAGCTCAAGCTGAAGATCTTCCAGGGGAGGCTAACAGAGTCTCTTTCCTTCACCCAGCTTCAGATTTTCATGAATCTGGTAAGGAGTTAGTCTTTTTAAGACCTCCAGCTCAGTGTCAGGTTTTCCACCAAATCTAACAGGTCAGTGAAAATGAGGACAAGTGGATAGACTGCATACTTGCATAAGGAAAACGAACTGAAAATTCATATAGTTTAATTTTCAACTTCAGAAGAACAGGATTACTTACAGCAGGAAAAAAAAAATTAAAAACTCAAACAAGCTGTTTAAAATGATGATCCCAATTACCTACTCTGTAGATGACCTACTATGATACCAGCATATCTTCAAGGTTTCAAGATAAGGACAAGGTAGATCTTTACAGCGGGATGGCAGCACCCTGATTTCATTCAAAGTCCTGGTTTACTACCATGAGTACTTGATCAGCCTTGCAGAAAATAGCTTTGAGCTAACTTTATTAAAGAACAAACAAGAAGAAGAGTCAACAAAACTGTTCTCTAAGTTTTAAATACCAGGAGGGGAGGAAGCTTTATTGCTTTATGCTACTACATTACACACATACAACAACAGCTGTCAACAATAATATTATCTGTATTGCAACAGAGATCCCAATTGAGACTAAGGTCTCATTGTCCTGGACACACGCAAAAAACAACAAGAAATATGCTGTAAGAAACCACCCTCTAAAGACACTCAAGACTAAATAGGCAAGAGGGAAAGAAGGGGGGAAATTAAATGACCCCTGATTTTACAGATGGGAAACTGAGAAATGCAAAGGATAAGTGACTTGCCAGAGGCTGCAGTAAGAAGTCTGTGGCAGAGCCATAACTGAGCCCAGATTTTCCAAATCCAGCTCCAATACCATCCAAATCTAGTAGCAGACTTGTCTTTAACCCAGCCCTAATAACATTACGGTTGGATCTCACTTGTATTCTAACTGGAGAAATCAGAAGTGGATACACCTTTTTTTTTTTTTTTTTTTTTAAGAGCACTCTTATTTAGTCCACGCCACATTTTGCTCAGGACTGTAAATTCTTCATAAAATGGGTCCTTTGTGTCTAATTTTCTCCACTTAACCTAGAGGCTGCATTTTTAGGTGCCGTGCCAGACACAAACTTGTTCCAGCAACTGGGCACCCCCCCTTCTTCCTAATGCTCCTTTACATGCTCAAGGCTAAGAAACCTTCTCCCCTCCTGCTCCCTCCGCAGCATCTGCAGGAGATACGGGAACATTTAACCCAACTAACACGCTCCTGGCGCGCTGCTGCAAACGGGAAGCTCCTGAACAAATGCCACAGCCCTGTAACACAACGTGTTGGATGAATGCTTAAACTTATGTGGTTAAGGAGAGTCAACATGAAAATTTGGTGTTAGTCAGAATTACCACGCTTGGATTACCCGTTTTTCAGCTTCTCCGGTTCTAAGCTGTCTTAGTGGACTTGATTCATAAAAGACACAGATCTACCCATTTCAAATTGCCCCTTCATGTAAATACTGTCAGTATAAATAAAGTAATTACTGTCAAGCCATCTGAAAATGATCAACACTCTTCGGTGCGAAGTAAGCAGAGCAAAGTCCATAACAAGATAGTAATTTGCACCTTTTTTTTTTTAATTTGAGGAAAAATTAACTTTCTTCGGTGCATAAGTTAAGCATGGAACATATTATTTAATCCTAATGCAAATCACACCAGCAGGAAATGTCGTAAAGAAAAAAGTAATCTTCTGAAGGAAAAATAAATTATCGACCACGTTAAGAAGGAAAGAAACATTCTCGAATAATTTCTTTCTTTGTTGGTATTGGCTGGCAGCATAATCCTTCCAAGTAAATTGTAATTTCCAAATTAGATTATACATTATGTCATATTAGTTTTATATTAGAAAAACAAACTGACTGAAAGGAAAAATGCCAAAGTTGACTTGCCTGGTAATGTAAAATTTTTGTGTTTCTACTGTGAAATGCTTAATGTTTCTTTCTTTCTTTTTTTTTTTAACAAGTTTTACAGCAAACATAAAACCAGAATTAAGGCAAGATATTTACTTTACTTGACCAAGCCCTGTTTGAAACGTAAATAGGAAAAGAAAGACCAAGCATTTTCAGGACACCACATAACCATAGCAACAGCTATCTCTGTATACAAATACAGATACCAGCATGAAAATTTTTATGAGTTATGCAACAGTCAAGAGTATAAGCACCTATTGCACTCAAAAATAGCGTACATAGAAAGAACATTAAACCTGCACAGGTCAAGTGATCTAAAGTCAGGAAATGCCAGAACTAAGAAGGTCTGTAAATTTTGCACAGCTCCTTGGCTGCCTATGTTATGTAAGAGTCTTTAAATACACCACCTTCTATTTGTTTTTTTCACACAACCTCTGCTTTGGTCACTGACCAGGATGGATGTTGTTTGCTGGATAGAGTATTACTCAATATGTCATTACGATCTTCTAGAGTTGATGTTTGGCCCAAGCCTCCTCTACAACATACTGCCCAAACTCTGCATCCAAGAGGGACTGCAAGCCTGCTTTTCACATGCTCAGCTTGCATTTCAGAAAACCTTAAAATACCGTTAAGCAGAGATAATGCTTTAGCTTCAGTTTATGTCAAATGAGGTGCAGAAGCAAGGGGTGATCTAGGAACAAAGCCGTATGGCATCAGGGAAGAAAGCAAGGTAGGTACAGGGCTGCGGGGAAGATGAGACTGAAGATGTCTCAACACACGTGAATTGCTGAGATGGTTGAAGACAACCATCCAGGTGTAAACATGGAAATACCGTAAATTCTTCATCATCTGCTAAACCGTGCCAAGAGCAAAGGTAGATTACTGTCACTACAATTCTTCAGTAAGTTTAGACAGTTAAAAAAAAAAAATTGTAAAGACAATCAATTAATCCTGGGGTTTAATTAAACCAAAAGCCCACCAGTCTGTTTCTCCGAGCAGCTGGCTGCAGACGCTCAGGAAACTAGACCCCCTAAACTGACCGCCCCTTCACCTCCTCGCCTGTGCTTCCCTCCCCTTCCTAGCCAAGGCTGGCTGCGTCCTTTTTCACTTCCTTCTCAGCCTGGTGTGGGGGTACAGACACCCTGGGGGGACCCTCTGGTCTCAGTCCCTTAGCCCAAAAGTAGAGTAACCGCAGAAAAGGTCCAGCTTGGACTTTGGGCAGGGAAGATGTTCGTACTCCCCTTTGGGGACTGATTTTCATAAATGGAGGGACACAGGGCAAAAAACATTCCTCATTTTTCAAATACGTATATCTACTACATATTTATCTACTAAGCTCGTGCAAACTTTGATTATTCTTTTTTTTCTTTTCAGTGGCTTTTTCCTGGCCAAATTCACATCATCTCTTGCAGAATTAGCAAAATCCTTCCCACCTTCTCAGAAGCATTGAACAGTTTGGACTGCTCCCTAGGGAGCAGTAAT
Source organism: Aquila chrysaetos chrysaetos (assembly GCF_900496995.4). NCBI lineage: Eukaryota > Metazoa > Chordata > Aves > Accipitriformes > Accipitridae > Aquila > Aquila chrysaetos. Next base: position 33,414,948 of record NC_044015.1, on the reverse strand, counting down.
GTCCCTTGGAGCAGCACCCTCCCTTCTCTCTCAAAATGATTGTATCATTTGGGTACTATTTGGGGGGGGACAATTCTAATCAGTATAGAAAACTGCAGGCTGAAAAGAGTAAGTTTAGGAAAGTTGGAGGCAATCAAAGCAAGGCTCTTATCGGGGAGATTTCTGCTAACTCGTCTATGGGCATAAGTTCCTGAGTAAGATTTAACATGTGCTTTCTCGCGTGCATACACATGAACACTTCACTGAAAGCTACTACTACTAACTACAAAGTTCTGGACTTAAATGAAAGAAAATGAAAATACACCTTTTCTTTTTTTTTTCTTCCTTTTTGGTAATGGGAAACCTCTGTTCTCTTATGGTGTTTCCAAGTTCAGATCAGCCGATGAGTACAAAATGCTTTAGTATTAATTAAAGAAAGGTAGAGCATATAAAGTGTATCTTTAGACATACAAAGGGAAGATAACCTGTAATGAGGAAGTAGGTATAAGAAAGGAAGACAGATCTGTGCATCCCTGTCCAGCAGACTGACAGCACCTGTGGACCCTAACAGCAATTACTTTGAAAGTGTATATTCAGCATCCTAAAGTTACCTTTGCTGCCAGACTCCTCCCAAATGACAAGACCACTGAAAACTGACCTAACCTTCTGTGTGCCCAAAGGAATGTCTGGACATGGAATCATCTTAGATGTTTAAAAAGAGAGAGAGAGAAATTTGGCCTCTAAGGACTATTTTGAACTCAAGCTTTAAATGAACCAAAACCGAGGTTTAAATGCAAGTTCCCACTTCATCTTGGCTACAATCTCACTACTCCCATAATACAATACTATAAAATACAACAGGGTGGTTTTAACTCTAATATATTTTTATATCATCACAGCTACAGCAACATTACCATTATAAAACAGACAGATACACAGACACGTCTATCTCACTTCCTGCAAGGGTTACACTTAACAAGGTTTTTAAAAGGAGCCAAGAAGTTATTAATAGATGTAGTAACATGGTGGTGAACATGAGCGTTGTGAGGTGCAGACCATTACAAAGCCCTTAGTAAAAGGTAGCTCTAAGCCGTGATTCTACACAACCTGTTGGCTTCCATAACAATTTATAATCTTTTTTAAAACACCTATTAATCACCTGCTAATCCTTAGCAAACACTTCTAAGTGGATTTTTCATAAGCAGCAAGATACACATGTAATCTTGGGATTTTGTGCTCCATGCTATGTAGCCTCATTCGATTTTTGTATTTGATCACACTTGATCATGGGTGTCATGGTGCACCTATTTGGATAGTTTATTCCCAGTTTGGTCCTATTGTGCTAAAGCTCTAATGATTTACGCAGACCTGTCGGTCTGGCTTAATCAGTTATATCCATTGTTTCCATTTAGATGGCTAGAAATGGTTTGCTAAGGTGTAACCCTGTGATTACATCATGTTTCATGAAGGGCCAGAGATATTACTTTCATCTAAACCTCATCACAATGACATACAGACCTGATAAAAGAGTTTGAGTCATTTGGTGTGGGTCCGGTCTCCCCTAGCTTCACCAATCTCAAACTTGCACAGCCAGCCTAAATTTCTCACCTAGACCAGCAGAGAGGGACTTCAGGGAACAAGGAAAAGAAACGTTGGCTTTTCATTTACTCTTTTCCATCACACCTTAAAAGAAGGGCAGCTGATGAATGTGCAAGATGTTTTATTTCTTGACTCCTTACTCCACTGACCCATGGGACTTCCTCTCCCATGACATCACCAGGTCCAAGAGTCCCACTGGATATGAAAAAGGATGACATTCTGATGGAAATTATAAGAAACTCCTCCATGATGTAGCAAAGGCACAAAACACAAAAGATATAATCCTTCAGTCTTCTATAAAGCAATATCAAGTGTATGTGAGCAAGAAATTTATTTCTCTGACATCTTGATACAAATTTATCTGCTATGGATTTTTTAACTTTACCTCTATTATTGGTCTCGGTTGAAGAAAGGACTAAATGGGTCATGACCTGATATGGTGGGTCCCACCAACCCACCCTCTCTCATGCAGGAAAACAGCATTTGGCTTTGGTGTGAAGTATCTTTTCATGTTTTCCCTCCCAGGCCTGACTCCAGATATTCCTTTCTCCAATGACATTCCCAGAGAGGCAATCGATGTAAGATCTGTTTTATGCACATTCGTCAAAACGTCTTTTTTCATCTTTTCTTTTCTTTTTTTCTCCCTTTTTAGACAGAGCTAACAGGGATTTAGCTGGAGGACCAAAAATGCAAGTTCAGGTTTTAAACTCCATACTCAGAGCACAGCCCTTCACAAAACCTTTTGTGACACAAAATGCAACCAGCGGCTAAGGAGGGGGGAAAGAATAAAAGCAACAATTCTGAAAACCAAAGGCTCTCACAATGTCCATAAAACAGCAGTTTCAAGAGAGTCAGTCTCCTAGCCAAGAGAGACAAGACACACATACATATACAAAGAGTCCTGGAGACCATGTCCAGAATGATATAATTGGTTTGCAGGCACACTTCAATCGCTCCTTCATTTTGTAGACTGCCATTATTTAGCTTAATAGGAACTCAAAGAAAGGAAGGCGGAAGTTAAATGAAGTAACCTCCCACCCAGCCCTGATGTATTATACTGGCTTCCTTTATACCAGCTCATTTGTACCTATAGAAACTGTTCTCAATGACACAGGGATCAGGGATTATTATCAATAAAGAACCTGACTTGATCATAGTCACCCATTACCATGAATGCTACTCAGCAGCTTCTTCTATTAAAAAAAAAAAAGTCCTTTTTTAACATAATATTTGTTGCCACTGAACTCCTCTGGAAATATGTATACCGCAAACATCTGCTTTTACACACAGCCTTTGTGCTGTGATTTCAGAGGAAGCCTGAAAGGCTCAGTCCAAGGTTGTTATCTGGGGACACATTATTTAAATGAAGATCTTTAATACACCATGTCAGAAGGCCGTCTTCATCTCTGTGATTCCAGGGAAGTGGAGGCACTGCACTGTGAAGAATTTGGCTTCTTACCTACATAAAATAAACAGTTTCAATGCCCGTAGGTCTCAAAAATAGTAGTAAGGGTTCTTTTTTAATAATCCTCAGTCTACTGTTTCAATAGCTAGACTACACATTGCATCTCCCCACACGTATAATACAGCTGCTTTATGTTGGCCTTTTAACTGTTCATTATTTTTGTTTTTATAATAAGAAATGTATGGAAACAAATGACCCTTTCAAAGTGCCGAACTGTTAAAAGAAATAGCAAACAATCCCAAAGCCACAGAGACTCTTCTATTGGCACAAGAATGGTGGCCCTTAGTCATTTCAGGGCCCAAATGAGATAACACTTTGAAACAACATTCATTAATGTTTGAAATACCAATACAGAGCAATTTAATTCAACTGGCTTTGTTCTTTAGAAGAAACCTAAAGGGGAAGGCGGGAAGGGTAAAAAGACAGCTTAAGTCATATAAACTTTCACCAAAGAACAAATCAAAACATCTGAGGTTCATTCAATAGGGCTGACTGGCCTCAGCGAGAAGACGACAAACAAAGAAGCATTGTATTGTTCCACAGAGTGAGGTTTTTCCAGGAACATCCCGTCAGATGCTTTCCAAGTGAACACCATGCAGCTGAGAGTAGGTGGATTTGAAACAGCATAAGATCAATAAAAATCCAGCTTTCCATTTCACAGGAAGTCGACTGTTAAAACAGTAATGTACTTGTCCGTAGCATGTAAAACAGAAAGGCCACACAGAGGTTGGGCGTCGGGTTACTGCTCAATCTGTCTTAATAACATGGTACATATATACTGAACATCTTCCCTACCCCACCCTGAAAGCTTCAAGAGCCAAATAAGTCCAAGCCTTTTAAGCAAATGAATGCGGATAATCTCTGATAAAAGGCAAAATCCAACCACCTTTTCGAAAAGAGCAAACAATCCCATTTCCTCCATTAACCTTGTAGAGAACTTTTTAACACCATATTTTGTCACCCTATCTTTAATTCCCCAAGGCTCAGATACAGGGGGAACAGAGGGGGGCAGTAATGAGGAACGTTACTGATGGTGCCTTGACTCACGAGAAAAGGAAGAGAAGGAGAGGGCATCAGTATGAAACCAAGCAGATTCTGCTAGTCTTCAATGTCTACTGCTTTTTTTTTTTTTTGTCATGTGATTTGTTCTTCAAAGTTATGAGTGGAAAGAGATCTGAATAAAAAGTCCTGATTCAAATTGTCTTTGCATGTGGACCAGCAACATGACAAGAACGATCCAAGGTCTTGAATGGCTGCTGCACAGGGCATGATTCAATAGAGAAGGACTTCTAAAATTAGAATAGATGACTGAGATGGGATGTGGTAGAGATCGGTGGGACCCTGGCCACAGTGAGTAGGGATGAGTTGTTTATTCTCCTTTCCAGCACAAAGCCTGGAAAACAGAGAAGAAAACAGCAAGGAGCAGACTGAGAACAAAGGAAAGCAAACAGCTTTTCCCCCAGCACCTGGGGATGAAGCTAAAGGAACTCCTTGCTTGGGATGCTATGGAATGTATGTGGGTTCAAAAAGTGATCAGCCAAATTCTTCAGAAAAAAAAACCACCTCCTTAAATACAAAACACCACCTTTGTCTGATGTGTCTTTGAGCCTTAAAATGCTGAAGGTTAAAAGAATGATGCTGGAAAAACATCACCAGTCGCTTGTCCTGTTGTTGTAGTTTTTCTTTAGCATAGTCTGTTGACCACCATCAATGGCAGACTACCATGTTAGAGAGGCCTTTGGCACTACCCGGTATAACCGATCTTGCATTATATGAACCACCACAGCAGCTGCCTGTGCATGTTCCTAGCCTGCAGCAAACATGAGGTCATTTGGATTAATTCAACCTGCCCAGAAGGAGGTTTAAGCTAGGCTGAATCGTCTCACATTTGCCAGTGGCCAAAACACATATGCACAAAGTTATCTCAAGCTAGCCACCAGGAACCAAGGTATTGCCAAGCTCCGTGGCATTAACCATCGACTCCGCATGTTACAGAGTTCACTCTAGCCCTGCAGCATAAATCCGTCTCTAGACGTGGTTGTCAGTTTGAGCCTCCCACAGATCCCACCAAACTGACTTTTCGGTCACAACCTGATCTTTGGGGTGTACCTTCCAGCCAAGAGATCACAGAGATATCCCAGTTGATGTTGACAAGGTTCTGACTGGTTCATGTCTTGGCCACACCACTGGTTTGAGAAGTAAAGATTTTCCCAGGGAGGTAAAAGCAGAAATCAGGCGAAGCAATTCAGTTTTGCCTTGTTGGCTGGGCAAACCAATCGGCTTTCCAGGTTGATTTCCAGTTTAATGTTTACAAATCCCAGCTCAGGCACTGAGTTCAGTGAACCTAACCTCTGATTTGAAGATGAATGCTCAGCATTGCTGCAGCTGCTTCTCAAAGGCATATTGCTAGCCCAGCTTTCCAGGTTTGCTACACTAGTAAATGTTCTTGCTTTTGAGGGATTAATCAGACCCTCTCCAGATCTTCAGGGCAGCTTTCCTTCTTACTCTTGTAACACTGCAGCAAGGAAACCATGCTGACGTCGAGTCTCCCACAGGAATGCTGCTGCGGGAGCATCTGCAAGTGATTAATAACTGGAAAAGAGCAAGACAAAAAGGTTCCAGTTGGTGATGAGGCTCCAATGGATGCTCCTGGGGTGTCAGAAATGTTAAGATGATACTCAGTCTTCTTATCACCATTTGCTTGCCTTTCCAGAATATGGATGTGAAGAGCAGCCTGGAGGTATGAGTGGGAAAGATCAGCCGCCCTGGGGAGTGGAGATGAAGTGACTGATCCTTCTGTATCAATGGCCAGGTCTGCAAGACTTTGCCTGTGAGTCGCATGGATCTTCTTAACAGCAAGGGGAACCAGATGCTCATTAGTCAAAGATGTGACTAATTTTCAACCAATAGCACACTGGTCTGGATTTTAACCTGTGGGTTTGACTGCCTGCAAAATGGCAGCCCACACAGGGCTGTGTGGGAGTTAGTGATTTCAGCAGAGATGGATTTGTGCAAACTTCTTGTTAGATTATTTGACTCCTGGGTTCTCCAAGTCAGGTTGGATCCTCACCTGGGGGCAACAGAACAGTTCATCTGGCTAACATGGAATCAGGCTAACTTACACCAGAGGAGGTGGTGAGGGGTTGAAATAAAGCCAGCATTTAAAGCAATCAAAAACTTGAGTTTCTCAAGGAGATGGATCCTCCAAGGCCTCTGAGGAGGGAATTCCCATTGACTTCAACACACAAGGAGAGCTTAGAGGAGCAGACCCCTGAACCTGGGTCAAAGCAATGAACGATACCCAGTTCTGCTGCAAACGACATAAATCAGCCACATTCATTCCAAACCAGGCCCTGCAGCATGACCCTTAACCAACCTTTCAGTGAACCTGAGATATGGTTTTCAAATTTGTAATGAAACCTGAAACTAAGTGATTTTCACCTGGTTCTGGCTTTCACAGAAAACATTTCACAGCAAGCTTTATTCCCTAGGTGTGATGCCCTAGTTTCTTTGTTAAATTCAACCAGTTCTTTGAACCGGGAGAGCCAAAGAGTAACCTGGCGACAATTACCTGAAATGCATTAAATTTTGTATAAGAATATGAGCTCATCAAAGTGGATGCCTTCCATGGAGTTCCCCAAGGAATCTTCAAGACACGTCATTTCAAAACCATGTGCCTCAAAAAAATTAAAAGGATAAAACCTATGCTAGACTTTCATGTAAATGTTTCCACAACCAATAGCACCTCTGAGTTGTATCCCTGGGCAGGGAATAATAAGGGAAGATAACAGTAGCGCAGCCATCAATCATCTTGAAAACTAGTCCCACCAGGACAGTGCTGGTCTGCAGAAGGGCTTCCATACCATAGGAAAACCCAAGTCTGGAGTAGGCTGTGTGCCATTAACATGGGTGGCTCTATTTCAGATTGTCTGCTAGCAAAGGCTCCCTAAAGGTCCTTCCTGAAGAAGGACTGAAAGGTCCTGCCTAGTTGAAGTCCATTAACTAGATCTATGTCTGAAGAGAAGACAAAATGGATCTGCATAGATCTAACATGACTTGACTTGCCACCCCCCATCAGGACACATAGCACTGAAGCAAGGAAAAGCTCAACTGCTGGAGCAATACCCTGATTGAAGAGAGAGCCGAAAAAGACCCAGAAAAATTTATCAGTCCTTAAAATGGGTGCGACAGACTGCTGAGGACCCACACTCAATGCCTCCACTAGACTTCTAGCTCAGATGGGGCACGCAGAGTGTCCCAGAGCATCACTAAGTATTTAAGTCCAGGTCCTCAGAGGTTAACTCCAAACCTGCACAAACCATGCAGGTGCCCTGTCATCCCTGCTACCGCAGAGGGAGAGTGGCGATAGGTTAGCAGGGAACAGGTTGAACAACGCCATTGCATTGCTGCTCTTACCTTTCTAAGAGAGCAAGCCTTGGTGGTAGAGCGCAAGCGCGAAGGAGGCAACTCAGAAAAGTGTGTGACTAAACGCCCCTTTACAGCTCTGCTCACCCCAAAACCATTGCTCCGGGCAGAATCCTGTCTTTTGACTGGAAATGTAACATCTGATGCTAGAGCCATATGTGAACTGAATTACCAGCAAGGGAGTTCATACCTTGGTGCACGGGTGCATCGACAGCCACCGGAGAGCAGAAATGCTCAAGGGTTCCCAGAGCTTCACATCCCACTTGCTCTGCAAAGATTTGCTCAATAGACACAATCCAATCAACCACCCTTTGAACCAAGGATCAGTGCGTGTGTTCCTTCACACTGGACTTCTAGACAGGTAGCATTGCCTCATGTTTGATAATACCCTTGTTATGAAGGACACAAACCCATGATTTACTCTGCAAAAAGCATAACGCTAACTGAAAATAGCCTAGGAAGGATATAGCGTCATACCTAACACTACATTAAATGCAAACTGAGAACCTGATATATTTTAGGAAAATTCAGCACACTCTAGACTAATAAACATTTTACAATATTATTGCACATGTTCATTTCACTTTGTACAAATAATCATTCCCTTCACATCTAATAAGTCTGCTTGACACATTTGTGGCCTTATAAAAACACCTTCAAGGGTCTTGTTTTGAGGCATTGATCATTTATTTACACAAAGCTCAAAGACAATGACTAACGATTCCGATGGTATAAAAGTCTTCAGCTGTGATCTTTGTGTTGTTGTTTGTTATCTCAGAACTCTAAAACAATTTAAAGGAGATTTTATTTTAATGAATGAAAAAATGGCTTTTTTTTTTCCTCTGGCAGAAACATCAAATCAATCAAGGTGAAGGAAAAGACCAGAGCTGTTTGTCTTTTAGTGTGTTTCCAGGGCTGGAAATAGAGTGCAATTCGGAGGCCTTATTTGCAGTTTGTACTGTCTACACAATCGCCGGAGGTGCCAGAGGCTGGGAAAGCATGGGCTGAAAATCAGGCTTCCAACCACCACCAGTGGGGACATTTGGAGTTCACTTTACCCAATCTCCAGACACAGAGCTTAGAACAACCTCACCGTAAATCAGAAATAACCGATATTGATGGACCTAGAAGAGTGTCAAAATTGTAATTGTAAGTGGGCTGATAAAGCTGGGTACCCCAAAGCTGGTGCAGATTTCTAACTTCACTCCTCATTGCAATACCACATTTTTTTCTTGCATCTCAAAGCAAACCCCAGCTGCCCGTCTCTGGTGGGCCAGATCCTTAAGGAGTGTAAATAAGAGCAGCGTGTACACACCCATGAAATCACGTGGATTTAGGGTAGCGAGTACGCTTATCTGCCATGGCGATTGCTCCATGGTGTGTTATGAAACAAGAGTCCTGCACTGACAGAAGGGAACAGTCACCGAACATGGCATTGGTTTTCTAGAATTTTTTTTTTTTAGCAAGCCACTAAAATGACAATGTTTTCATTAAACTCATGATAGCTGATCTATGTTCCAGAGTTAACCAAAAGCAGAACCTCCACTCCAGTTATGACCTCAGATACATGTAAATTCAAATGAGGTGCCAGGGAAATATGATAGAAATAGGAGAATTATAAGCACTTACGTAACAATGCAAGCATTCTGAAACTTGCTTTACAATTAAAATGGATATATAATTAACTGCATTTTACTAGGCCCAGATTATGTTCAAAGCACACTGAAGTAGATTAGCAGATTTATGGAAACACATGTTAACTAGTCGTACAAGACTAGGTTTCCCCCCAAGCCAACTCTCCCTCATGCTTTGTTGTCATTGCTTTTAACATCACACGATACCTGACAGCACAATACAAAAATTAAATGCCAGAAAATAAAACAGCTGCTAATCTTAGGAGATCTCTGAAAAAAAATCCATGGCCTCTGTTTAAGATACAGCAGTGGGATCACGTTGCTGTGAACGCAGCTTTCACTTTCTCCCAGCCCCAGGAGACCTACCCAATTGCTCCAAGTACATCTCCAAGGGGTAAGGCGGCACCACCCCCAAAATGACGTTAGTGGTTAGGAACAAACTTCCCCTTACAAAAACATCCCTGAAGATACCCCGCAGGCTGCACATGCATTCCGCCTTGGTCCTATTCCCATCTTCTTGGAGAGAGTTGCTGTGAGAGAGCTTGGTCCGTACTGGTACTAGCTGGGACCTCTCCAGGGGTGCAACAGACCTTCTCCAGGTGGTGCTGGGCTGAGGATCTGGTCCCTCAAAACCCCTCATTGTGCACTTGCAAAGATTTACAAGCCCATTCTCGCAAATTACGGTGGATCTGCAGTTCTTAAGGATCTGCTCTCACCATGTTTACTCAGCCTTCTTTTTTGTGCTTGTACCCACTTTCATTTCTATTGGAAATTTACCAGGAAATGTACAAAACCCGTAAATCATACTAAAACCCATTAAACCTGAGATTAATTTAGTCTTAAAGGTTAGCTCCATTTTCTTACCACTATTTCTGTCTGCAATCTGTCTTCATCAGACACTAATTAATAAGCAGACACAGCTTTGGAAAACTGCCTTTAATCTTAGGAAAGTGTAAATACTCATGGTTACTAATGCAAAATCTCACTACACAATTCATCAGGAGATTGGAACATATAATTTTCCTTTATAACAGCTTACTGATTTAGAGGACTAAAAGCACAGGTGAAGCTGAAAAGAAATATTACTTTAGAAGTTTGAAGTATTTTGCTTTTTTTTTTTCTCTCTGCAGTGCCAAAGCAGTTGTATTTTCCTAAGACATTTTCATTTTTTTCTCAGGCAACGGGATTAGATCCTCCTGTGTTTTACACCAAGAGCCTTTGCTTGAAGTCAGGGTTTGTTACTCCTGATTTACAATGGTGCAAGTCATTTGGGGATTAACCCTGTCCAGAACTGTGTGCGGAAAGGGGGGGTCTTGTGACAACTAGGAGGTAAAATATTGCTCTCCAAATTATATTTTTAATGATCACTTCCTTTCATAATGATGCAAGATTATATATTGACTGTGAAGAGCTATTTATGTGCCATGACTAAGATACATTTTCATCAAACATTTATTTCTCATGCCTAGAACTAATTTGTATTTGATTAAAGGTTTTCTACGCGTTTACAGGAAAAGATTATTCACGTTGAATTGCTTTTCTCAACAAAACAAAAAAGTTTGCGAGTACTGCCAAAATAGCGGTTTTAAATACGTCTCTTTTTACTCTGTGCATCACACTAGGGATTTCTTAATCAATACCATGCTGGCTAGCACAGATACGCTGGTGGCTGGGCTAGGCCAGAGCAGCAGCACCATGGCAGCAGATGACTGATGGTGATCCCTCGTTGCAATTGCATCCTTTACCTGGACCAGAAACTGTCATCTGTGGGGTACGCTGAGATCTACGGATCCACAGCATGTAAACGGGGAGATGTTTTAGGATACATCTCACTGCCAAAAGTAGGAAAAAAAAAAAAAAAAAAAAAAGTCTTACTTAATTCTTGATGCTTGAAGACCTCCAGTGACGGCCACTCCGTCTCTTCCCCAGGCAAGCTATTCTGACAGGTACTAGTTGTACTCTGCTTTCAGCCTCTTCCTGCATTTTTTTGAGTAAACAAGCTATGCTGGTTTACCAACCGTATCTGATAGTCCGTGTAGGCTGGAACAGTTTCTTTCTCTCTTCAAACTAACAAAGCTGCATGGAGCTAAAAAGTGGCTTGTTCAAATCTGCCTGCCCGGGCCACAAAGAAAGCATCAGTGCTTTCTTTTGCCCAGAGCAGACTGCCAAATTGTAGACTTCTCTCTGCAGTCTTCAGGGAGTCTGGGGTAAACCCAAACCACTCTCACACGCTGCCTTCAGACACCCCGTACCTGACCAAGCACTTGGGCTCAGATCCATCTGCTTTCCATCATTTTCCCCAAGAAAGTGGCGAAAGTGGGATTCATCTCAACTGGCTCCAGCCATCCAAAACAGAGGTGTCTAATCCAAACTAGTCATTCGGGATCCCACAATAGGCAGTGGAGAGAAATATGTCCCTCACAGCAACTTCAGTACTTATCTTAGGATAAGAAGGATCACCCTGTGGAGCTGCAGTCTCTCCCCATTGACTATAGGGGAAATCTAGACTAACCAGGACCAGATGCCCCCAATTAAGAAGTCTCTAAACATGTGCAATACCATTCCCACTGCAAACCCTTCTGTGCCTCAGTTCCTCAGACGAGATCTCCGTGAAGACCAGAAAGGTTTAGAAAAGTAAAACATCCGAGGCAGTGATGTACGCATAACCCAAAGGGCATCACATAACGGCAGGTCCATGCCAAAAACCCAAGACATAGGCAAGTCCCATCGTTTTTTTCCACCTCTTGCCTTCCCATTCTTTTTTTATTTCTTCTCACTATCTCTATCATCACTCCTGCTCCGTGCTGAAGCAAAGCTGCAATATGTTGAGCACATGGGGAAGGATTCTCTGCAGCAGCATAAAAAAAAAAAATAGGAGGAAAAACTCCTCCGAAAAACGTTTTAGTTATTAAGACACTTGGATTTTTCAGTATAAATAAATTTATTCATGAGAGCACTTAAGACAAGTTCTAAGGTTAACAAACACTGCACTATGCAGCTCACAGCTGTGACAAATATTTAAGAAATCCGATACAGCATGCCTAAAAATTATTCATTTGCAGGCCTCGTTGCTTTTGAAGATCAACTGTTTTATTTGTAATTTTTGACATTTTCCTTCTTTTCCTGTTTGGCCTGTGAATTTGAAAGGGTTGTAAACACGTACTCCAGCTCTCTGCCTGAGGCGCTGGGCTGTTGTCAGCGTGCCAAAAGGAAAAGGAAGCTGATAGGTCCTTTGGTACATACCGATATGAAGGGCTTGTAAAGATAGTATTTGTTTGTTTTTTTTGATCTGACTTTGAATCTGGCTGTAGTACCTATCCTTCAGGGAACAGCAACTTTTAAATAAATGCTTCAAGATTGTGCAAACATTTCAGTAGTTTCAGAGTCCTGGTGTTCTGGGTCAGGGAAGGAAGAAAATACATGTCAGTCAATAGAGATGGAAACGATAAAAAAATGGTTAGAGCTACAGTCATAATTTTTTCCTGGGCTGGGTGACGGGTTCTTTCGACGGCTGCATCACGTGCTATTTCACTCATGTGCCTTTTGGCCAGCCTATAAAATACACTGTGGATTTAACGCATGTGCACACACACACATGCTTGGAAACAGCTTAAAAAGGCACAGTTCTTTCAAACTCATTGTCCTTCCATACCATGATGTGCTAATATGGCAGGAACAAGAAAAAAATATAAGCTTGCTAATTTTTCTCTTAGTCCTCTGAGTTTAGAAATGGTTATTTCCTTTCATTTCTTTGGTTTATCTACATTTCTGCATTTTTTTAAAAATCCATTATTTATTACTCAGCAGCCGAGGATCCCGGCTCTCTGCAACGCGAGGTGCTATACCAACACACAGGTCACACCAGCACACAAACTGGTTCTCGGAGCTGTAGGAGCAGATCCTGCTGCATGAGCACAAGGTAGAGCCCGCTGGCCTTGGAGAGCTAATAAGTTCAAGGGCCAAAGAGCAGGAGGAGAAGCAGAGAAGGAAGGAAATGAAATGGCTCGTTCAAGGCCACAAACCAAACCAGTGATAAATCTGGGAACAGGAGCCACATCTTCTGGATGTTTATCACTGCAGAACAAATCAGCCGTTTCTCATTTGCCTTCTGTACTTGCCTGCTACTTCCCACTCGTAACTCTTGAATCTTTCAGCAAATTGCAAGGTATTTTTACAGAGGGGTGTATTTTTCAAGGCAAAAAATCTGCTTCTTGGCCCATGGGTGGTTAAGGGAGCTGGGAGGACAGAGCCCATCCTTTGGACACACACCAAGGAACCAGGGCTAATACATACACCTGGGGAAACACATGTCCCAGATGACTCTAAACCAGGCATCAATACCTTGTTTGCACAACTTGATTATTTTTTTTTTAAGTGGCTCTAAATTTTTGCTGCTGACTTTTACCACCCAGAACTTGGAAGGACTTTACCTGTTCATTGGGTTTGATCTTTACTAGAAAACAGACCTGAAGGTTACATACTTGGGTTAAAAGTCTAGCAAAGATAGGAAACCGAGTTTTTATCAAGGTAGCAGGACAAGCTGAAGATCTGGAGGCAGGGGGGCTCACGGTCAGCTCATACTAAAACATTCTTGGTCTTCATCAGGACTTCACCTGGTGCTAAGTCGGTGTCATTAACAACACCTACTTTTCCCAAGGCAAAACCAGCCCTGTGAGTCCCGAGAAACACTCCACAACAGAAGCACACCATAGGGGCTTCTGCCTCATCTCCATGGCCCATGAAAATTTACAATTGAAGAGAACCAAAATCTGCAGCAATATGGGGGGGATTTGAGGGGGAACAGAGGATAACCAAGAGGAAATGGGAGGAGAAACAGAGGCACAACAGCTAATGATTTCCCAAAAACTGGAGGGCTGGCAGGGTGAGGGTTTCGCAGCCCTTGGACCACAGATCTCCCCCCTCTCACTTGGCAGAGGGGAAAATGCCCTCACAGCAGAGCTGCAGACAATGCACAGCGCCAGGGCGCATTTTCCCCCCTTGTTGGCAGCTTCTGAGCGTGAAAACACTGGGGGCTTGGGTAAGGAGAGAGAGCAAGAAGGACAGTTTATGCATCCAGTGCGCCTTTCAGTGTCTGGGAAGCACTGGCTGCCTCCAAGGGGCCAGTGCAGCCGCCGGGGACTCGCCAGCCCTACAGCAAACTCGTGGGCACTGCCGCCTTCCAGCCAACACCGGTCACGAAATTCAAAGCAGCCCAGGTTGTTGCACTACTGCTGGACCACCAGGCCAGCTCCGTGGTGCGTTTGAAGGGAATCTTTCCACGCAATAAAACCCTCAGGCCATTATTCCTCGGATGCTTGGCAGCGCGCTGCTGTCACGTTTTCATGGCAATAGCAGCCTGCGGGAGGTGGGATCCCAAGTGGAGACAGTTATGAGGCTGTTATACATTTGTGGCACAAGCCAGGGTGGGGTTTTGCTATCCGGCATCTAACAGGGTAGCATGTCCTCTCCTCGGCCTGTAACTGCCCCACAGAAAGCACCGTTCCATTCTCTCCCCCCCCTCTTACCCCCACTGCCGCACATCCATCCCTCCAGTGGCTGGGGTTTGGGGGAATTTGTCTCCAAATGGGAACCAGATTGGAAAACGGATTAGCAGGAATAAGATAAAGAATTAAACCCAATCAGCAGGCGACCGCATTTTTAAAAGGCACAGATGCACGTGATTAGCTTGCCGCATGTGTTCAAGTCAGATCTCAACATCAGAGATGGGCTTGGAGAAAACCTCAAATCCCCCAAGAGCCCGCCGGGGCCCCGGGGCGTGCCTTTGCACGGCGGAGGCTGCGTGCGTCCGCGGAACCATGCCTGGGAAGCACAGGGACACAGCCAGCCCTTCGGCTCCCCGTCCCCCCGAATCCATCTCCTTCGGTCCCCTTGGGGGGGAAAGGGCATCCCCCTCTCCTCGCTCCAGCAGCGGGCAGGCATTTCCATGCCCCCAGTGCCGACTGCGGGATGCAGGCCAAAGACGAGACAGAGCAAAGTTAATCCCAATATCACAATGCCTGAATAGTCCCAGACTGTGTTTGGGGAGGGGGGTGGAAGGGAAAAACAGCCCTTTTTCTCTTCCACACCCAGGTCACAGAGTGAGTCAGGGGTCAGGGAACAGGGGTGCTGGTCCAGCTCCACCCACTCCCCAAGGCCAAGGAGGGTGAGAAAATGTAGGGAAGGGCTTCCCACCTCCAGCTGGAAGAGGCGATGTCCATTTCATCACATCAAGAAATGCTCCAGCATCTCCTGGCTTCACGCTTACTTAAGACCCATCCGAAAAGTAAATATTGCCGAGAGACAGAACAGCATCTGCACACTATCAAGATTTCCTGGATCTCAGGCGGTATTTGGGCTCACCAGCTTCAGGGGGTGGTTTTCTACTGGGGTGACAGGGATGGGATGGGGGAGAGAGTGAGGAAAGGGGGAAGAAAGGGATTGAGTTCAGTGGAAGGAGAGCTCTGATTTTTGGGAAGCCCTTTCTCGCTGGCAGAGCATCACCATCAAGTTCTTGTTGCTTCGACATTCGATACAGGTTCATGAGTTCAGTAGGAAAACATGAAACCAGAAAGGGCCAAATCCTGACCCCAGACAGGCAGGGAAAGCACTGGCCCAGCCCAGGGAGTGCTGTAATTTAGCAGCCAGACCACCCTATCGTTCCTAGAACAATAAAATAATCTTACTTCTATAGGACTAAATCCCGAGCCCAGCATGGCTCTTTCCAATTGGTGACAGCAGAGTCAAGCTGTGTGGTTTGCAGCACCATCAGCTAGGGAGCTCCGAGTATTTTGCAAATATTAATTCAGAGGCAAAAGTCAACCGTGAGAGAGGGTACATTTCTTTCGCTGTTTCACAGCTGGGGAAGCAGGGGTCAAACAACAACCTGAGTTCACGTGTGCTAAGCCAGGCTCTCTGTTGGTGCTGGACCTCACTTGGGCAATGCTGAATTGCAGCCCACAGAGCTTTGCCCAAGAGATTGTGGCAATTCCAAGGGCAGATTCACCAAGCAGCTGCATGTGCCCACCCTTTGCCCAGCCTCCTGCCCTTGACTGGGGTCGAGAGCCACCTGTCTGAAAGGACGATGCTAAAAGAAATTCCCTGGAAGTGGTGTGTGGGGGACCATTTACCTGTAGGATGGTTCCCCCCCCCGCTCTGGAATAGGACTTCAGCAAAGGAGGGTTTAATCTAACGCATTAGGCCATAAGGCAGGTATAAACAAGGGCAACATTGCAGTAAGTTGCAGCACTTCATCTGGCAAATTTGCCACAGCTTTGCCGTGTTTGGTCATGGGTGACTTGAGTTTTCCCCTTCAAAAGTCAAAGGTTTTTAGAGCCTTCTTTCATGAGGTCTGTGTGGCCGTACAAGCGTGCATGGGGCCAGCTCCAGCGGATTTTGATCCAGCGGCTGATCTCAAACACATCTTTACCCAGGGAAGGAGATCATAAAGGTTCATCGGGACTAATGTGATGTCTTCTCCTCAAGTGTTTTTAATCAGTTAATGTAAACAGACATTATGGGCATATTTTAAAGAAATGCTGAACTGAGCCAGATGAGTTGCATCCTGAAGGTGTCCCCCCTCTCCCCGCCAAAAAAGGTGGTGCTGATTAGCTCCACAGACATGTTTTGCTTGTGATCAACTCAATTCAGAGATGAATCACACCTTAAATTCCTGTAAACTTTCTAAAAGTCTTCTTGGAGGAAAGAGAGGGCCCCTGCGAGGTTAAGGCTCAGCCACCAACAGGCACCAGAGGTGCCTCCCGGGCGCTGATGTTGGGGCACCAGCCTCTAGGACTTCAGGTCTCACTTGTTTTGCTGCTCATGAAACCATTCTCTGGCACTGACAACTGGCACGCTGCAGCAACAGCAAAAATTGCACATATGGTGGTCTAAGGAGATAAGCAAGGCTAGTTTTGAAGGCAGAAGGAATAAATTTGTAAAATAGGTTTGATGGCGGCAGGGGGAAACACAGTAGCTTCATCATAACTCTTGATATTCCCAGAGAGCTGTACAAATGCCCGCTTTCCCTCCTGCAATGGGACCCACAGGTGATCCCCTAACAGCAGCAGGGTCGGGTCCTGTGTTCATGATTTTGTTACGTCTCCATTTCACCTAGCCAACCCTCAGTCCTGACATGACAACCACAGAGTGCCAAACACAAGTGGCCTTGCCCAAACTCACCGGTGAGGCAGAAGACAGGGGTCAACTGCCCCTTTCCTCCTCCCCAACCCACAGCCACCCCCAGCTCCCAACCCACTCTCACCCCCAGTGAAAATACTCCACCTCCCGTAGCCCACGCGGCCGCTCCAGCCCCGGCTGGTCAAATCCAAGAAAAAGATTTGTATAAGCTTTTTCCAGCATGTGTTTAACTGCAGACATTGCTTTTAATAAAGGCTGCACCACAATCCTTTTCATAATAGCACCGAGCAATCTAGCAATATCCTCATGCACTTAGAGAGTGAGTTAATGAAGGAATAGGTTAATTGAAATCGACTTCAGTATGGAGCACGAGTGGTTGAGCCGAAACGTGGCATAAAATAGAAATGAAAAGAAAACCCAGCTTCTCAACCCAGCCTGTAGCTTTCTGGCCATACACGGAAAAGAATTATTATTTCTTCTTCGTCTTCTAATATGTTCAACAGTAAAACCACCAATAATATGAAAATAAATTACACCTGGGGCAACCTTATATTGCACTAACAGTCTGGCTCTGATTAGCCTTGCCTTTATCATGCATGCATCGTATTAGTCCGTTTCAAAGAATTCGTGGAGAAATTCATACTTCGACCTTAAAACAGAGAGTAAAAACACAGCTGAATTTAATTACCCGCTGACCGCATGCACTGGGTTAGGTAATAAAATATAGAAGCAGTAAGATATGTAATGCTTTATTAAGCTATCTCAGATACAAGAGCATGCCTGGCAATTATGCCTGAAGGCTACTGAAGGCTACTCGGAATCTCTCACGGACCACCCAAAGAGAGAGCTAAACAGAACCTGGTTCTCACTACACAGCAAAGACATCCATAAATAATACAGCTATAGGCAGGCGAAGTGCCTCCTTGCTCCTATCTGCCTTTAAATCCATATGTTTATCAAACACACATTGCCCTGGCATCAACCTATTCTTCTCAGCCTCGCTCAAGACATGGGTTTTTAACGCTTTCCCGGCGCACTCTTAAGCCCGGCTTAGGCCCCAAGTTTATGAATGTTTAAATAAAACAGTCAAAAATTAAATAAAGCCCAGAAATGGCTGGATCAGAAAGCAAAAGCCAAGCCTGCCTCCCCTCCTCATTCCTAAAAGGAAACTTTGGCTGCAATTAAAGTGGATGGGTGAGATGGGAACCGGTTTGCAGAGCCGCTCTGCAGATAAATAAAATGTTTAGGAGCACGCAGCGCGTGCTGGTGAGAGGGCTGGGAGGGAGGAGGGAGAACAAATCCTATCTTAATTCCAAAATTAACAATTTAAAGGACTCCTGTAATAGGCACAAGCTGCAAATACTGGTCTGATCAGATCAGTGAGTTCAGGCAGTAATTTTTTAATTACTCTAAACTAACATCAGCCCGTTTTATATGCTTCATCCAAACTTATGGTGCCCATAACATGTAAACTTACACTAATAAAACAGCGCTATACAATGAATAGTGAAAAGGTTGTGATAAAAAGAGAAAGAAAAAAAAGCCCATGGAAAGATACGTTGCTGGGGAATTGTACTATAAACTGGATAACCCAAGTTTATGAAGAGATTCACATTTTCAGGCCCTCATCCAGGCAAGGGGCCCAGGTTGTGGGTTTCCAGGGGGAAAGACAGTTGTCTCTCCCTCTGCTCCTGTACCATTCCCACCCCACAACGTTGCAGGGTGCTGTCAAGAGCTGGCCACACCAAATCTCAGCAAGAGCTTGGAGGCTGGAGGCCAGGCGGCAGGATCAACACGGAGGCAGCGGAGCCAAGGGAAAGGTGAAAAAGGGATGAGATTTGTGAAGACTGATGCAGATTCTCCGGTGGGAGGGGAGCCCGAATCAAAACCTCACGTCCAAACTTTCCTGGTGACCACCCCTTTTTCTCTTCTTCCATTTCCCTTCTCAGTTGTTGTTGGCTTAGACTACAGACAATTTAGGGTAGGAACACTTTTGCGTGTGGCTGTGCCATCCCTGGAGACACCACACTTGGTTGGAGTCTGCAGGCTGTATATAAATATAATCACTGCCATAAGAATCAAATTAGAGAGGGATCCAATATTCACATCTAGCCCCTCTTACTTGTAACCAGCTGAACCCAACTCGCAGATCCCAGAAAATTTCCACCTCTGGCAATCTTCTCCTCCGTGCTTGCCATGGAGGTCCGCTCCTCTTTTCCTGTGACGGGAAATCTATTTCTCTGTGTATTTAGGTTTGGGGTTTAGCTTTTTTCCTTTTTAATAGGAGAATCAGTCCAAAGCAAAGGCCAAAATTTGAATCAAATCCTCTCAGAAAAAAAAAAAAAAATAACCAAAGAAAGAAAAACCAACCCCAAGTTTGGGTCACTTTTTCCTTTCCCACATTCCCTGGCCCTTGTTCATTTGTTGCTCTTCTGCATTTCAAGCTATCTGGCCAGGATCAGAGGCAGACTTTCTTAAACATATTGTGGTGTGAAAGGCTGCTCTGGAAGGATTTCTGGCCACCACTCTCAGTGCAAGATGAGTTGGAAATCTCCAAATAGAGCTGATTCGCAAAGACTTCCACAGCAAGGCTTGAGGAGAAATAAAGAACTCCAGGAGCTTGTGAACATTCACGGTAAAGGGGAACCGAGCAGCAGTTCCATCAAAGTGACACCTCTCTGGCTGGATCAGTATTTACACGGATCGCGTTTGCTCTGCAATGCCCTTTAGCAGTGCTAGCTGATAAGTCTCCTAGCTCATGCAATAGATTTCCCACCACGGAGCCAGACAGACAGAGCGGGACCACTCGAGTACCTTGCCTGCTGCTCATGGAGATGAGGACCCAGGGGTTTGGACCCCAAACCTTCTCTGTTCACACCAGAGTTTGAAAGATTCCTGGGGTGCTATATTTAACAAAGGTTTCCTGAAATCTGTCCCTAGTGTTTCAGAGTGGGGGGTTTGGAGATAAAAACCAGAACTTTGTATGCCAGATCAGGAATTCTCGCAGACAACGCCTGCACAGAGCGCCCTCACAACAGGCAGCGGGGGAGCCCTGCTCATTCGCATTCTCTTTATAAACAGTTGTTTATTTTATTATCTTTATTTGAAACAGATTATGCAGCAGAAGACTTCTGGAAAAATCTTTTCCATCTGACTACTATTTTTGGCAACATACGGTACAGGATAGAAATGCGCTTGCTCGCGTTTATTTATTTGTCTTCATCCCAAAGGCTGCAAACGGGGAGAAAGATGTATTAGAATTAACTTCAGAGAAAGCCTGCGACTGTCAGTGTAAGGACAACTCAGGTGCAAATCAAAAGCCTTCATCTATCTGTGGGCCACATACAGCAAGACAGAATTAATCTTTCTTTGAGAATTCATTTTTGCCTCCATACTAGGTCCTTTCTGAGCTTTCCCTAGGAAAAGAGCCAAACCCAACAATACCCAAAGATACCAAACCCAACAATCTCAGTGACCAGAGCTGAAGGAGTGACTCCTGCTGCAAGGAGCAGAAGACAACTGTGATCCTCTGATGGGAACCAGAAATGAAGGGTGACAAAGACATCTCAAGAACTGCTTCACTGTGATACTCCTACACCACAACAGACCGGGCATTAACACTTTTTCTGAAGAAATTATCCAAAACAGCTATAGAGAACAATACAAGATGATAGTTAGCCTGTAAGATTCAGTTAAAAGCCCTGATTCACCTCCGATATCAGAAGTCAGTAAGCCACGAGGACTATGGGCACAGGACGCATAGACTTCAAGAGAGGTTGGAGAAGTTTATGGATTATGTAATAAAATTAGTTGCAAGAACACCAAAATACAACTCCCCATTTCTCCACATATGCAAAAACCATAGTGAAAATTAAGGGCGAGGTCACTTCGTTTGAATTGTGTGGTTATTTTTCTTAATACCTCGATTACGGATAGTGGATTTTTTTCCCAGTTTACTGGTAATTTTCCCAGCCATACACAATCTTTCCCTTTTGTTCCCCCATTCTGAACAGTAATGAAAAGAAACAAGAGACTTTTTTTTAACAGAACTGGGGAAATGTTGCTCAAAGTAGGAACTATGCATTGAACTTTGTTTTGAGAGGGGGAAAAGAAATTATTTTCTGTCAAAAACCTTTATACAGAGAAAACCCCCAAAACCTCAGGCTTTCCATTCCCATGTATAACTGCTGAACCTGCCTTCATGATGTAGAATTTCTTTATGGGACATGAACACATGCATTCATAAGCCGTCAATAAGGCTTTCACACAACCTGCAGCGCCCGTAACGTCTCTATAAAATTTTCACTTAAACATTATTCATTGATCTGCTTGTAAACTTCCCAAACAGCACGTCGCCTAATTAATCATTTTTATACTAGATGCAATTGTGTGTTTAAGCTGCAGAATGGTTTGCTGTGGCTAATCACATCCATGCACCAAGCAAAGACAGAGCTGTTTGACAATTGACTATGAAGCTTTAATTATTCTATTCAGAAACAAAGTTTTCATTAGAGAATCCCAGAGCAGCTGGTTACTGTAATGATGTCCCTAGTGGAATTACAAACAGGATGAAAAGGGTTGGACAATGTTATTTGACTTACAGCATCGCGATGTTCATTTTGAAAGCCATGAAGAGTTGGACAAGATTCTTTAAGCTTTCTGTTGCTGGTGCCAAAACTCAGCTGGAGCGTGTTTTCACGACACTCTCCACTTCCTATTGTTTTGCAAAACGCTTTTTCCACCTTCTTAAAAGGACTCTGAAAACAATACACCTCTGAGAGTGAAGATTTTCTGCTAGGAGGAGCTACTGAGCTGAGCACAAGCTAGATGTCCTCTCTGGATCCCTGTTGTCTATGACTGCATGGAAATACAGTGTGTGCAGCTTTGCTCTCCCACCTCCAAACTCTTTTAGGGAGCAGAGGTAATAGGAGAAGGTGCCACTACCATTAACACCACCTAATACGGCAGATAATCCCCTAGATGCAACCCTACCTGAGTCATGCAAATGTGGATATTAACTGTTCAAAGATGTGGGTGCAGGGGCACGAGGAAGTCCTCGGTGTGAGTTGGACTAGCTCCAACCCCACATCACACACTGCCCTAATGACTTTATATCTAGTTGGGAGAGAGAGAAAGAGGAGTGGACCCAGTCACAGTGTGAGAGAAGAGCCTGTGACTCTTTGCTCTGCTCCTTTGCTCAGCCAGGGGGTGACTATAAGAAGCTGGGGCAGGAAGGAAAAGAAACTAGAAAAACCTCCCCAGTCAATTACATTCAGATTCAGGACTTCCAGTGAGGCTCCGCAGCTTTCAGAGGAACCTTCCCAATGCCATCATAAGCACTCTTCCCTATAATAAAATCACCTCAACTTGTCCCAGTCTCTCCCTTTATAGCAAAGGTGGTGAAAAAAGTTCTTGACTCCCTTAATACGTGCCCATCCTTCCAGAGGACTGGGAGAAGGAAGGAGGTTAGGGGGTCAGTGCAACAACATAAACTGTCATGAGAGATCCTTTTTTGCGCAGAAAAAGCCCTTTCCTCTGCACAGCCCCCTCAAGCCATACGTGCTAATGTCCAGAGTTAGGCCCTGAAATATAACATCTCTATTGAATTCTCTCCTCCCTTGCTGCCCTCCCTCCAGGACTTCCCTAACCAGTTCAGGCTGTGGAGGTAAAAGTCCAAAGCCTGTTAGTAATGTCCCAAATGTAAGCCCACCATGAGAAGAAAAAAAAAAAAAAAAAAAAAAAAAAAAAAAAAAAAAGAAGAAGGGGGGGGAAGCTCATGAAGACATATATCCTGCTGAGCCACCAGAGAAGCTCCAGGAACATCAAAAACAGAACCAACTCTAGTGAGTTCTGATGTGGTTTCAATTTTGGATTCTGTCATTGGGAAAGTAATCAGGTCAATCAGAAATGTGGTGGAAACCCAGCTGAGAACATGAATTACTGCACATTCTGGACCACCCAAGACCAGAAAAGAAAAAAAAAAGCGCCCTATATCTCAGTAATACTATAGCTTTTATCATTAGAGTTAGAATTATAGTTGCAGTGAAACTATGGAAACAATACAGGCTTGTAAATGCTTCCCACCGAAATCTACATTTATTTTTTAGCGTGTGTGTCCTGTTGCTGTATAAAACTACTGAGAAAGTTCAGTTAGGGCTGAGGGCTGGGGGTCACATCCTCAACGGATGCAAATGTGGAACAGCTCCAGTGCTGGGAGGATTCAGCCCTTTGTTGAATTAAATTCCAACTAGAGACTGAATATTTTTTTTCTCCCTCAGTTTACAGAAAAATCTATTTGGGGCATTTGTGTAAGTAAGTGGATGTGATTTCTTTTTCAAGGATGTTTGGAAATGAGAAACTGAAGCACTGGAGAGGTCTCTCACAAGATTGTTACTGTCCCTTTTTTTTTTTCCCCCTTAAGCAGCTGTGAAAATAGTCTCGCTGGAACAAACATGTGGATTAAAATGGAGATATTTCACAAGTGCAACCCTCTGCAGCCAGGCTCTGCTCACCATTCCCTTTCCACAAGTCTCACTGAATTCCCTAGAGCATGATAGAGAAAAAGGGAGTGAATGAAGGAGAAAACTCCTTCTAGGCAATACAAAAGTCTTGGGTAGAATCTGCAAATACTCTCTACCACATACAGATTTGTTGTAATCTCATAAAATAACTGGCCCACCCTTCAGGTGAGGTGAAATGGGAACAATTCCTCTCTGCTGTAAAGGAGCCAGTTGTGAAACTGGCCCAGTTGAGGCTAGAAGCACTCGGAGAGTAAGGAATGTGAGATGTCTGAAATGCAAGGGGTAAGTCAAAACCTGGGTCCCAGGGAACCAGATTTCAGGCATTAACATCACCCATAGAAGTCTGAGACTGTCACTTTCCATTTGGCCTCCACAAAAAGAGGCCGAGGTATGCAGTCTGGACAGCGCAAGGAGCTACACGAGCCAAAAATAGAGTCCACGTTTCATCCTCTTCAATTAAATCCAAAGAGAAACCGAAAACTTTTTTATGTTGAGGGCGGTCAAGCACTGAAACAGGTTGACCAGAAAGATTGCAGAGTCTCCACATCCCTGGAAATACTCAACGTCCAGCTGGGCAATGTCCTGAGCAACCTGCTCCAGTTTACCCTGCTTTGAGCAGGGGGTTGGACTAGATAATCTCCAGAGGGGGTCTCCAACCTCAACTGTTCCAGGTGAAGACCTTGCTTTGGTCCTGCCTCTGCCTGAAATAGGCTGAAGAGCTCCCTCATCTTGAAGACGTGTACAAAAAAATTCTCAGAGGACAGAGACAGGCCAGCAAGCAGCCTCCAGACTGCATGGATGAGCAGGGAAATGCAAATCCCCTGCTCCACAAAATTAATAGCACAGGACCACAAACACTGCAGTCTACAGCTAGATGCGGCTCGCACAGTTCTGAGGACTAGAATATATGGAAAAATTCTTTTTTCTTTTTTTGTCTATCTGTTTTTAGACAGGAGCATGGGGAACTGAGTAGCAAGGTCATCCTCTCTTCCTCCTGTGGTCTACCTCAATCTAAACACTGGCCACAGTGGAGTCCAAAGCACGTTCTGCTATGGTAATAAAAAGATCATGGTCGTTTCAAAAGCAATTAAGCCCTCGTAATTGATTGTGCTTTTACCACAGCCATCCTTGCCCTTGAAGCACACACCCAAGTGGAGGGGAATTGATGGACATTTTCACATGCCCTGCATGCCACTCTAAAAGCTTCTCTTTCTATTTCTGGCTAGTCAGATCCCAAAAACCTTCCAAAACCAAAACATTATAAAATCAAATCCTTAAGAGGAGACTGCTTTTACTGCCTCGTCACTGTCACAGAAAATGAGAGGGAGAATGCCACAGTGGTTCTAGTCATTCATAGCAAGGATGTTATCATCAGGAGAAGATTATGGCCCTGGGGCCTGGATCAATCAGTAAAGTTGGGCTCTGATCCCATGGCAGGGCAAATCCCATCAAGGCATGTCATCCTTCTTTCACATGGGTGGTGCATGCAAGCAACTGCCATCTCAGATGGTATCTTCACAGTCATTTCCAGGCAAATGGAAGCATGTTCTGCCCATGCTTGGTGCTGAGCAGATGTTCTGCAATATGGTGCTGACTCAGCGACTGCGCAAGACCTCCCCATTCAGCCAACTCTCTGACATCTATCTTTAAAGCAGCAAGTATATGAGACCTTGGTTTCACTTCAGTTCTGGTACGCTCACTCTAAAAGCACTGAAAACTGAGTATTAGAAATCCAGCAAAAACCATCCTACTACCTACATCCCAGTACCTTGGCAGAGAGAGGATCCTTGCTTTCTTACCCATGACATGGCAGGTAGCAAGCAGACCTTTACAAACAGACACCTCAAAACCTCTTACCCCAGAAGCCGAGGCTCCTTGCTGAAACAGATAACATGACCAATCAAAACCTGATGAACTGCTCCACTAGCTTCCCCTGGTTGTATTTAAATCCATGATCCTCTGCCTGAACCCCAATGGATGTGGACAACAGATTATTTCTTGCCACTACAGCATCCTTAACATATTGGAATGCTTATATCATATCTCACTTCCCCCACCCCCGCCTAAGCTGAACAACCAGCTTCCTTCAACCCTTCCACACAAGCCCTACAGTCTTGCCCTCTAACCAGTGATGTTATGCTGGATAATCTTGAAAGGCCTTCACTGCACACAAGCCAACTGAAGGACCTTTTCACATGCCTGATGTGAACGCTTGCATCTCCCATCAGGCTGTTAACTTTTTTTTTTTTTTTTTTTGCACAATGTCACACCTTAGCTGACTCGCACTTAAGCTTATGCCTGACTCTCAATCCCAGAAGTTTTTCTGCAGACCTACTGTCTATTCACACAGCTGATTTCTCCTACCAAACCTTGCCTTTGTCTTTACCAAAATTCCTCCTCTCAGATCATGCTTTGCCAAGCTCATTTATGTCTTAAACCTGGCCTCAGCAGCTCTTCAGGGACATCTTCAAAATTAATAGATATGTTCTCCTTCCATCATCCCAGGCGGTAAGGAAAGAATTATAGAGCAATGAGTCCAGGACAGAGCCCTCAAGATCCCCCAACCTGTAGCATGAATGTTTGACAATGAAATTATGGTAATCAGTCCCTAAGTATTATTTCAAGCCAGCCTTACAGTCATGTTAGACAAGATTCATCTCAACTAGGCTTCCCTAGCTCAGTTGTGAGACAACAAAGCTCCTGTTTTCTTTCAAAGCCTTTTGAAAATGATAGTCTTAGCCTTAAATTACTACATATACATACATACATATATGTATCTAAATAAAATAATCAGAGAGGGAGCAAAAGTTTGCTGGCAGCCTGAGGCTTCCCTCTGACCAGATGTACCCAGTTCATTTCCAGTAAAATTCCATGGAAGCCACTAGCATCCCACTGGGATGTGCTAGGCACATATTAACTTGCTAAAATAACAAGGAAGATTTGCCTGCATTCTGCTGTAATCTAATCTATCACTTCTCACTTTTTTTTTTTTTTATAGTCAGTATAGTATCAAAGCAAAATATGACAGTATGGAAACTCAGGGTCACAGGCCAGCTTGTTCCTGCTCAGCATCCTCAACCTGCTCTGCTGGGTCCTTACGTTGAGCTCACGTGGTTGGGAATTTCTTGGCCTAACAAGACTGCAATCCTGACCTTCAGTACTTCTGCCCTGTCACCCTCTCTGAGTTAGGATCTCACAGCCATGAGAGTCCTACAGCCAGTGTGATGAGTTACTTGGCTCCCAAAAGACAAGAATACATCCTTTTCCTGAGGCTCCAGGCGGGTGGATGCTTTGAGAAGCAATGCTGCAAAAGTTCTTCATTTGAATGGACAATCATCAGAGCTTAAGAAACCTAGCATTAGCTTAATGTTTGCAACAACCTTCTGCCTCCCTTTGATTTTATTTTGGCACAAAGGGCAGCTACAACAAAGATGCTATGCACCGCCAACAATGAAAACAGACTGCTCTATTATAAACAGAAGGGCCTGGAGATAACCCCGACTCAAAAACTCCAGTTCTAGACACTCCCCAAATTTTTGTGAAACCTCCCCAGAGACTCACATCCAAGTTGCATACCTTATAGTCCTCACTTTTGACCTCTGCTCCCCCGTGACGAGTGGGGAACACGAGCCGAACATCAGCTAAGTGCAAAGCAGAGCTGGCTGCCCTCATGAAGTGCCTCTGCCTAGGACTCTGTCATCTCCTCCCACTCATTCATGCCCTCCATACTGCAGCCTCATTATCCCAGACCCCTAATCACTTGATGTACACACTGTCCATAAATTAGGAGACATCACAGTGTTATTTGGGGCACTGAACAAGATTACTGTGCAATTATACCAACGAGCCACCTTTATCTCTGGGCTTGAAATCATGCCTTTACTTAAAACACTTTAAATCAATAAAATTATACCGTAGCCATCGACAGCACATACAGTTTTGCTTACTGGAATGACCCCCATTATGTTCAACGGGAGATATGTTTCTGCCTGATTCAAGCATAGCAAACAGACTTCAAGTAATGGCAAATGTCAAGTGGTTTCACGAGGAAATAATTATAAATCATTCATGACACCCTGCTATGTCCTAGCTGTTGGTTGGCTTATTCCTCCTGATTAGTGCTGATTTGCATACAACTCAGAGCATCGCAGCAGTGATGGAGGCTCCTCCAGAAAAAGAAAGGTACCTTGAAGTACAAAGGCAGATGGGTGGGCTATGATGGGAGAGAGGCCACAGAGGTATGAGAGGTGTATAAATCCTGAGCAGCATAAAGAAAGCACATAGGGAATGATGGAAACATCTCTTCCTGCTTAATAATCATCAAAGGGATTCAGCAGGAAACAGAATAAAGGGGAAACGTCGCTCTCCACGTGGTGCGTAGTGAAGCTGCGCAACTCCCTGTTGCCAGAGGCTGCACGTACAGAAAGTTTCTAAGGGCTTCAAGTTCATCTCCAGGGCTGAGGGCAGCCAGAGAAGATGATGGGGATGGAGAGCTGAGCTTCTCTTTCTCCACAACAGGAGAGAAAATGGATACACACAGGTATCATCCACAGCCTGGGTCTGTGCCTGAAGGCACCACAGGTGCTGCACTACTCATCTGTACGAGGGCAGCAAGAAAATCGGCTCCTAAGTTTGGATGTGATGGAAAAAGCGAGGACCAGCCTCGGGGAGGGTGCAGCGGACTGCAGAGCTGCCACAGTGATGACAGGCAGAGGACCTGCTCCTCAAGAAGTGGCCTGCAGCCCCAAAGCCACATGTATGACATAGGACCAGAGCAGGACTGGGGCAGGCATTTCCAAAGGAGAACATGGGGAATCCAACCCCACCTTGAGTAACTTAAACTCCCTCTACAGCCTTATTATTCTGTCCCAGGAGACACAGGAAATTTTCAAGCAGCTCTGAGTCAATGGGGATTGTCTGACACAGTGACAGAGCCCTGATTTAACAGGGTGCTAATTAACTTCATGCATTTCAAGTCAGGCAAATGCTGAGCATCCCTGTCGAACCAGGGCCTACACACAGCACCGAGATAGCTTAAGCCTGGAGAAGTAGGCTGGAAACATCTAACGACAACAAGAGGATTTCCCATGATAAATCTGGTACTTCCTGCTTCTGGCTGTGCTGGGTTTACCACACAAATCGTCTTTCTCACAGTCCTTCGGCGCTGCTCATTCCATTCTCAGCTGGGCTCCAGACGCACAGAGGTGCAGGGAAAGGAAAATAATGAGGCAAAGTTGGGATAGGCAAACCTCGTGGTGCTGGAGGCTTTTCAAGGCTCTCAGATGCTTTGGTGGGTTTGCAAACTGGGATAAGATTGTGAACCACTTGGTTGTTTTTTTTTAACTTGTAATTTAAAATGCATGCTCGCCCTCATGTACCACCAAGGGTGGCTCAGTTATTAAAGGCACAAACAATTTTTTTTATTTTTTCTGGGAGACTCAACTATGCCTGGGGGAGTGAAGAAACCTGGACCACCTACCATAAGCTGGGTAGTCGGAGAATATTACACATAGTCCATACCCCGTGTTTTCTTCCCATGCTAGGGCTCCCACTCTGGTGCCCATGTGCCATCACAGCATCCCCATAGCCGCTCTCTGCAAACATTCCTTGTTTTTAAAAACAGAGATGATCCTAGAGTTGTAACACTCAGCCCCAAATCTGGAAGTGATCTGGATTTTCCCCAAAGTCTGGCATCTATTTCAGGCCCATTGTACAGGATGACCAGAGAGCAGTACCCAAATTAGACCCTTGATGCAAGCTTGAGCCTCACAGAGTGCCGCTAGTGTTTTTGGCACTGCTTCCCAGTTCAAATTCATCTACTGCTTAACCTGTTCCCTGTTCCAAAAGATTTCTCTTTATCCTTTTATATAGCAGCATCCATAGGAGTTTCATCCCTTTAACCTGCAGAAAATTCAGCTTTAATGACTCCTTTTCTGCCTTTGTTTGTAATTCATCCAATGTTTTTCAATAGCAGTGATTGTCCCTGTGATATTAATTCTCTTCATAAGCACTGTCTCTCAGCTTTCCCCACGGTTCAGTCCTTCGAGCTTTTTAAACATGATCTGCTGTTCTCTAAAACCTGACTTGTTGGTATCTTTGTACAACACCAAGATGTCAGTGCTTGTTGCACTCATGCGTACAGAAGGCTGTCACTCTAAGCTCAGTGGTGGGAAGTCTTAAAACAGCTGGTTTGTTCCCTGCCTTTGTCACTGCATTAAGAACTTGGATTTCAGCTGCTGTTCGCTATCACCTTAAGGTCACTTTCAGACATATTGTGTTTCCGGGTCCCCCCCATCTCTAATTGCATGAGTTAAGATTGCTTTCAATTTTAATTTCCTTCCTTTTGATGGTTTCATCCCACTCTTAACATGACTTGAACATGGGTTGCTTTTTTGTTTTTTAAGCTTCCTCTGAACATCTCTGCTGACCGGTTCCTGATTTATTTAACCCACATTAACAATATACAGCTAAGAAAGTGAGACTAAATGGTTGAGCATTCATTAGAAACAGATCAAGAAGAGACTACGTTAACATCCCCCTGACTGCCGCATATACCCTCACATCTGGCCACTAAGTGCCTCTATAAATCAAATATGGCATAAAAGGACGAGGAAAGCTGTAGGGTTGCAGCAGGCAAACACTGTCTCTGCTCCACCAACAGTTTTATTTCAAAGGAGTCTGAACACAGACAAGCTAGCATCAGCTTTGTTGACTTTCTGCTGGTCCCAATACCTCCTTGCCTTTGCCACTTCACTCTCCCCATCCATGTCCCTTCAGATGACCCCTCTCCGCTGCTTCCCAAACCTGCAGCCTCAGACACATCAGTTCTTCTTCTGAGATCTTCATTGTCTGTGGCTTTGGTCTGAAGAGCGTGAGAAAGCCTAACATGGGGCTGGACATCCCATCACAACCACCCCTTGAAACATGCAGTGTCCACCTCTCCGACCACGTGGTCTGAATGGAGATCTAGCATCTGTTTTGTCCTACACCATCAGACTAGGTAGCGGGCTAAAATAAAGGATTAACTCCTGGCCTTAAGTTACACATTTTGCTATCCCATGTTATGGCTATAAATTCTTTACCCACATAGACAGATAGCTATCAAATTAAACCGGGTCCTTACTTCTCCTTCACCATAAAATTCTCTACTTGATGTATTTTATTAGAAAGAGCAAATCTCTTCACTACTATTCTTTTGATGGGCAGTAACACATTTTATGACTGTATTCTAGATTTTCCACTAGTGTAACCCAGATCAGATTTGAACAATTGTATTACCAGAGGCTTTTTGTTTATCCATACTTTGAATTTTTCTTAAAGAGGCAGGGTATTGAAGTACTACAAAAATTGATTTTTCATTTTCAGCCTTAACTTATATGGGTCCAGGCCAAGTCAGAGCATCTAAAAAGAGCACAGAACTCTTTGCCTCAGCTTTCCTGCACACAAGTCTCTTGAAAAATCACTGAGCCAATTTCTAATCTAATAAGCCTTCTTTTTTTATTTTGTGGAAAGCCCTGTTTCTCCTTGACCATTC
This sequence comes from Aquila chrysaetos chrysaetos, assembly GCF_900496995.4. NCBI lineage: Eukaryota > Metazoa > Chordata > Aves > Accipitriformes > Accipitridae > Aquila > Aquila chrysaetos. The sequence continues at coordinate 33,383,655 of NC_044015.1, read as the reverse complement.
TGCTGATATTTTCTCCTGTTCATCTCCACCAGATTTAAGCATTTTTGGTTCTTTCCCAAGCAGCTTCACACTCCAACTGACTGTGCTGCTGAGTATTTCCCTTTCTGGGTCCCTGTTAGCAGGTCTACCTGAGGGCCGTGCATGGCTGTATTTGTTCTCATGGAGTCCTTCACCACTGCTGTGTCATTTCAGAAAGGGCATGATGGACTTGGGGGTGAGCTGGCCACCTGAGCAGGGCTATAGTTCCTTACAAATGCAGTCCCTGAGCCTCACGTTAGGTCAGCAAGTGCAAATCCATGAGCAACTGGGAGCTCTTTGATGGGAGCTAAGAGTCTCTCTGCAGACCCGGGAAGTCAGACAGCCAAATCAAGGCCGTAAAATAAAGTCAGAAGCTGGCCTTAAGATAAAAAAAAATAAAATAAAAATTAATTATATCAACTAATATAATAACATGGAGGTTTTATTGAAACAGTGTCCTAAATTAGTCAGAAACAGCAACTTTATTTGTTTTATTGCATAACCATCTGTCATAAAAGCACTTCTTTCCACTTGCCCTATCCTGGATCTGTGTTTGCCCAAGCGCTGCCTCTGCATTGAGCCTGAACAGCCAGGACACGACTAACAGGAGGAAGGTCCTTGCACCTGAGGCTATCCAGGGACCTGGGACAAACAGCCTTTAGTGCAGCCTGGCAAAGGCAAAACCAGAGCCGGAGGGGAAACTGGCCACAGGCAGAAAAGCATTTGCCAAATGTCACCCAATGAGCCTGGGCAAATAAGGAAAAGCAACTGGTAGCCCAGACCCCTCTGTAGTCCAAAACCTCAGGGCTTCAATAAGCTTCATGCAAACAGATTTACAACCCCTGCAGAGACTGAGCACAGCAGTACACAGGGGTAGGGAGTCTTGGGAAGATTCATAGGCTGATTCACTGGACATCATTTCAAGATCAAGCTTGTGTCAGAACAATGTGGTCCAGGCAAATTTATGGAGTTTGTTTCATCCCCCCACAGAAGCAAAGAGACAGAGAGAGAAGGAAACTTCCACGCTCCTACTGATTAACCACAGTGCAAACTTCATAAACGTGCTCCTGACCTCCACCACAACGCAGAGACTTGAGTCATTCCAATAAAAGAGGAAATAACACTTTTCCACAACATTACTAAGTCCACATCCCATAAAACCATTCAGGGAAGGGGGGGTGGGGGGAAGAGAGAGAAAAGCAAGAGTAAAGCCAGGCAATTATCTGTTATTAACCCAGTCCTCAGTGGCATCACATTGCTCCTAAAAATAATGACAGAGCAACAAAGCTTGTTTGCGTCTCCCATGTCCTTTGTGGGTTCCTCATTATTCTAATGAGCTGCTGGAAAACGCACTTCAGTTACATCCCCATCGGTTATTTCGCTGATCACTCTGCTTTCATTTCCACCTGGCACTGCAAGATGTTTTACAATTAACACTTTGATCCTTTCTTTTTCTTTCCTTTTTCTTTTTTTTTTTTCCCCCCAACTGAGGGACAAATGCAGACACCCACTTTGGGAGGAGCTGAGAAAGCTCACGGGTGAGGCTGCTCCCACATTTTACACATGATGTGAGCTGGGTATGCTCAGACTTTGGGGCGACCAAGCTGGGCACGGCTGGCAGAGCCACAAAATGTACCGCCTTTGCTCGCGTGACGCCGCTCCCCTGCGGCTGGTACCAAAAAGAAACCAGGAACGGTTTAAGAATAGATCGGCGTAATGTCTGCCACGTGGGCTCGGGAGCAAAATAGGGAAGGGATGGAGGAGGGCAGCAACACAGCCATTGCACAAGCAAACACGCTGTGGCTTGGTGGGGTTTTTTTCTGCCACAGTGAGTCACACCACTCATTGCAAGTCATAGGCTGCCTTTTGTTGTATGGAGGGAAAAAAAAAAAAAAAAAAGAAAAATTGTATTTGTTTCAATGAGCTTTCCTCGTCACCTTTTATTCCACCCTTCAGAGCCATTATTCAAGTTTTTTAAAGTTTCAAACGAGCTGAGATGGAGCTGGCAAGGACAGGGCTGCCAACCTCTGCTTTTCCCCTTCCCCTTGTCCTCCTCCCACCGCACCTCGCAGGTGCCCTGGACAGAGATGTTCTCGGCCCAGGGTCATCCTTTCTTTGGCTGGAGAACTGGGCCACGGTGGGGTACTGTAAGTTAAATACTGCTGAATATTGAGAGGACAGGAATAACTATAACTGTTGAGGGGGACAGAGCTGCACAGCACTCAGCATGAAGAGGACCACTGCAGTGCAAAAAATATACAGAGATACACCTCACCCTCCGCCAGCTAAAGCCAACAGAGGGGACTTACACCTTTCAGAGGTCTGAATATTGGTCCCTGCTGAAATTTGGGCTATTAAATGCTTTTTTTTTTTTTGTCCTTTCATCAACAAACAGTATTTTCTCATGACTGAATTGCCTCCTCTTCCACAGAAGTGCTATTTTACCTTTTTTTCTTTTTAATTTCAGAATACCTTTGGAAAAGATACCAAAATAGCTACAGAAAGATTTTGTACACTCCAAACCTCCAAGTTTTAAGATAAACTGGAGGAAGGATTTGTGGTGTTTTGCTTTTAGCAAAATACAGAAAGCAGTTTTTAAAGTATTTAAAGAAAATCATTTTAGCCCCTCTAGAAAGTGTTCGAAAACAATTTTACCACTTCAATTTTTTGTCAGGAAAACAGATTTCTGGCTAACTTGAATATTAGAGCTCATCGTAAAAGTATTGAAAAAGGACATTTGTATCAAAGTTAAGTCTTTCTCTGCAAACTTGGTGATTTATATGAAATTTTTATCAAAGACAGGGGGAATTCAGAGAAAGCGTTTCTGTAATGTCCTTACATTTTTTGGTTTTACAGTTACAATACTTGTTATTTCAAAAGAATATTGGATGTTATAAAAAACCAAACACGAGCATCAAGATGAAATGCTTCAGATTGTCTAAACAAAAGCTTTCATAATTTTGAAAATTTAGTTTTATTGGAAAATCCACATTTTAGCTCCTTGAGGCCATTTTGTGATTTCAAAACGTTGATTCCTTACCATTTTATTAAGAAAATGTTGATTCTTCCAACACTTAAGTTCAAGCATAACTTTACTACAGTTGTATTTGAATGAGGGTATTTACAAGGGTAAACTCATGCACACATACTAGTGTTGACAGGATCAGGGCTTCTGGTAACTTGCTGACACTCAGTACAACCTATAATGCTGTACAATGCTCGCTTTATGTACACCAGACTTTGACCTTATTCATCAAAATACCCTTCTGACTTTGCTCCAAGGGCTTTTATGTTCTCTGAAGACAATAAAAATTCCCTTTTATGACATTACAACTTTAATTTCAAAGTGTGATGAGTGAATGTGGTGGTGTTCCCCTTATTAAGGCACAACGAGCTTGTATGTTGTGGCTCAAATTATTTTTACTTGGGGTTTACATAACCCTGGTACAACAACAAGCAGATTGGGGTCCAAAGTGCAAACCCAGGGCACACGCAATCTAAAACCCCACCTTCCAAAATGGACGATGACTTTGACCTCTGCAGCCATAACCCACCGGGAGCAATTCTTACGCTACGACGACTTCTCCGCACAGCAAAACAACCGGCTCTGCGGCACGAGGAGCTTTTCCACCAGTCCTCAGATCCCGGAGTCACAGGAACACAGACATCTCCCTTTCACCTCTTAAGACAAGATTCTCTAGAACTCATGGATGCGATGAAGCCTTTGAAATACAATAGTCTAGCAGCGCACAGACAACTGATACCAAAGTGTCTTTTGGGGCAAGGGGGTGGTGATACTGATCCCTGAATTTCCAGTCACTGGGGAAGAAGAAAAAAGAGCCCAGGGCTCCGTTAAACCCAATCTTGGCTCCTTTAATTTTAACATAGATTTACTCATGGGGGCTATTTATTTTTTGTCCCCTGAAAAAGATGCTACTACAAAAAAAAAAAAAAAAAAAAAAGCAGATTGCCATTATGAAAAAACACACATGTATAAAGCTACACAGATGCTCTAGCTCAAATTTTAAACATGCTAACCTCCTCAGCACAAGTTTGAACAATGCCGATTCAGTTCCAAGGCCAAAGCTGTGTTACTAATGCCTTGCTGGCACCGCTCTCAAGCCTACCTTCCTCACAACTGGCAAAAAGGATGCTTCCGCTGGGATAATTTATACCAGTTTCCCTAAGGAAATCCACTGTAACAGCAAAAGTGCTGTTTTGCCAGGATAAGCTATAACATTTATGCAGCATTTGCCAACACATATATATATATATTTAACATTTTTTATGAAAAGCTATGCCTCTCTGCAATGCTGTTCCACTGACAACGATTCTTTGCACAGATTTGGCTTGGAGTGCTGAGTGGAGATACAAAAGGCATTATTATATGAGACTGGGGACTGGCTCCAAGCTCTGTAGAAGTAATTGAAAATAAGAAATGCTGAAAATCAAACTCAAAGCATGTACACAATCCAGGAAAATGTTGCAAATGTTGCAAACCACTTCTTTGAACAATGGAAGCAACTCAGTCCTGAACTAGGTCCTCAGCTGGTGTGACTGGCATAGCTCCACCAAATTCAGCCATGGTATATTGGTGTGAACGCAGCCCTGAAAATTTCCCATTTGGGGGGTTTGTTGTGAAATTTGGATGGAGGCTACCTGCTATCTCTGGGCACTCCTGCAGTGCATTCAACTGCTATGAAAAAAATGAGATTCAAGGCTCCTGGGACCTCAAATATGATGAGATGAAATCAAAGACAGAGATGTGACCCCAAAGAGGGCATCTCTTTCCATGTGAGAATGACCTTTAGCTCAGTGTGAGCAAATTAAAAAAGAACAAGGGAAAGGATGAGGGGGAAAGATGGAAGAAAGCAGTCAAGATAGAGGGGACAGATGGTGGACAAATTCGGGGGAGGGAGGAAATGGAAACAAAAAGAAGAAGGGTGAAAAAACAAGGCAGGTTAAGAAATAGGAATCAGAGGTGAAGGAGAGAGGAGGGGAGGGATGGGCAGTGATAAAGGGAACAGGGTTAAAATGAGCAAACAGAGAAGGCATAAAGAGACGGGTTTGGGTTAAAGGAGCAATTGCCCTCTGGCAAACATACTGCAGTGTAAATGGAAACACATATGTCAACAAGGAGCGTCCTTAGATGGGCTGGAGAGGAAATAGCTTACTTGACGTGAGCTTCTGCTGGGAACCACCACAGCCTTCTCCCTGCGCTCCCCCGCCACCCCAAGTCACTCCTTTCTGCAGATGCTGATGCCCCCACGTACAGCAAGGCACTGTCAGAGGGGTTCCCCAAACCCAGCCATGACTCCACCCAGCACCACCGCTGGGAGGGTAAGCTCATAGCTATTCACAGCCACGGCTGCTACCCGACTTCACCAAGCTCAAAGCGAGCTGCGTCACAGCTCCTCAAGATATAAATACACATCACATTTTCACAGGTAGCTTCACACACTCTTGGACTCAAAAAAGAGCTTCAGAAAGACTGATGAGCACACATGAAGGTCTCCAGAGCTCTTAAAGCTGAGTTCAGCACCTGAGCTTGAGTCCTTCAGGAGCCCTGGCTGGTGCTTAAGACTAGAATCCTTCATTTTGCTCCTGCATTTCATCAGTCAGGACCCAAGTCCCTCAGAAGCATCTTTTCGCGCAAGCTAAACTCACATAAATAATTTTTCCAATTCCAGCCAGGCTTTTACGTGATCCAACCATCCAGTTGCACCTTCAGACATTTTCCAGAACAGTTCTGGTGCTTTTGGTCTTCATTCTTCTTTAAGAGAGAACTTAGGGAGGATGGCAGCATGACTACAATAAGAACTATGATCTTCTTCCATAGACAAGGGGAAAATCCCATGATAAAGGAAAAGGATCCAGCAGAGAGCTGTCTGCACAATCATCACTGCTGCCCAAACTTTTGTATGGTTGCTTGGGGTTTTCTACACTTTTTGGACATCTCTAGTTGGGGTCCCACACATTCAGGAAGGCCTATTTCATAAGTGTTGCCTATTACACCAAAATCTCCAGACACATTGTGCATGCACAACAGTACTATGTTTCCTCATGGCATTGGACCTTAACTGCCCCCAGGTTTCCAAGTGGCTCAAGATATGCCAAGAGAAGCATCCTGGGTAAAGAAACTCTTTTTTCTATGCTAAGGATTCAGTCTCTTTGGTTAATGGGATTTGTGTATACTCGTTTCTGTGTCCAGTGGCACAGAGGGAAGTGAAACAACCTAGTATTTATGCTCACATGCCTTTTTTATGCCCAGCAGCATATAACACAAGTCCGGGTCACTGCTCACCTTAGTGATACCTTATTGCAGTGCAGCTGCTTCTGCTCCTGCCTGACAACAGCCCATGTCAACACAAAGGCTTTTATCCCGGTGTTAGTACAGCCGTAAGCAGGGTGTTAGACCACCTTAAAGACCCAGTAGGGCTGCAGAGATAATGTATTGGTATAGTCAAGCTCTTAGACTACTACAAAGCTAATCTGTGCGCCATCAAGTTACTGACAGCAGATCTATTAGCTGTTAAGCATGTTACTGTGGAGAAGCTGACACATGGTAACTTCCACAGCGCTAAACTCCTTACAAGGACATGTTTAATACACAGAACATCACGTGTTGTGGGAAGGCTGTTCCCAACAGCCATTCATCTTTCTTCACTTGTGCTGTTGTGACTTCCCTTTGAAGTGTTAAGAAACACTTTTCAGATATCCTCCATCACTTTGTCAAGTACAGATCACTACACGTGTGACCAGGATCATTAATGTCTCTATACAAAGGCCTTTTGTCTATTAAAAAAAAAAAAAAAAAAAATCCTTTAAGTATGCAGAATCAGACTCTTTGCATTAAGTCATGCTTGAAGATGACACAGAGATGAAGGGCTTCCTATAGCCATAAACTCAGAAGATAGATGAAAGTTCAATCACGGACACTGAATCTTTTTGACATTTAAACATTTCTACTCCAGAACACATGACAATCCTTCAAACAACCATGTTGTTTTATTTTTACAAGGACACCAATTAGCCTGTGTTGTTTAGATTGGTAATACTTGCAATGTATAAACTTTCTTAGCACGTGGCAAGTGAAAACAAATAACCTCCATCAGATATGCATTTTCTATGTCAAAAGGGTGAAGGAAAATTAAATGACATTTCTGTAATAAACTGCCTCTAGACTTCCTTCCCAGAATTTGGAGAAACGTTCAAAGGTAGAAGCAGAAATGTACGTATTGAACCAAAAGTAATTCTCCAGTGAGTATTTTCTCCCAGCAAGTAGTGTTGGTGTAGCTATGATGGTCTGAAAATAGAGGGACAAGGTTTCTAGACAATAATCTTTTCCTGGATCAGCTGATATAGCTAAAGAAAACAAGCTTTGGGCACACAGAGTTTTCTAAATTCTGTTCACACAAAAGGTGTCTTTCCTTTTCCACAGCCTTGATGCCAGCTCTTGTACCTCTCCAATCACTGAGGTTTTCCAACAGTTTTCTCTTGCTTTCCTCTGTGCTACCAATTGCACAAGCACTCCTGAGAGAGTGGTCTAGAAGTTCAGGAGACCTGGATCCCATTCCCTTTTGTCACAAGCTGCTTGTAAGGCCTTAGGAAAGCTATGTGACATCTCTAAACACCCATTTCTCCATCACCTACAAAGCAGGCTAAGCGCCCTCTTACCCCAGCGAGGTAAGGGGGAACAGGGCGGCAGCAGGGCCAGATGCAGAGAGGTGCAGACAAGCAGATAAACCAGCCTGCAGTGGTGCAAGCACCACAACGGGAGATGGGACTCACCTCACGTATACCGAGAGCTCTAAAATGGTGTACCCGGACTACTCTGGTCTTCCAGACCACAGCACAGGTCCTCTCAGCTACCTGCAGTACTCTTCTGCTTAAGGTGCAGATGCCTCACCAGGCTGCTGAGGGAGCCAGAGGAGAGGAACAGAAAAGATGCCTGGAGGTGGAGTGAGTCGCAATCCCGATGTTTTTATGCGATTTTATCTCACCCCTGAAGTTTCATCCTACTGCTCTGGAACTCATCGACTGACTTAAAGGCACTGCTGCACCAATATGCAAGCATGCATCTCCTTCCTGCACCACAATGTAACAAATAATTTCCTTTTAAGTCAGAGAGAGTAATCTAATTCTTCAGGAAAAGACCAGCATTACTGAATTTTAAGGCAATAGGTATATCAAACTTCTGTGAAAGGGGAGCTAGAGAGCTGGGCAGCCACTGAATAACCAAGGAGTCTAATCACCACAAGCAATCTGTACAGGTCACTTAAATAGCCTGTTTTCCAAGCACAAGATATTGGTCTCATTTTAGAAAATGTAACTGTGTTGTGGTCTAGAACTGTTTCAAAGACAGATGCACAGAGCTGTTTGTTCAGTGTTCTAAATCCAAACAAACAATTGCATACTCTTACCTACAACATAAGTCTCTCATCTTAAGACTCTGGCCAAGAAAAATATTTTCCTAGCTAGTTTGTTATGAAAATGTTTGAATAAAAGAAGCAACATCAATAACTTATGTAAAAACTTCAACCTCTAATCAGCTGAGCTTTAACAAGGTTTGAGATAACAGCACATGCATTTTGCCAAGAGTATAAAATAATCATAAAATATTATAATTGATGTGCTGTTCTGGTTTATTACATCTCACAAACTAGATAGTTGATTACATGGAAGAAAACATTTTGGACCTTGTGTTAACATATTGCAATAATTAATAGCCGTTATTTAGATTTGGGGAATTTCGGTGAGGGCTTTTGTTTGCTGGGGGTTTGTTGTTGGTTTGGGGGGATTTTATTATTTTAACAGCCTGTACAAATTTGGCCAAAGACTCAAATCTCTCTGAAATAAAACGAAACTATTTATGACACAAATATTTGGCCCATAGTGTTTTGAAAGAAGTGGAGATGGCAGAGCTTAATTCCTGTTCAAATTAAACCCTCAAAATAGAGAGGAAGAAAAAAAAAAAAAAAGCCCCAAACTGCAAATAAACCCTTGACAATAAGTTACACCAAGTTGTTTCCTTTTTGGAAGGTAGTGAGCTGCAAATAATTGCTAATAAAAGGTTCACTGTGTTTGGTGAATACAAATCTTTATTTAGTGGCTGCAGAGCAAGTCTTTTTCTTGCTCTCTTGACAGTTTAACTACACGCCAACAATATTTGCTTAAAGTCTTTGGCTCCATTAATCTCAAACCCTGCTACACAGATTGCCAAAGCTGATGACAAACCCCAGTTAGCATGGATCATCTACTTGCCCATGACAGTATTTTTCCCATGACATTAAAAGGATGTTTTTTTCCCCAAAGAGGGCACAAGTCTACGGATTCTCAAGGTTTGAAAGGATAAGTCTATGGCTTAAGGTGACTGATAGAGATAGCTGGGGACTACACGGAAACAAGGAGGAGGAAGAATACCCTTGCACTCTAATTGGCTTTTTTGTTTGCTCACAGTTGCTTCTAATATGGACAGATCTCCATAAGAAAACACAAAATTAGCACCTGTTAGGACAACTTAACCTTCAGGGAGAAAAGCAAACATCCTTGGGTTGTCAAGATTTTGAAACAAAGGTTACAAAGAAGGTGATTTTTTTTTTTTTCTGGATTGTTTTAACCCCTTCTTGTAACATGCTGCAGCTCATTAACAAAGGTCCACCACTGATTGTTAGCGAGCCTCTTCTGAAATATGGTACACGAAGCAGCGCCATAAAATGTGGGACTAATTACTGATATCATCATACCCTGAGCATCAGGTGCGAAAAGTATGTGCGTGTTAAACATATTATCAAGGGAAACTGAAGCATGGTGAGAAAAATAACGGCTTATCCTCTGCCTCCTCATGACCGGCAAAGTGAAGAGAAGGCATTTACCAGTTGTTCCCATTATGAGTCCTACAACTTAGTAGAGAAGAGATTGAAAGCAGCACTGCTTTAGCTATTTTTACAGTCACCTTCACTAAAGTGGCTGATGGGAGGCAAACGGGGCTGGTTCGTTAATGTTTGGGCAGCCAGAGCTACGGTACAGGAACAGGGAATTGGAAGAGATGCCTTGGCTTTGTCATTCAAAGTAACCCTGCCATTTAAACCCTCGTGTAACCCACGCAAGCTCCACTGTAGAGGAGCTTGCTTTCCTGGTCCCTACCTCTTCAGCTGTCAGCCTGGTCTGGAAGGTCCCATTTATCATGGATAGACGCTCTCGTACGTCCAGTTAGGATTTACACGTGACCATAATAGCTTCAATTGTTCCCGAGCCAACGCCAGCCTTTCTCTAAACTCTCAGACTCCCATGGTATTTATTCCATGACTATGTTCTCCCCACCAGCTGTGTTGGGAAGCGGGATGCAGGCATTAGCAATGCCCCTCCTCCAGCCCAGCCCAGCAAGAGCAGCACCACCTGGAAGATGACTGTTCTCCTCTCCCCACCACACAGCTAGACTTCTTAAGGAGGTGCGATGATGGTCTGTGCCCGCTCACTTTGCTGAGTAACACACAGCTCGGCTCCCTCTCCAGACAGGAATACCATCCAGCAATGACTTCTCGCTTTCTTCTTGAGAAAAAGCTTTTCAGAGCCAGAAAATTTAAAGCAAACCCAGCAATTAAAAATCAGTTCGGTGTCCTTTATCCTGACTCATCAGCAGGTGTTTTGGCCGAAACCACAGCTGTCTTGACCGAGTAACTGTGTCACCTATCCCAGAAGCCTGCTCCCACAGGCAGATGCCAAAATGCTGAATTTGGAGGGAAATACAAGAGATCTAATGGAAAAGCTGAGAAAGAAAACAGAAGTACTTCCAAATGAAAGCCGCAGTATTCAGCCACAGTTCTGGACAATGCAAGCAGGGTATGTATTACGTATACCTGGCTAACAATAGCATCACCTCCATCACCCTGCCCGTGGCTCGTTCTTGATAGATAATGACTTGATTAAGCTAAGGACTTCAGTGAAACTATTCATATGTGAAAGCATAAAGCTGGCACAGAACTCTGCAGGACGGTGACCTCAGCGAGTAAATTGAACTAAAGTGATTGTAAATGAGCTAACATCTTTCACTTAACACTGCCTCCTGTTACTCTCCAACAGAGGCACCAACCTTTCTCTCACTGGAATCTTCCACTTCTCCATCAAAACCACAAGCATCTCCCAATTTTTCTACACTTTAACCCCGGAGGGGTTCACACTGTAGCTAACAGCCTCCAAGAGGAGCGTAATAAAAACTGAGTGAGTCTTTGTTCTGATTGCAGATTAAAGGGAACAATCCACAGTACAAATGTAAAATAGCTTTCCCGAGTTTTCTTTCCTCCCCGCTTTTTGAATAATCGGTATCTGCATGCAAAGGTTCAATGTCACCAAACATGAGGCTTGTGTACAAAAGCACAAGATCCTTGACTAAAGCACAACATACTTAACAGCTCAAAAGCAATTGTTGTCAAACTTGATGGAATTGTGCCTGGCAATCGTATTTTATTGTTGTTTGTACAGGGAAGCTTCAGCATTTTCTGGGCTTTTTTTTTTCCCCCTTTTTTTTCTTTTTTTTTTCTTTTTTTTTTTTTTTTTTTTTTTTTTTTACCTTGGGGAAGTGGTGGATATTTGATGCAGAAACTCGAGCTCAGGAGTTCACGGCCATATTTACTGTTTTCTCCAGAATGTATATATTTTATACAAAGTACAACCCAGGTGTTCAGAAGAGAAACACTTTCTATTTATTCAGGTAAGAATATAGCCCAAGGTCATATAAAAGCTTGTCACTGAAGTTTGCACTGACTGCGGTGCAATAAATAAAGGTCCAGTTTGACACAGCATTGAATATTTTTGTGCTCTGCACCAGGCTGAACCCAAAATCTTTACAAGAGAAAAGGTAGGAAGGAAAAAAAAGAAAGAGCCCTGAGGCCACAATTCCCCTAGGATGCAAGAAACCCAGAATCTGCTCCTTCTGCAGCAAGGTTTTAAATTTTCAATCCTCTTCATCCAAGAAAAGGTCCTTAACCACCTCACCACGCTTCCCATGGCCTCTCCAATGCAGGCACAGAGCTTTCTTGCCAGCAGGGTGAATGACACACTTATCTTCACCCCTTCTTTCTCAGGATCCTTTGGATAGAAATATACAGGGAAGAGGAAAGACAAAAGACACACAATTTAAAAAAAAAAAAACAACCTTCATGTAGCAGCACCAGGAGAAGGTCTGTGTCCCTCTGGTAAACGATTTGGGGAAGGAAGGGAAAGCAGGACCCTGGCAGGGCTTGCTACTCCCATGCTCCATCACCAGCACACACTGGGCACACAAGCGATGGGCAGGGACCGAGCAGCAGGTTTCTGCTGTAACAAGCCCAACGCTCACCAAGGGATGCCCTTCAGCCCTTTGCCAGCACACCACCAGCTCAGGAGACATGATCTGGGCCACCACATCTGTACAGGCACGGCTTTCACAGCGGAGAGGACATTCCTACCCCACCAGTACAGAGGAGGGTCAGTGCCCGGTGCTGTACAGCGCACCGCCGTGCCTGCCCAGGTAAGATGCTCCTCCAGCAGCCGCAGCCAGCAAGGAAACACCTCCGCAGCCTGGGACAAGTGCATTGCCCTGCCTGAGGCATAGACGAGGGCGTAGGGGCGGGTGGCTGAAGCTCTGCAGGCCAACAGGAAAAGGAGTCCCAGGAAAGCAGAGTTTTGCTTTCCAGATGGGGTCGAGCACATCTGGGGAGGCAGCACCTCTCGGCAGAGGGGTTTTTCCTCCGAGTTGGAGTGCTACGGAAGTGACACCCTGGAAAGCATGCCGCACGCATCTTCTTGCCTCTCTGCTGAATACGCTAGGAAGCATATGGCATGTCCACAAATGGCAGTTTTAAGTAAGTTTTTGGATTTTTTTTTTTATTTTTTTTTTTTTAATGCTGGGATCCTTATCTGGACACCAGCTGTTTATGCACATGAGGGTTTAAAACAGCATTTCTGGCATTAGGAGCAACAATGTAGTATGTGTTTCTTTGCCTTAGAAGGAAGAACATATACATATAGGTGGCCAGCTAAAGTAGACAAATGAAAAGACCTAGATAAAGTGAAACATGTGACTAGAGAGCATTTCTATCTACCAAGCAATGACTGCGAGCTGGGACTACCACATATCTGGGTTGTGCTTTATACACTCCTTTTTCCTCCCTAGAAATGGTAATGTGGACCCAATATCACATCAGCAATTTCAGAATGTCCCTCAACCTGAGGAGATAAGTGAATTTATTTCCTCTCCAGTGCATACACACTAATCAATATGATCTATGTGCATATGTTCTGTGCACTATAAATCCTGCATAGCCGGTACCTATCAGACATACTATACATATGGGTATTTCCGTACAGGATTTTCTGTATGGAGGGAAACCTTAGTAATCACTAAGTCACAGCCACACAGCTGGAAGGGATCTCAAGACATCCAGTCCTCTCTACAGCAGTGTCCCTATCTTCTTCCCTTCCCCACACCCAAGCCCTCTCATGGTTAGATTTAAAAAAAAACAAACAAAAAACCCCAAACACACCACACCAAAACTTCCCAGTTTTACAATGAGGAGATAAAATAGAAGTGCCGAGAGACTCATCCCAAATTTCTGGGGGTGTCCATGGAAACAGTGATTCCTGATATCTACTACTATGCTCAGATCACTCCCACCTCCTTGCACCCCCATGACCTCTCCCCAAGTGGCAAATAACTTACCAGCCTGGGAGGGCTCCAACTGCAATGTACAGAGTGAGCATGTGCATATGGACACACATACACACACATTTTTATATATGTGTACGCACACACACACACACACACACATATATATATATAAATATATATATATATAAAAATATCCCCAAGACTTTGGGGAGAAGGAGGAACAGGGAAATCCCTCCTTTCATCTGGACCTAAATGGGAAGACCTGGTTTGCACTGGAAGTGAGATTTCAGAAACGTAAGGAATGAATGGTCTGCTTTGTCTCCACAGCTTTGATATATCAGTTCCTTCAGTGACAGACTTGTTAATCTTTCCAATGTTGCTTTTTCAAAAAAGACAAACACAGTGGATAAATGCGAAGGGCCAACCACATCCCCTCCCATAGGAAGTCTCGCCACATGGGCAATTCTTCCAAGTAAAGAAAACAGCCCACTTTATTTACAGGGTAAATCATTTTGACTTATCTTGCAGGGGTTTGCTCATAGCAAACTGACAGTTTCCCCCTGTTGCACAGTAAATGGCTGACGGGGAAAATGTTTTCCTTCCCACCATGTAGAAACCACCAGCCAGAAGGGAGGAGGGGTCGGGGACTTCATTTTTCTAATACTCCATTAATGTTCTCCTAGCTGACAATCACTGCAAAGGCCTGAACTCACCACTCCAGGCAGCTCGAGCAAGAAACCTGAATCTCTACAGGGATTTTTAGCTAAGTAGATCAACTCAAGTTAGAACTTTTGGTCTTAAAGGGTAAGGTAACCATTAAAATGATTTCCAAGTAAGTGCTGTTACTCTAAGAAAAGAAAAAAAAAAATCCAAACCAAACAAACACACAAAAACCCCACCACCACACACCAACAAAAACAAAAACCTAAAGTTTCTCCTTTTTTCTTCTGTTTAAATCCTTGGCCTCAAAAAATGGTTACATCTTTGTCACCTAAAATGACAGGACAGCAGGGGTAGGAACTTTTTAAAGGTGTAATATTCCCAAAGCAGATTCACTAATTTCTTTCATACACACTTTTTTCCATGATGATCCACCCCATCTGTTGGGTTTGTTTTTTGTTTTTTTTTTAATGTACAGCCTAAATACAAAACCAAATCTGGATATAATGCGAATTGCTATTTTCTTGCAGATGAAAGTTTGCAGCTCAGGGATGTAATTAGGCCCAATCTTTGTTCTATGGAAGTCAGTGAGGTCTTAAGACATCACTTTCAAAAAGTCAGCCCACTTCACCAGCTCTGATCCAGGTTACATCAGTAGCTACCCTGGCTTTTTAAATCCATCTAGCCCTCCAAGCGCATTTTCCTTATGCCACCTCATAAAACAAAATACAAATGTTAAAAAGACCAAAAACCTGAGGGGAAGTTTGGATTTCTTACTACGCCAGGTGAGCAACAAGAGCGACGCGGAGGCAGTATAAAAGTGGTGCAGGTAGTGTATTTGCTGAAGGTGTGCTCATCAAAAGTGGGAAGGACAGGATGAGTCGGGCAGCTCAGAGCAACGCTTAGATGGGTCTCCTTTGGGATTGAAAGAGGAGAGCATTCCTCCCGCCACACTTGCACCACCATTTCATCAGCATAAGCCACTCCACAGAGACTTCGTTAATGAACCTATTCAGCTAAATTGGGACGAATTACAAGTGCAAAAGTCAGTCTTGCTGATTTCAACAGTGATTGCAACAGGATGCAAGTATGTGCTTAAGCGTATTCCACAATAGCAAGCTAAATAAACCATCGAAGATGCCAGTCGTCACACAAATAACATGGAGAAATCCACCAAGACTTTTAGATGCCCTACACACACATGCACACAAAGAGCAACAGTGGCATTTTGTAATCTTAATAGAGCAGGTTAAGAAGTGTGCATGTTCCACATCCCCAATAATGTCTTATTTAGGAGAGACATCAATCAAGGCTAGACCTCAGGCAAAATCCATGTAATTGCAATGATTTATACCTTTTGACACTCTGGTCTGCTGACAGTGGAAAGACAATGTGCATCAGAGCTTGCTGCAAATATCCACCAACACATTTTTCTGGTTTTTGGGGGGGGTTAGAAATATGAAAACATATGTTCTGATTTATAAACTGCAGGTCAAACATGCAGGTGTTAATGGCTTTTTCCCTGAGATTTTCAACTCCAGCCAGACCTGTGTATGAACGACCAATTAAAAAATAGAAAATAGCACAGCATAATGGTGTTCCCATCATCTCATAGTAACAAAATAGCACAGCAAAATTAGAAACACAGACATTTCCACCAGGACTCAATCTCCAGGTAAGAAAACAACTTGGGATTCTGCTCAAATCCAACAAATGCTTCTGCTTTGACCTTAAATGGTGTGATTTACAGTAATAATAAATATTTTAAAGACCTTTCCAATTTAAATGGCTGAAAGTTGAAAGTTTTCACTAGTACAGTTAGTTGAATGATTAAAAGTAACTATAACCCTGCTGGTACTAATGAAGGCTGCACAAAGGTTCAGATTGCCTAATAGGTACATTTTTCCTTGTTTTTTTTCCTTCGCTGTTCTAATATTCCCTTTGGGTCCCATCTGCACAGGTAAATTTATGATGTTGAGGATTATCCTGAAATACGGGCTCTATCTACACTGGGCTAAAAGCCCAGGCAGGTGAATACAGGCATATCATAGGATCTGGTGCAGTTCGGCTGTCCCCATGCCTGGTCATGAGCATCGTGCCCCCCAAGGTTGGTGTAGGTTATAGGGCTTCACCACTGCTTACTCTGCCAGTCTACAAGCAAAAGGGGCATGACATGAAAAGATCAATCCAGGGCCAGGACTCATCCTCTGATTTTCGTCTGTGGTCCCATGAAACACAGCAACAACCACTGTAGGTGCTTTCTAAGCTATGGCCAGAGAGAGATGGTGCCCAAGGACAGCTAAATCTCCCCATTCTTAGGTGAAGCTAATTTTGGAGGACTGAGCTGCTCTCTGCAGGGTTTTTCTTTGCTGTCTAGAGAGGAAACCCAAGCTATTCCAACCAAGATGCCACAGCAAAATGCCTGCACAGGGAAAATTCAGGCTTTTAGGCCTGAATCACAGGGCGTGACACGAGAACACCTTTGCCTACAAGTTCCCGACTTCCAATCTTTTGCATGTAACACATCCACACTTCACACGGCAAGCACCAGTGTCCCCGAGGTTGCATGTCAGTCTGCAGCTGCTTCAGGTCAACACTGTCCCGCTTATGGCCCACAGCGCACCAGAAGACTTGCACTTGTGTAGGTGCAAAAGAACCGTAGAAGCATGGATGTGTTTGCTGGAAAGGGCACCTGGACATTGCCCAGCCCAACCTCCCCCTTGTAGCAGGATTATTGCCAACAGCAGAGCACGTCAGCCACTAGCTGAGGCTTGAAAGCCTGCAGGGGTGGCAATCCTACAACCCTCCTGGGTACCCGCCTCAGCACCGCACCACCCCCCGAGCAAAGCATCTTGTCTTAACGTGCAAGATTGATAAGAAAAGACCAATGCATCCAGATGTGCAAAGTACAAACGAGCATTTGAATATTAACCCAATTTTTCATTGCAACAGGAGGCTCACGTCACACAGACACAACTCTCTGATACTTATTGGTGGTGTGGGTTTTTTGGTTTGGTTTTTGGTTTTTTTAAGGCTGATCAGTCCTTTGGTTTACACAGGCTGAGAAACACTGCCCAGAACTGCCTGAAAAAAATTCCATACACCATTTCTTCCTGTTTTAAAGAGTATTTTCCCACCAGGTAACATAACTTATAATTAAGCCAAAGATTTGTAAAGACGGCAAGTCAATATTGCCTTGAGACCACAGAATTGTTGAAAATTATTGTTTTAATGGGGATTCAAAGTGGTTTTGCATCATTATATCAATATATAAATCAGCTACACGTTTAAAAAAAAAATTAACCGGCCACATAATTCCCAGCAAGTCTAGCTTCTAGCAACAGTGTCATGAAGAAAACACCATCACTTTCAATCCCAGTAAAAACATGGTATATGTGGTAGAGACTACAACCAAAGAAAGCTAGAGAACATCCTTTAAAAACATTCCAAACATCTTTTTTTTTTTCATGCCATGAGAGATGATTTTTTCTATTTCTTGTGAGGCACTCTGCTGTTTTGCTTATAATTCCTCAGGGACTACTGACCTCATGAAGAAAAACAACCAGGACAGAATTAGCCTTTATTTATATATTAATAGTTCTACCTCCAGCAGTAGCAGATACAATTTTGAGTCAAAAATCATAATTTGTGAGCGTTTCGATAGCAGCACTCCTGCAAAGTCGTGGTAGCAGGAATTGCCGGAGAAGGCTGAATTGTGGTTGCCGATCACTGCATTTATTAATGATTGGATCCGAAAATTAAGCCCATACTCCAAAACCGACGAAAGCCAGGAAGATCCTTTGCATTCCCTAGATTTTATATCAGACCTTAAACAAAGTAGAGTCATAGCACAGTGGGGAGCACCGACAGGGAATGCGAGACAGCAAATCTCTTCCAACGTAAGCTCTCTCAACGCTATTAGCTAACGGGACGGTACGGGAGGCTTTGGGCAGGACTGGATGTCCAAAAGCCCCCCTCCGCACCACTGCCATCTCCCCATGAGGGGTCAGTTTAGCAGGTGACTGATCGTTGTCCTCACCCCGCGCAGTGAGAGGTGCGGTCCCTCTGCCTCCGTCCCTCCCCAAAACACCCCTCGTGGGGCTGCGAGAGGGAGCCTCCACCCCAAGGGCCAGCAAGGCGGTGAAAAACGATATGAACCGAACAGCAAAATCAATATTTGGTCAGGCTGAGGGGGGACTATCGATTCTTTTCTCATGATATCCATGTCTCCTGCACTTCCTGCTTCTCCGGGGCACTGGAAACTCAAGTCCCTCCTAGACCAAGGGTGGCCAGGCTTTGACTCTGCAACATCTGTACCTCACAAGAAGTTCACGTGTGGTCTCCCAGGCCGATGCTCATCCACTTGAGTGGCAGCAGGGACGTGCTGGCACAAGGGCTACCGGGTAAGCTGGGAGGAAGCGGGACAGCAGGAGATGCTGAGGGCAACGATGCTGGGTCAGTGCAGGGGAGCACCAAGTGGAGATTCTGCCAGCTCCTCTGCCCTATTCCTCACAGCCGTGTGGCTATGTCAAGGTTTTAGCCTCTAACTTTTCATTCAGTCCGCCACATCCATTTTCTCTAGTCTTTCTTGCTGTCCCTCTCTCTCTGTCCCAAAATTCTTATGTCCTGGGCAGAGACAGCCATGGGGCCCACACAACTAGGGCGTCCAGGAATGGTTCCCAACCCTCACATCCAGGAACGGTGCCTGGGCACATCCCAGCCTCATATCTGGGGACCCTCATCCTAGCTCCGACAGCCCTCAGCCGAGCTCCAGATTTCCACAAGGTATGGGAACTGAGGGATGAACAGCAGCATTCATCACAGGTGAGTGTAAACACAGCCAAGACTGAAGGCTGTTCTCCTGTCAAGTTGATTAACACTTTCTTCCAGTTTTTCCCAGTTTCCCCACCACTGAGGGCCTTCTCACAGGTAGCCATGGACAGTACATCATGACAGCCAACACGAGGGACAGCGAGCCAAGAGGGAAATAAAGCCACACCACTGTGTCACTAACAGTCAGTTTAGCATCTCAAAATCTGGCAGTTCTTTTCCAGAAAAGTTACTATTTTAAGGCTCTTCTTCCTTTGAGAAAGCTAGGCTCTCCCTAAAAGTTACTCTAGATAAAGAGGGGTGTGCCAAACCACACACTGCACCGCCTGTTGCCTCCATTTGTCCAGTTGCAATAGTTCTAAATGGCTCTGGAAAGCACCCAGGGATACGAGTATCAGAAGAGCACGGGAAAGGTTTCCTCCTCTTTCATCAAAACATTTTGCTCCTGGGTTTAAAAGCAATACTGTTCGCAGCAGAAAGGCTACTTTTAGCCAAGGCTTACAGAAACCTACCAGATGCCTTGAACTCCGGGACGGAGAGTGACCAGTGAAACTTTCAACTTTTTGCCTGGGCAAGACACCATTTTCTCTGGAGCAAGAACGAGGCAGTGAAACAGCTGTCCACACACATACCTGCCTGACACCCATAAACCTGACCCACCCTGAACAGCCGTGCATACCCATCGCAACAACTAAAACACGGCAGTGCACAAGTTGTCCTCTCCAGGGAGTGCACAGGGAGGATTCCCACAGTGCCATGTTCACCCAGAATTTGAGCCCACAAGATAACCAAACCTCCTCAGCCATCCACACGTCACGTGTGTTAACTCCTGACCCGGCTCAAACTGGGATCCTGCTTTTCCATACAGTCTAGATACAGGAGAAAACAGCCCAGCTGGAGCTAGCTTTTGCCTCGTGAGGTCTCCGAAGGCATCCCCAGGCTTTGCAGGCTCTTGGCCTCTCTCATTGCTCTGCCCTCAGCCAGAATGGCCTGATGGAGATGGAAGAAAGCCTGAACTCAGCCCTGCTAATGCACAACAAGGCATGGGAAAGCAAAGGACATTGCATTAGGCAAAATAGCGCATGGAGGGAGAACACGAGCACGGCAGCAAGAGACTCGCCTAGGAACATCACAACCACGGCGCGAGCAGGGTTAGGCACGTTGCTGAGAGCACCAGGTGGCACTCAGATGCTGCGGTGCCAGGGACAAGAGAGACCCACAGCGCACAGCTCTACCTCCAAAAGCCTACCCTCAAATGAAATCAAATCAGCAGGCACCTGAACAAGAGCAGCTCCCATCACTCTTCGCAGGAACACGAGCGAGCCATGGCCGCAAGTGTCCTTTGCGGCTTGCATCTGGCAAAAATTGCCTTGCAAGGGTTTGGGAGAGTCTATAGAGAAAACGCTCAGCCCTCAAAAAGACAAATATACAACGGAGCTGGCTAGGTGGTGGCTGCCCTTGTTAAACTTAATGGAAAAACAACTTGTGCAAACCGAATTCCCTCGCTAACCTCTTCCCCTTGTTGAAATATTAAACAAAAATAACTTCTCTTTTTATCTTTGAGCCAGCGGGACAAATTCATCATTAAAGGAACTTCACTGAAGTCAACAGGGATATATTTGAGATGAAGAAATGAATTTGACCTACTGCGTTTTGTGTCCTTATGTTCTAACTAATAACTAAATTGCACAGACTTTTAATCAACAGAATCTGAAAACCTGGCCAAAGCGGCTTGCTTTCTTCCCCCAGTGTCGCTATCTGTACTTTCACATTGCTTTCTCTTTAAGTAACTTTGGAAAACAGGTATTTTCAGCCAATTTAATCAAATAATTTTTTTTCATGAGTATATTGTCAAAATCTTAACGTACAGTTTTCATAGAATATTTGCTCCTGCAGCAGAAACTAAGAAGTCAAAAAGAAATTTTTCTATTTAAAACATTTAAAATTTTACCTATTCCCACATAAAAAAAAAAGTTTTGCGGGTGTTTTAGGCACACGCATTTCTTAAAATGACTCCAGCCAAAGGATGCCTAGTCTGATCCAAGGATCTCCCTGGAAGGTACATGGAATGAAGCAAAACAAAGCTGCGGCACAGGAGGAGAGCCGAAACGTTCCGTCTCGGCACACCGAGGGCTCTTTCCGCGGAGCTGGGGCACACGCTTCTTGCCGGGCAGAATACGAGGGATTCAGAGAAAGGAAGAGTTGCCAGCGGAGGAACAGGAAGATGATGAAATATAGAAGCTACCGAAGCCGGTGTTAGGTAGAAGACGCATTTTGTGTCTCGCGTTATATTGCCTGCCAGTCGATTACGGTGCAGCCTGTATAAACACATCATGCGTGCTCTGACAGGGAGTCGGGGTGAAGCAGGGTGTCAGGGTAAAACAGAGGATAATAAAATCACTTTAGATTTATTTCTCTAAATTGGAAACTTCATGCTTACACCTGACTAAATCATCAGCCTGAAACTTTAGCTCGACTCCCACAGAAAAAGTATGAAACCTTATCCCATCTTTGTTTAACAAAGGCCAATCAAGCTCGCCTAATGAATTCTGCAGATGTAGGCGACGGGACGCGTTTGGCCATTTTAATTCTGCAGGGCTTCATCAGACCTGTCTCTGACATACCCATCTTACTCTTTAAGCGACGGAAGAGGTTTCAGCGCTCTCGAAGCCGGGCTGCCCCACTGCAGCCCACGGGCAGAGCGGACGCATGAGCGTGTTATCAGGCATTAGCCACGGCCTTCATAAATTCTGACAAATATTAAGGAAAGCATCGCAGGTGGCTGGCGGCGGGGGCTGGAGGATGGCAGTGCTCACCCCCACTCCTCCCCAGCCTAGCGGGAGCAGGGCACCTCCGCCGTCGTCCCACCTTCAGCGAGTCTCCCCGCTTGCAAAGTGCAAAAGGACCTTTTTTAAAAAAAAAAAAAAAAAAAAAAAAAAGTCTAGCATAAGGAGCTGGTTAAAAAACAATAAATCAGTGGTGAAATGTGGATAACAACCTTCTCTGTAAAATCAACATGGATTGTGTTCCTGCAGAGAGCCGTCTGACAGGCTGGTTGAAGCCTGACTGCTTGCAGCCAGATTTTTTTTTTTTTTTAATTTTTTTTTTTTTTTTTTTTTTTTTACAAGCTGGAGGAGTATCTTGGATCAGGGGGAGGCAAGGAGGTCTCTTCCTTTTGTACATGGTTCTGCTGTGTTAGAAAATCAATAAGCAAGGTCCTGACCTCAGCATAACTTCAGACATCATTCACAACTCCTTTGAATCTCTTCCCCCACAAAAACCCAATTTTCTTTTTAATCGTGCACACCAGAGGGAGTGCTGGCAGGGAAGGGAGGTCTTGCCTCAATATGTGGGCAAAACCCATTTGCACCCATCTTTCCGGACAGGTAGAAATCAAATTAGAAGAGGAACGCACCCGGGGAGGGTGAGGGGAGCAGGGTTAGCTGAGGTAGAGCACAGCCCAGCAGGAAATGCCAAAAAAGAAACCATATGGAGCGTGGAGGTGCTATGGATTAATATGAGAATTCCCAGGTTTGTTTTTTTTCAGAGGGGAGGGCATCAAAAATAAAATGTACATTTGTTTTCTCCCTTCTTTTAGCACTGGGCTATTTTCTGTTAAATCCCCTTTTAAAAAAAAAAAAAAAAAAAAAATGCTTTGCCACACGTTTTCCCTCCAGCCGACTCCTCAGGCTGGCTAAATTGGGTGATTAAAATATAGGAAGGCCTCCAGATTCCCCTCAGGACTGTTTTTAATATCTGTAAAACTGCCACTTTGTCTTGCCAAGGTAAACACCATCACATGCAGTTCAAAGGTGAGCAAGCCTAAATGTTTCCCTTCGCCTGAAAGGAATCTGCCTTGGGACCCCACGGGCCATGCCGGAGGGGGACGCGGCCGAGCCCGGACCACGGCGCAGTGGCCGGAGAGGCATCTGTGTACACAACGCTAACTTCTCCCACACAAATACTAAAAATTTCTCATTAAAAATTATTGCTGTGTCAACATGTGAGGCCACTCAGCCCCCAATCTGGAAAAGATGTTCTGTTTTTTTCTTGCTTTTGCTGGGAAAGCGGCGGCAGCGGTGGGGAGGGAGGGGGGAGAGGGATGGGACGTGAGACCGGAGTCATCTGCTGCTGACTTTGGATCTCTTCTTTCTCCCTTGTCACTCAAGTTGAGATTTCCAACTGTTCCACTTCATCTATTTTAGTTACTTGCTACCCAGATTTTTTCCTCTCTCCTTCTTTGCTCCCTATCGCAGAGCTTTATATTTCCCTCACATGGCCGGGCTGGCCGTGGCACTTGGCGTTACTTTAAATGGAAATGCAATTTTAAGCCATCTCTTTTGTCGTAGTGGCTACAGTGCCTTCAGAGCAAAAGATTTGCTGTTATCTAGACCCATCTACACGGATGCAGCCATAAATTTGAACGTGCTCTGCCTGTGCGTGATCCCTTCCACGGGTGGCCAGGAATCCATAGCAAAACAGCACAGAGACCAAATATCTGACCAGAGCCAGCAAGACAAAATTTGCATCGAAGCCCCATCAATTCAGGCTCTTAATTCTGCCCTACAACATTGGGCATCTTCATCCAACGGACAAAACCAAAAGTTTAAAAAAATATGCTTTGTTATCAAGCGAGGTGAAGGACGGGAAGTCACCCCAGGGAATGAAAAAATGGGATGGGGTGGAGAAGGGAGGGCAGGGAGCAGTACGGTTGCGTACTGTAAAACCAAGCAGCCGCCCCTGCTCAAAGCAACCGTCTCAGGGGAGGGCTGGGTGGCGGGCGGGCAGCCAGCATGCCCCAGCCCTCCGAGAGGCTCCCGATGCCCCGCTCTCCAAAGCCGCGCCGCGATGCATGCGGGTTTGTGCTGAGACGACATGAAATACAGCGACGTGTAATTAACCTAATGTAATGCTATATATCAATAAGTTAAAAAAACCAACAACTTGCTTTGAGGTCAGGCACCCACACATGCAACTCAAACAGTGGAGACCTAATCCAAATTTATTGGAGTTTGTAACAGCTGGACTTATGCCTCTAATACCTTTTAAGTGCCTCTTTTAACAGTGAACTGAGTGTGTCTTTCATTAAGGTGGAGTTGAAAGTATGTTAAGTTCATAAGCATGAAAATAGCCATTTAGTTCTCTTGGAGATTAATTCTGCCTTCAGTTTACTCTCATCGAACCCCATTAATGTCTGGGATTTGGTCTTTAGTGTCCCATTTGCATAAGCTCTGTTTATTATAGGGCCTCTCGGTAATGTGAAAGTATTAAAATATTTCTTTCCCAAAATATAGAGGCATTAATCTTGGAATCCTCCTAATGTCCTTAATTTGCCATCAAATCCCACAACAGGAACAAATGCGCTTTCTAATCAGCAATCTTTTCTCGCTTATAGGCCCTGATCCAACAAGCTTTTAAGCAAACAATTTACTTTAAGCAATGAGTAGTCATACTGGAACCAATGGAACAGCTCGTGTGTTGTGATGGATTGGGGCCATAGAAAATTGCCTTGATGAAAATGTCAATGCTCCCAAGAGCTGGTGAAAATATATTTTTATTATAAACACACAGAGGAACTGTTTTGATCTGAACATTATGGGGAACAAGCTTTGAACCAATGCTTTTTCACGGTCAGACCTAAACAGAAACTGAACACCACCAGGTTGGGTGACAGTTTAAAAAGGCAGCCCAGAGCCAGATTGATGTTTGTATATAATGAAATTTAGTATTGATGTGATGTGGACACTGTCCAGCCTCTACGACTTGTTAGGGCAATGTACAGAAAATGTGGAGAAGATAAAAATCAAAGGAGCACAAGGAAAATAAGTCTCAACACTAAGGGGAACCATTGTTGTGAGGAGCTATTTTGCTGCAAATGTTTTGAAGACAAGCTACGGCCAGATGTAAAATACAGAAGTGACGATGATGTCCGAGCACCATGCACAGACATCTACCATGCCTGAGCTTAAGTCAGCAAATCAAAGCTGGGCCATTGACCAGACGTGAGTTAATAACTGGAGGTGGGTTCACAGAGCCTTCACAAAAGGCTCTGTCCCCATACCAGTACATGCCCGTGGGCACCAGGCAGCATGTAGCCAGGAGGGTTTGGGGCAGAATCTCCATCTCTCCCGGCCACGGGTGATTTCAGGTAGCACCGCTCTGTGGCAAGGTACAAACTCGTACAAGAACAGACATTACGTGGCAGCAGGTGGGACTGCCAGATAAGGAGTGATAACAGACAGCAACTAAACTCCAGAGACCGGCACAGAGTTAATCCCAGATTCCTGCTGCAGCGGATAGGGAATCACCTCTGTTCTTTTATGAATATCATATGTCCATCTGTTCGCTGGATCGCCGTTGTGTTGCCTGCTCTATGATCACCAGGACTTACTCCCACCAGGAGCTAACCACGTACAGGTCAGAGGGTTGATGACAGCCCCAGCTGGCCCCATTCACTAATACCTAATGGACAACACAGGTGTTCTTCACCCTGGAGGTTCACCTTCCACCACTCCCAGCTTGGCACAAGGGGCAGAGAGCCAGGAGTCAAGCCAGAACGAGGAACCTCATGGCAAATGAAAACGCGGGTCCTAAAAGTACAAGGGAGACAGGCAGGAGCATTTCTGTGAAGCGGTGGGAGCCCTGGCTCAGAGACAGCAGGGATCTGCATAAACCAGCCAGAAATGGCTTAAACTAGCCCAGGTTTGCTGCTTTTTTGGAGCACACCACCTGCAAACTCTGAAAGGTACCTTTGCACTGACACAGCTTCTGATGTTTTCCATGCAAAAAGAGGACAAACCAAACAGGACTCTGGGGAACAAAATTAACCACCTTTTCTCACACCACTGCAAAAAAGGGGTCACTGCTGAAGAGATCAGGCAGTGGATTTCAAACAGACATTAGCAGCAGAAGCCTTTACCAGGGCTATAAAAAAAAAAAAAAAAGGACAAGACAAATTCAATGCCAGACCCATCACCGATTCAAACAGAATAGAACCTCCACCCCACCACGTCGCTGAACTTCCAACTCGGAGGATGCGTCAGGGGAAGAATCACTCTACTCTCATCTCATTTTTCCCAATTATCAGCAAGCAGACCCAGCCACAGGCACGGCACTGGGTTAGACACACTGTCCCAGTGGACTGTCCCAGCACGGTGCCTGGTACATTTACACCTGGGAAGACAGCAGTCCCTGGTAAAGAGGTTTCCAGCGTGCAGCCTTCGAGCAGGTCACAGGGATGGAAGGCATCCCAGTAAGCCCACAGCCTGGTCAACCAGCCTCCCACTCCCAGAGGGGAAACCACAGCCTGGAAGTGGGAATAGGAGTGGTACCGGCACCACAGGAGGGAAATAGGGAAGGGGAATCAAGGTGGTAAAAGAAGGGGTGAGGTAGAAGAGGGAGCTATGTCCCATCAGTACCTCCACACTGGATGCCTTTGGATGTGGAAAGTTGCTGGACCAGGGGGAACCGGGCAGAGAGCCGGAGAGGAGCAGGCTCTTCACCAACTTCATCCGCAACAAAGCCACATCCTGACTGCAAATCTTGCAAATCAATTATGCCCACAGGTTGTTGGGCTGCAAAGGCGGAGGAGAGGGAGTTTGTTTGTTTTGCTTTTCTTAGTAAACCACAAGACCATTTCCTAGCACGTTATCCCAAGAATGACAGGCAGGGCCAGGGCTGCCGGGTGCCCAGGAAGAGGCTGCCAAGTCCCAAGGATCACCATTGCTAATTGGCTCCTCTGAAATGAGCGTGACAGAGCGCCACATTTTCTCACCCGCGGGTTTCGGGGTTATATTTAACTGGCCGAGGCAGAATTAAATGTCAGCTTGGCTGGAAGGGGAAAAAACAAAACAAAACAAACAACAACAAACAAAGTGAGAACTTGTCATTAAGCCGGGGGGAGTCAGCACTAAGTGCACTGCAGACGATGCCCACACACAGGGCTGGCAGGCATGGGCAGCCCTGACAGCAAGAAGGAACCGAGGGATTCATCCCCTTAAAAACACATAGTTTAGATTCAGGTTGTTTATTTTGATTTGTAAGCGACACAGGGGACTGGAGAGAGGGGAGACAGATGGTGGGAACCTTTATCCCTTCTGATTTCTCTGCTGGATATTCCCACCCCCTCAGTTTGATCGCAGCCAGACTTCCACATCTAGCAACACTAAGGGCAGAAACTTCCAGCAAAAAGGGGATGGGGTGGCAAAAAGGCAGGGATAGAAAACTCCTCAAACATCTGGAGCCACTGGAGGAAGTTCAATTCAGCTGGAGCACAGGTCTCTTTGGGGGTGATGAAAGAGGGTGGAGGAGGAAGAGGAAGGAGCAACGCCTCCCCTGCACACAGCACCCACTCCAAAAGAGCTGGCAGGGCTTCAGACAGCAACGCACACCCAGTCCCTGGCATGGGAAGAGCAGCTCCAGTCCTCCACTCTCCTGTTCCCTAAACCGTGGGTTCAGGCCGACCTTGGGGCATGGTACCAGCCAGAGCAAACACCACCCCAGCCCCACAACCTGCTGCCTGTCTTCACCCCCGCTCCCACCTGCTTCCTACCTGCGTACGCAGAGGTGGAAACAGCCCTTGTCACAACTCTCAACAGCACCCAGCCCCTTCCCCTTTGGGGAAGCCAGTATCGGACTGTCAGAGAACTCAGTGGCCCCACTCAGATACACCAAAGGGGATATTTACCCTCTGCCAAACAGGATGATGCAGGACGTGCAAAAAGACAAGGCACATCCAGCCTGCTTTGGTTGCTCCTCACTTGCTTTGGTTCAGGGATGAGAAGAGGAATATATTACCGTGTTCCCTCTGCAACCCGCATAATACGGACCCTTCTCAGGTCAGGTTTATGAAGGCAAGACCAGAACGAACAAAGGGCGGAGGCATAGACCCCACCCCCAGATCATACTGGGCAACACCAACTTGCTCCCACTCCAAAGGCAGCAGAGCTGTGTGCCCTATCCAAGGTCACAGGCTGGGAAAGGAAGAGCAGGATCCCAGGGACTAATGAGGGGAGATCTTAAACCATGGGAGATGCACAGCTTCGCATGCATTAGCTAATAAGAAAATTAAACTAGGAGTACAGGTATGGTCCTAATTTTGCATTACAAGAAGTTTTCTTTTCTTTCCTTTCCTCTCCTCCACCAAAAACTACTGTTTAAGCCAGGTAGTCTCTTCCTCGTCCCATTCCCCAAACAAGAGAAAATGTCAAATTCTAGGAAAGTAGAGCTACTCCAGGAAACCAAAAGCATCTCTTCCAAATGCAAGGTTTTGTTTTCCAGTTTGAAGTATTCCAGACCAAATTGAGTTTAAAATCATGCTTTTGCAAGTCAAAATGGACATTGCAAATTGAATAATTTGTTTTGAGACAGTTTAACCTCAAGAGGAGAATGACAGAGTTAAACTTCTTGGCACCTTTGAATCAGAACTTCTTATTCAGTGGAAACAGGTTATTTTGACTTTTTCATCTTAACTGGGGACCAAAACTTTCAAAAGCCCAACAAAATGTTGACGCATCCAAATTTCCTTCAGGCTGGCAGGTCTATTTTCTAACCACCCCTTCTTAAACAAAGATGGAAATATTAAGCCTCAGCTCATATGTCTACAGGCTTATTTTCTTTAGCTCCCATCTTTAAAATCTGGAGACCATAAATAGCCTGGGTTTTTTTCCTCCAGACTGCAACACAGCCTTTTAAACCAAACATTTGTAATCATCACAGCTGTAATAAGTACAACATTTCTTCAAAGGGATTACATTGGACTGTGGTTTTCAGTATTGCTTCGTTGTCTGTTGTGAAATCTCCTCACCATAAATTAATTTGATTCTATTATCTTTCCGATACGATCTGCTTCTGACAGATTGGTTTTATCTTGGTTCATTCCTGTTTCTTATTGACAGCTCAGAGCACTGTTGAAGAGATGCAAGTTATTAATGTTGACAGGGTTTGTAATGGAATATCTTTTATCCGGCAACGTATCCTTTGTAATGTTTTTATTCCCCCTTCTCTGGCTACTTTAAGAGGCTAAACAGAGAAATCAAACAAGCCATACAGCATGACTTTCCTGGAACCTTTTTCAGTTCTTTCTGGAACATCTTTCTACATCCACCGAGGATGTTATGGTATAAGGTGTTATTCATATTGGACAAAACTACTAAAACAATAACATACTGAAGGTTAAGTACAGTGCAATCCTGTTGGAAATCCAAGCACTGGATCAAACGACTTAAAAGAATTTCGTATTTTTACAAAGTGATGTAAGCCTATAATGCCAACCAACAAGAGAAACAGGGAGGAAAATTAGCAAGACAGCTAATGTACTACACAAACTTGAGATAACACCTCCCCATGCACCACCAAATAGGAGAGAGAAAAAAAAAAAAAAGAAAAGAAGAGGCATAAAGAGATTCAACCCATTAAGCCAGAGGTACTTGGCTGGATCACTGGAAATTAGGTACCTATCTACCTTCTATAGGCAAGATCCCTGGGTCAAAGCAGGGAGCTGAACCTAAATCTTCTCCATCCTGCTTTACCACTATCCTCAAAACACCCTTCCATTCCACGCATGACTCATTTTGCCTTAAATGCCTATTAAATATTTTCTTGAAAACATTAAAACTGTGCAAGGAACACAAGAGAAGAATTAAACTGTCACACCTCTCCCTTTGCACCTTCTCTGCTAGAGCAAATAAATTCCAGGCACCAAAACTTCAGCAGCAGCGATTGTAGTTATACCAGGGACAGCAGATAAAACACCTCTAAATCAGTGTAATTCTCTATTCAGGTTCCCCTGCAAAAGCATTTTGCAGCCACCCTGGGTTCACACTGCACAAGATACCAGGATTTACGATTGGGATTTAAGCAAATCTGTAACTCCTAATGAATGGGAAAAGGCTTTGTGTGCAGGGAGCATGACCCCCAGCAGCCTCCTCTTGGTTTCCTATCTCTCTTTTCAAAGTGTATTGTGCTGATGCTGCCAGAGGCAGCAGAAGGACCAGGTGTCCAGGACCGGCCCAAATAGTCCCCAAACAGAGCAGGAACTATTCCTGCATCCAGGAAAAAAAAAGCCTTAGCAGTCCCAGGTTTCCACCTGGAGCATGAGATTTTCCCACTGGTCTCTTACAAGCTGCACCATGGGGAATACATCTCTCCCAACAGCAGGGCAGGAGAGGACCTCACCTCCTGCCTGGCTCTCAGGAATTTGCTAGACCCAGGGCTGCATCAGTCTGACATGTCCCTAAGTCGACATTTACCGACAGAGTATTTTCCCTAGATCTGTTGGTTTACTTTGACCAGCTTCCATGTTCTTATCTTACTTCCAAAATGATCAGGCCCTATTTCTTGGTATCTTTAGCAGTAGGCTCTTAAAGCTCAGCCGGCTTGCCTTCCAGTAAAGTTAATAGTACCTTCCCCCAATTATCTGGAGCCCTTGAGAGCCCCTGTTATTACTGGAGTGTTTTTCATTAGCTGTGCTGGTTCCAGGCTGCAGGAGGATGGAGCTCAGCACAGGAGTCGAACTGTTCTGGACAGAGCAAACAAGAAACCCTATAACACAATTAGAAGTACCCACAGGGTAACATATAACTTTACTGTCAAGCCCTGAAATAACACTGCTAGCTAATGAAATAACAAAATAAACTTTGTTTTAATTAAAATTAAGAACATTTTATCTCTCTCCTTTTAGTCTTAAAAAGAGGGGCAATTCAAAAGTCACAACAGAACAAATGAAAAAAACATTTGCAAAGCGGGGGGCAAGGGGTGAGGGCAACATCACCAAGTTAAGAGTGACCTGCACCACAAACTCCTGGCAGGATCTTTGTCTGAAAACAGCCTGCAGTAGATGTATGTGAAACAGATTCCTAGCGAGGAGCTAAAACTAAAAAACCCAGGGCTGTTCTCACAGGTCCACCCTGCCTCCAGATTCAGACTATTTCCCCCATCCCAGGAAGCCCCTGCCACTCAAGCGATGGGACGTGAACTGCTCAGGAGCCACCCGGACCTGAGAAGTACGACCCAAACGCAAGCGATCACAGCCTCTGCCTCGTAACATCCCGGTCCCTCGTGCCTGGGGACAGCAGCTCCGCTCCCCGCGGGGAGTCTCGTTCCGCTTTGCCTTCACCCATCAGCGGCAGCACTCCTCATTCCTGCGCTCCCAGGGTACCGGCAGTCAGCAACGCAGCCTCAGCTGCTGCCACCCCACCAACCCACGGTCCTGAAAGCAAGCCTGGCATCTTGCTGCCTTCTACCAGCTGGACTTTCCCACCTCAGGCTACGTTGAAGACAGGTGGCACAAACCTGGTGCCTTGTCCCTGGTACGTACCGTGCAGATGTGCACACCGACAGCAGGCACAAGCAGGGCACCGAAACAGGTCTGACAGTTCATGGCTTTGCTGCTCCAGCCGCTACTCAAGCCAAACACTGTTTCCACTATTCTCATTTCTCCTGGCCTCTTCTTCCTACTACTTATTGTTTCTTAACTGTTCTCAAAAGCCTTGGAGGGGCCCAGACTTACCCTGCGAAAGGGACGCAGCTGCATTCCTCACGCTTGCCATGGTTATTCAGCACAGGAATGAGCCCACCTTGAGACATCCTAGCTGAACAAGATGTGTTATAGAGGCTTTATGCACACAAACAAAGAAAAGGGAGAGCTGGTAAAAATAATAATCAGCTTTCCTTTTTTATATATATATATAAACAGACATTCCAGCAAAAGGTATTGGGGCAAAAAATATTCCATGCTTGACCGATTTTAATGAACAATGGAGGTATGCAGAGAGCTAGACTATATGATCAGAGTCTGATGAAAAGCAGAAATTACCCAGGGGAATCAAATCGTCTTGGTTGAAATCCCAGTTTTCTGTCAGAAGGTCTCCAACAGATTTTCAGCAGTTTCAATATAACCTTTTTTAAAGCCAGTTTGGTATCTAGTCCTGCTGTAAATGAGATTTGAGAAATTTTCTGGTCTGTTAATGTTCCACATATGTGTATACCACCAGTACATCCACTACAGATATGGATGAATGCTTCCACACAGGACACGAGCACCAGTGAAATTCCAGAAAGAATAATATATACATATTAATGCATCTATCTCGTTCTAAAATTCTGTGTAACCTCTGGACCACCACATTTGTTCATTGCCTCCAGTACTCCCCAGACATTTCTGCTTACATACAGTGAGTTGGGGAAGACAGATCAGAACTAGACTAGAGGTGTGTTAGAGCAGCGCTTATCTGTTGGTTTGGCTTTTCCTGCTCACAGACTAGTCTCCCCCATCTGTTCCCGAGTACGGTAGAAGCACAGGTAAGTAATAAACCATACTACATCCCCATTCCCCCTGGCTTTTAAGAGCAAACGATACAGGAGGGTGCTCTGTGGGGAGCATTAGAAGATGTTCAGAAGGCAGATAGCTCCTCAGCCCGTTCAGAAAATCAGGCCCCTCAAAGTCCAACAGATCAGGCACCCAACCCGTGAGTTCTCAGGCAATGGACCTTAAATCACCTGCCCAAGCGCAGCAGCTGGCTCACTGCTTTGAGACACATCTACGGTTTCCCCAAAGAAACTGGCAGGATGTGTAGCTTATTCTAGAGGTCACCAAATGCAGAGCATGGAAAAAATAAAACCCCAAACCAAAGAGGAAGTAACATCCAAAGCCAAGGAACGTGAAATCAGCTGAAATATTCTCCCTTGCTTACTGAGAGAGAGCTCACTTGCTCTGGAAGGAACCCAGAAGATAGGCAGCCTTCTTCGAGCCCAAGTTTAATTAAATTCTTGACCTCAACCATTGGATCCAGAAGCCAAGACCTTTAAGTTACAGGGAAATCTATCAGTAACGAGGCAGGACTGTGGCATGCAACTGTGGTGGGGTCTTCGTGCCAGACTCAGCATTGCAGATGAATCTGCTCTTTCTACAAGATCTAATTGCCAGAAGACCTGAGCTACCATTGAAAGCACAAGGCAATGAAGGACACTTCTAAAGTGACCAACATAGGTGCCGCAAACCACAGCATGAGCAAAGCTCTTTAAGGCTCTTTGATGCCGTGGTTACATTGCTTTCTGATTAAAACCAGCTCAGATTTCCTTACATGTGCTGTAATTATATCTAGAGACCCGCTTTGTGCAAAGTATATGCTGTCTATGACAAATATTTCATGTTCATTAAAAGCAAAGAGGCTTCCAAAGCCAGCGCAGGAATGATTCAGGGAAGAAGTGTGAAAGGAAAAGAGCAGAGGAATAGGAATGAAAGTCTCAGAAGCAAACTCAGGATGTCAAGAAATAACAAGTGATGTAAAAATAACACAGGAGGTCAATCAGCAGTGATACAGTTCACAATTCAAAACCTGCATATCTTAAACAATCTAAACTTACTCAATCCAATAAAAGCAACAATTCTCATTATACACTTACTATAGGGAAGTATTATTTCTGCATTGGCTTACAAATTGTCTCCCTTTCTTTCTCAAACTCATCACGGTCTTAACTAATACAAGTAAATCTCTGTGCATGAAATATGAACCACTGGCAGCTCTAAGGCTTGCTTTTCATCCCAAGCCTAATGGGCAAAGCACTGTGATTTCATTTCATGAGCTTTTCCAACTGAGCTCAGAGATGATAATTTGCCAGAGTTTGACTCTTGCAAACAGCCTGCCGGAGCCGCTGAACTCATGGGGCCAAATCCATCAATGGTGCAACTCCAGCTAACCTGAGACACTTAGGCCAGAGACTAGTTTGTTCCAAAGCATTAAAAACGTCTCTTGAGACCTGTGATGACAGCACATTGTCATAACAGTTAAGAAGTTATGGTATGTTAATTAAAAGTTGTCAAAATATATGTATGGCCCTGCCTGTGCTTCCCTTGGATGTGCACAAGAAGCCAAGAAGTTCATTTATAACAAGGGAAACATCACCAGAGCGCTGCAGCTCCATGAGATAGTGAAGTGGCTGTCCAGCACAGTGGGACAGGCTTTCAGGTGGAAGCTGTGTCTTTGCCTCTCCAGCACAAGGTTCCTGGTCCTTCAGCAGCACTACCAAGCTCAGTCGCTCATTTAAATGCCTGAAACAAACCCAAGTATTTCCCCATCTTAAATAGCGTTGGCACTTGGTCCCCCTCTCCAAGAAGGGAGATCTTGTAACTCAAAGGAGCTAAAAGAACTCTCAGGCAAAGAACCTATAAAGCTTGATAGATAGTGGGGTTTCCCTTATACCCGAGGGAAATGAGAGATGCCACATGTCTTTAAATACATTTGCTACAGACCATTTTCAAGCATGGCAAAGATGAGGTACAAACACCTACCGATAGAATTAAAGGCTGCTACAAAGGGTGGAGTGAATGAGACCTCAAAGCAGCAGGTCCCAGGTGGAGCACCCCCATGACTGAAAACTAAGCACGTGCTTACACAGAAGAGCTGGACCTCCAGTCATTTTCCCATCTCAAGAATATTTTTTCTTATCTTTTGGAAATTTCTTCTTGCAACAAACAGGGAAGAAGAGCCAAAGCTACAGGAGGAGAGACATGCCAGCCCTTGCCCTCTCTACAAGGGGGCCAACAAGTGGATCCTGGCCCCATGGCAGTCTCAGCCACTGGTCTATGGACACTGTGGAACATCCCACTGTGGAGAGCCCCAGGACCGCTGCCGAGGGAACCAAGGTGGCACCATAGCCCTATGCAAGGACCCAATGCTTATCAAAGCACACCTGGAGCATCACCTTTTACACGCCATACAGGGGCAGGAGGACTTGGCGTTACAGCCTCACGCAACCCACTCCTGAACTCTTCAGAAAAACCTGAACAGCCCAAACCAAGGCTTCCAAGAGCCAGATCCCCCACTCCTACCTACTGGATAGCCTCCTGAACGCTCCACTCCCGGGGGGGTGGGATCCCTTGGCCCAAAGCCTACACCTCTCCCAGCAGAGTAAAGTCTGGAGCCACCCCCATGTCTCATTTTCATGTCTTAACCAAAGGGCTGCTGGGAGGAGTCACTCCCCACAGAAATCACATGGAACACACAAAGATTCCTTTAAGAATTTCATTTTTGACGAAGCTGCAATTTCCAAACAGGGGTTAGGGGGACAGTGGGGGCGGGGAATGGGTTGTCAAAAAATTCTTGTAGTGCTTTGTTTAAGTGCTTTGTTGGATCTGGATGCAAAGAAATTGGAGAAAGGATAAAAAGTACAGACAACACACTACAAAACATATTAGAATAATTTCAATTCTTGGCAAAAGTATTTTGGTTCCTATTGCTTTTGATAATATATCATAAAATGTCAGTAGAAGCATTGTACTATAGCCTGTGAAAATAACAGAGTCTTACAAAGAAATACTTCATTTCTGCTTTCTGCTTAACTACCCTAGAACAGCTAGCTACAAGAAAACGTGAATTGCCAGGAAGTTAAGTGCATTAATTGGAATATAAGGAGGTGTTGGATTCCTCAGAGAGAAAGGCACTTTTGCTGAGCAAAGATGATTATTAAAATTCAAGTCATGCAGGTTATACTCCAAATCCAATAGGCAAGAACTTTCCATAGTTACTTTTCATAACATTAAGATGATACACAGTTAATTCATTTTAAGCCAATTATGCAGAATAAACAACAATATTTGCATGGATCTAGGAAAGCAAATAATACTTGTTTCCAAAAGAGCTATATGGAACATTCATTGACTATTCTGTTAGGTAGCTCTCCAGTTATTCACTTTTTAGCAGAGAGTTGGCAGGAGCTAGCACTGAAGTAAGGCAGCCTGACTTGTGGCTAGGTCCCTGTTAGGCTGAATAATGGGAAGAGAGAAAATTAAGTCCAGAGCAAAACCAATACAAGAAAAAAAAAAAAAAGGCAGAAGCCTTAAATTATGTCAGTGCTTCCACTTCAGATGGTCTCAGTCAAAAGCACAATGTTAACTCAGCCACATCACATATCCTGTTTGTTCTACAGTAATTGTTAATAGGTATAAGCCCAGGAGAAGAGAGAGGAGGGACAGAGAACGTCTCGCATCCTTCGGACTCTGTGTCACCGAGACAGCTCTGGATGCAAATTTGAGCTGCCCTGGAAGGGCTTTGATTTACAGTCGCCTCTCACAGAGATGCTTAGCACCATGCTCCTTAGAGAAAAACCTGCAGAGGTGGAAACAAGCACCTGGGACATTGCACAGGAGATGAAAGCACACATACACCCTGGTGAACAGGACCAGGACAGCCCGGGGAAATAGCAGGTTCAGGGGCTCAGCAGCTCTCTGCCAGCAGCCGTTCAGGGATGTTGACAGGCAGAAGCAGGATAAACACAGAAGGTCCCACTCAGCTAGCAGACTGCAGGTTGTGTGCCATGGTCACCAGCAGGACACCAGACAGGAGAAACAAATACTCAACTTTTCAAAGCAAGTGGCAGCTGGGGAATATCCTCAACTTTTGCACACCTGATCTACCAATTATTTCTCCCTGTTTGTTTCACCTAAATTCCTAATCCTGTCCTTGAAATGCCAGAAGATAAAAAAGTGACAGTAACTGAACTGCACATTTCACAAAGCTCCGCTGAACTTGGTGGCAGGCTCTGGACATCCTCAGAGCACTCAAAATTTAGGGCCTGAATCAATTCCCATTGGAGCTTTTCCATTCATTCAACAGCAGAGGGATCGGGATGGTCAGTAAGAGCGCAGGCAGGGGAGGGCAGCTGCCCAGCAGAGCGGGCAGCCACGTTGCCTGGGTTGTTTTCCCATCCCTGTCCCCAAACCCACAGCCCAACAAGCCCCTGCACATCCCCACGACTGTTCCCCCTCCATCCCATCTTTGAGGACAGCATTTGGCCGTGTTAGCTGCTGCAGCTTTGCCCAAAATTCACCCTCTTCAAAAGGGTTTCCCTCCCCCCAACCCGCAAGCTCAGAGACCAGAGATGAAGCCTGGGAAAGTCCAGCCCAGAAGGGAACATTTTGGATAGGCGTGAATATGTAAAAGCAGGGTGTGGAGACTGCATGGGCTTTGCCAAAACCAGACTGCCCGGGTGCTAATAAAGTC
The DNA here is from genome assembly GCF_900496995.4 of Aquila chrysaetos chrysaetos. Taxonomy (NCBI): domain Eukaryota; kingdom Metazoa; phylum Chordata; class Aves; order Accipitriformes; family Accipitridae; genus Aquila; species Aquila chrysaetos. The sequence goes on along the minus strand of NC_044015.1, from coordinate 33,346,500 downwards.
CCGTTCAACATCCCGACCTCCTGGAAAAACCTCTTCACTTCTCTGGGATACTTGAGCAGAGCGGGGAGGTGGGAGGCAGCTAAGCGTTAACAGCTTGTGCTACGGGATCGGGGCCTCCATCGAGGTCAAAGACGCTCTTTATTCCTGGACCATCTCCAGTCCCTGGCCGCCCTTGAAACCTGGGAACATAGCCACCTTTGCCCCACCTTCCCTGGCCGTGCCAAGCTCAGGCTGGCCACCGCCCAGATTTGGGGCCACCAATTCTCTTTAAGTAAAAAAGGGGAAAGGGAAGAGGAGAGGAACCAAGACATGGAAAGGTCAAGTGCCTTCGCCAAGGCTAAATGGCACATCAGTGGCGGAGCTGGCATTCGAGCACAGGAGTGCCTGTTTTCTACGCCAGTACTAAAACATCCAGACCACCCTGCTGCCTCCGAGACCACACCGCCTCTGTGAAATGTGTGGAAATTTGCAGGCATTTTCCCTGATTTTTACAGGGATTTTTTTTGTTGTTGTTCCACACTTGGCTCACAGCTGTTTGCCAAAATCAAATTGCTGAGGTGTTTCTGTCTCTTTAAAACTTCATAAACAGACACTTGGACAAAAACCATCAGTGAATCACAGCTGTGGTGGGGGGATTTGATTTAGCCATGGCAGGCTGAAAGCAAGAAGCCCAAACCGAGATACAACCCCGTCCCTCTGCCACCCCAGGCAGAGGCTCACAGCCACCCACAACCCCACTCGCATCGTCCACAGCCCCTTCGCTTGGCGTGAAAGGTGCTGGTGTCCGGAGAACCAGACTGCTCTTCAATTCCTCCCAACAAATAAACCAGCTTTTTCTGCAGCAACTGTTTTACTCCTTACTTGCAAAGGAAAAGAAATCAGAAAACAGTCAGGTTCCCTCCTGTTCGAATGCTACTGGGCTCCGCTGCAGGTTGCCATCCATATTTCGGCAGGATGATGCCGATCTACTCAGTTAAGCATCTGCGCCTCACTCCCGCTGGGCTATATTTCCCCAGCTTGTCACCTTGCTGCTCTGCTTCCGAGACATGCACAGCCCGAGCGTCTCGAAAGCCAGCCAGAAACCTCTCCTGCCCCTTCTCAGCACTCATCCCTGGCCGGGTGATGCATGTGCTGCAGGTGAGACTTCATTCCTGCCCAACACACTTGCCCTCGAGGTCGCTGCCGATCCCACAGCCTTCCCCCTGGACCACGCATCTCCCTACGGACCAACCCCAGGGCACATCAGGTGCATCAGAGTAACAGGGAAAGATATCCAAGGCTTACCCCAGGCGGAGGCAATGCTGCAAGCAAAGCACATGGAGATGCTGTGACTGGTTTTTTCCTTCTTTCTAAAAAAAACTAAAAAGCAAAACACCAACGCATCTGCAACCATACCACATTCTGCAACTTGCCGCCGAGGTCCCGCACAGCAAACAAAAGGTTAAACAAACAAACCCCGAGCAACATCTCAGGCTTGCCAGATGCAAAAAAAAGCTTTCAGCCAGTGACATTTCTCCTTCCCCAGCTGTAGGTTCATATTTTTAATGTCAGATTGCAAAAATAATAAAAAAAGGGGGGGAGAAGGCAAAAAAAAGCAAACATTTAGCTCACAACTGGATGGGAAATGAAGTGGAAGCTCACGTCTGTGTATATTTCTCCCTGGCGAAGAGAAGCCAGCTGGTATGTGCAAGGTCCTGAAAACCTGTCCTGACATCGGCAGAAGTGTGACCAGCAATACCTCTCCCGTGCCGGCTCATGTGTTTTCTCCTATCTCACTTCATCTCTCACTAAGCTCAAGCGAGCCCGCACTATTGCACATTTATCGCCATCTGAAAAACATTAAATATCTCAGGGTTTCAAATATTTGCAGACAGCTGAAGAAGTGGCTGTGATGGAACTGTCTCTTTCTGGCATAAAGCTATCAATTTTCCATGAAAGTTGAGGCCTGGATTTTTTTTTTATTTTATTTTTTTACCCCTGGTAAAACACTGTAACAAATGACTTATTCCCCTTTTAGCGAATGCGAGGGAAGCGGACAGTCATTATTACCAAATGTGTGCACACACAAGTAACTAAGGGAAAATAAATCCCATTTGAAGGTTAATTAACTAAGGCAGGGTCACAGCTTGACAATCTGCCCTCAGCAAAGGGGAAGCATAACGTCGGAGGGTCTACGAAGCAAAGCCATAATGAATTGTGACTTGAGGCTTGTCTATGCAGGGAAATTACCATGCAGCAAGTTACAGGCTGGATTTATAGTGCTCACTCCACATTTATAGCATTAGACCCTTTGTGGAGACTAATTAGGAACTAGTTTACTTCATTTACCTTCTGATAAATACTTCTTTGCTCAGAAGCCCACAAGAGCAAACTGAGCCCCATCAACTCCTTGGGTTTTGCCCACACCGCTGGCTTTGCACAGCGACTAGCAAACCCAAGCTGGGGAGCGAGGGAAGGCTTAGGAAAAACCACATTCAGCCCCCAGCACGCGAGCAAGAGCTTGGGCTTGAGCTTAACACCCTTAACCCCCCACAGAAAGCCCCCACGTTTGGCCAGAAACATCGCGACAACGGTCACATCCAGCCTTGGGAGAAAGCTGAGGGTGAAGCGTTGGAGAAACCAGGGTGCGTTTGTCATCCCAGCCTCTTGTTCAACCCACTCCCCAGCCGGTCCCTGCCGGCGGCTGTGGTGTCTCTCGCAGCCTCCTGTGCCCAACGGAGCAGGAACAGGCACAGGGGTTTAGGCCAGGAGGCTGCAGGGAGTCAGAGCGGTGGTAGCGAAGAGAGCCACGCTTTCGGTGCGAGGCACCAAGGAGCTCTGGTGGAGGGGAATGGGGCTGAGCCCAACCTAGATTTCTTCCAAGGAAATTTCTAAAGAGGACCAGCTGGCTCACTTTCATTCTGCCTGGCTTCTTGGCCAAGCTGAAGGGCACCAAGCCAACATCAGGCCACCTCAGTGCTGAACAAATGTACCCACCACAGAGGTTTTGTGCAGGTCAGCTATTCTGCTTGCATCCCTTTGCCATACAACAAGCATGAAGGGAGTATGGGGTCAGCGTGCTGCAAAGGTGGGCTATGCCAGGTATCACCTGGCAGAAAGTACAAGGACCAGAGCTGGCATGGGCAACACCAGGCTGGAGTCTGGCCAGTAAAGGTGACAATATCATGCTCCCGTGCACTGATTGACAGCTCTCTAAAGCCAAGTCCTTCAGGGTTGCTTCACAGATGCAGGGTCACACATGCAAAACTAGTCAAGACACCAGGTGCCAAAAGTGCTAGGGAAGGTCAAATATGCCATCACCCGTTAAAAACCAACACACATCTTTTGGCATTTTGGCCTTTTGAGGCACCACACAGACAGGGATATTAGCAGATGTCAGGAGGAGGAGGAGGAGGAGGTGGTGTGGGAAGAGCTCTCAGTGTGTGGGATCTGCTGCCAGCCCCTACAGGGACCTCAAAAAAAATCATTTCACCTCCCTGTGCTGCTCTTTCCCTGCAATAACAGAAGGCAAGTGACCTCCTCTGGGGGAAAATTTTCCAAGTCTTCAGGGGTGGCAAAGCTCTGATAAGCAGCAACTCAAGCCATGGCTTTCTCGGTGAAGTGTGGCTACTTTCACACCTCATTTCCCCACATAGCAGAAGGGATGGCTGAGTTTCAGGGGTAACCGCAAGGTGCAAAACACGCTTTCTGTCCAACGGGGTCTCCAACATAGTGAAACAGGCCAGCCAGTGGGGGACACGCCATATGGTGGGCTAAAAGCTCCCCCTTTTGGGGAGATCCCTTTGGAGACAGCTCCAGCACAGGGAGGAGGTGTCTGGCAGACACATTTCCGTGCTAAAACCAGAGATTGGCAGTCATTTCTGCTCTTATCTCTCATACGCTGTGGAGCTAATGAAAGGGGTTCACTATTAACGTTCAATCACACTCCTTCCCTTGGGGCTTGGAAGTCCACCACCTCCTGTCTGCGGCAGCAGTTTTTCATTTGCCACTTTATCTCATTTTTCTTTTCCTCCTCCCAAACTGTGGGTTTCACAGAGCTTCTGAGACAGCTGCTTTACTGAAAAGGAAATGCTTAAAGCCAGCTTGACTATAAGGTGAGCCCCGCTGAAGGCTCAAGTCAGCTGGTGAAAAGACTGTCTTCTCCCCAGTGGTCCAAAACCCAAAGGACGTGGAGATAAAACCATCAGAGAAACTGCTGAAACGAGAAACAGGCACACAGGCCACCGAAAGACAGAGCAAGCCCCAAGAGGCACCATCTAAACAAAACCATATGGCAATCTCAGCTGAGCCATCGGCTATTCCTACCCGGTATTCCTACCCGGCGCCTGCTAGTGTGCTCTCCAAGCACCTCGTAGCAGTCCCTCTTTCAGCACAGAAGCATCCCAAGTGACCTGCCCAAAGTGATAAGACCAAGCAAGCTGTTCAGCTAAGACCTCCTGAGTCTCCTACGTGACCCTTTTCTTTCCCCTCCTCCACGTTTTTCTCTACTTTCCATGCATAAATATTCTTCCATTATGCACTCCTAACTCATCATCATGTAAGACTCTTTACTTTCACCTCCTCTTCTCAATCTAAGCACTGAAGAATCAAGCATCTCACAAGCTTTCATAATGTTGGCATCATGCTACCAGCACCGGCCAATTACCTGTGAAATCAATTACAAGATGATGAGCGATGATGGCCCATCAGATGAGCCCTTTCACCAAGATGCACAAGAAATTTAGGGGAAGGAAAAACACCGGTGGGAAGGAAAAAAAAAATGTGGGCTTTTAGTTTTATTTCCAATGGTCTCTTTCAAAGTACAGATTCACATTCACCACTGGATATACAGATTGCATGCCCATGAAAATGTAGATGGCCCCTTCTCTGTGAAAAACAGCCTAGGGAATAAAATAGGTATAAAGCTACATACTCCGCAGGCTGGTCCTATGATGTCACAGCCCACCGATGTGTGCATACTGTCATATGTTTACCTACTAAAATATAAATAATATTTTATGTAGGAGTCCATTTACGAGGCAGTGTTTATGCAGAAATGGGAGGGCCTGTTCTACAGGAGAGAGGGGAGGTTAAAAGGGCTGTGTTGCTGTACTGATTTACAGGCTGCCTGATTTAATTAGTATTTGAATATGATTATTTGGGGGCTGTGGGTGGTCATTTGCAAGGGAATGCCAATATCTTCATTTGAAGGCTTTTCATTTATTTCATGGACTAATGTAATTGTATGAAATCTAAATACATGAAACTGCCAAAACCCCAAAACATCCTTTTCAGGTACATTTGTATAGCAGCTTTACCCCAAATACCACAAGAAACAGGTAAGAACCTTTATTCCTCGACCTCTAAGGGCAAGGCTGCAACATCCATTACACAGACACACGCTCTGGGGAACGAAGAGGTTTAGCAACCTCCTCCAGTGAAAGGATGAATGTGGCTTCCACCGACGCTGTCCTGACCATGAGGCTCCCCTCCCTCACACCCTCACCCGCCTCGTATTTCTATGCTGTGTGCGCTCATATAGTCTTATTCTTATTTTAAGAACATTAATATATACATTTGAAAACCCAAACCATTAAAAAGTAGTTGGCTCGGACTTTTACTGGAACACGTGCACAAATATGTTGTTTGGATATTTTTACGGCCATTAACTTTTCCATATATAACCCAGACCTCCCATTAGGTGTTGTGAACTGGATCGCCTCTTTACTTGCCAAGTTATATTTCAATTAAATTAAAGTCACCTTTGGTCCTAATGAACCCCTGTTGTTTGCCTAATGCCATGATTAATTCCAGCTGCAAGAAATGGTGTTAGCCTGGGTGGGTACATGGTTGAAGACTCTGATTCTCCTCCAAGATTTATGGGTGCTAGAGAAGGCTCGGTAACTCATGTTGCCGAGTAGATTACTTTTCAGGCAGTAAACAGAAGCCTCTGCCACAACAGGCCTCCACTAGTGCTTCAGAGACTGGGATTCACCCTAAATTTGTTCCTGCAGTAGAAATTTAACACAATTCTTTGGGCATAGATACCCAACTCGTTTCTTCCAAAGCTCAGCAGAAAGGGAGGCATCCCAAAGACCTTGAACAGTCGCCTGGTGACAAGCACCCTCACCCAGGGCACAGCACAGCCAGGGGGGATTGCAGCCTGTACTCTCCATCCGCACCCTCCAGAGATGAAGGGTTTCCTCAGACCACGTTACCACACCAGACCTACATGGCCCAAAAGAGAAAACCAAGCAGGGACCAGATTTTTGTCCCGTGATCTGAGAAGTGAGCACTGGCTCTAGGGATAAAGATTTATTTTGTATCCAAAAGTGACTAGTTAACATGGAAAAATAACATTGGAAGTAGAAGCCATGGGCTACCAAAACCCCAGGTCTCTCTCATACATGTCTAGCCATTAACGTGCTCAGAAGGAAGAGGACAGCTCTCCACACCCTCGAGAGGCCATACTCAGTGCTAAGCTCAGTGCTGTTAGAGTGGTCTTAGACACACCTGAAGCACATCTACTGGACCTTCAGGAGTTGCAGACATGAGAAACTTAGCCATAAGCCAAAACCCACCCATGGGATGAGGGCTCAGCTTTGCCAAAAGGGGGCCGCCTCAGTACTGTAGCGGGACCCTGACTTTAGGTGCCCCAGCACTTAAGAGCAAAGGTCCGGCCAAGTGCAGAACCTTTCTCTGAACAATTTCCTATGAGATAAAGGTTACCATGATCCACAGCCATTGATGAGCTTGTCTTTCACAACTGTATCTAATCACCTTTTCTCCCACTTGTACTTGTGGTTATCATGGCATCAAACAGCAGACTCCCACCACTTTATTATCTCTGGTGTAGCAAAGGCAGGTGCCTGCCAGGGCACAGCATGGTGCTGGAGGAGTTGTGTCAGCTCTGGCCACAGTATCTAAACTCTCACTGTACCACTCCAGGAGATCCAAAGAGAAGATCATAGTGATCTACAAAGCTCCGGGCTTTCTTTTATTTCACAGGTTTACAGATGAATTTGTGGCCAGTCCCTTCTCCACTCCCTTCCCCTCCTCCTCTCCATATTATTAAGGCCATAGAAGTTGCTTCAGTATTCAAAAACACGACTAGATTATCAGTCCTTTTATTAGTGCCAGTGGCAATCTGATACCATGACCCAGCCTGGCCACTTGCTTCACACCTTCCCAGCTAGCATAAGCTGTCCTTAATCATACTTGCAGAGATTTCCAGAGAAGAGGGGGAACTCAGCAAGTCTGGCACCACAAACTCAGAAAATAAAGCACAGTTCAGACTGTCCAGAGATGGAACAGGATAAGAACAGATGGGATATCTCAGCTGTATAAAAATTTCTGCCTTCTCCTCCTCAAAAAAAAAATCATCATTACAGAGAAAAATTCTGTTCTGTTGCCAGAACCCTGCTTTAGGACTGTATGTGTGCGAGATGATACCTGTCGCTGACATCCAAGGCAGTCCTTCCCTGACAATCAGCCTACAGGATCAATTCTTAGGAGAATTTTCCTATACTCAAACCCAGATAAATCAGGAACAGGTCAAGCTGGATGGAGTTTAAGATAGAGATGAGAATAAGGCCTATGATTTCAGAGGGGCCAGGGTAGCAGAAACAAATATCCATTAGTCCAAAGTTCAGAACTGTCTTACTTCATACAGCAGTTCAATAAAAATCATGGTCTAAGTACAATATTAAAAAATAGTTGCATAATTATCATATTCAGCTCCCATGACTTCCCTGGCATCCACCTCACCTAGACCAGGACTGCACTTGAGCAAGAGTGAAAAGGCAGAGCCAAACCATGTTACTTATAACTCCGCAAAGAAATACAGAGGTTCAATAGGCTTCAGACAAACCCAAGAATAACCATTACACTGTGGAAAGTATTTGCCATTAAAACATTTTTCATTAAAAGTGGCATTTCTGAGACTTCTATCCTGCTGAAAAGCAATACCAGCCTCACGTCAGAAAGTCTTTAAGAAAAATTTCCATTGCTATAATTACTTCTCTGTTGAGGTTGTATTGTTCCCCTTCCACAGAAAGTCTCAGCAAAATTTCCATGGTTTAAAGGCAGCCAAAAAGGTGTCCTGTTCCATTTTTCAGGAGGAACTTGTGGTCACAAGACATCTAGGAGCACTTCAAGCTATACACAGGGTACAGAGCCAACACAGGGTAAACATCTACCCCACTGAAACCAAAGACAAGCCAAATGAAAGGTCCAGTTCATTCTGTAAACCAGCCTTGATGCTGGAGCAGCTACAAAGTACTATCTGTTGGCCAACAGTTGCCACAGGACCACAGAAGAGTCAGAAATAATGCAAGAACCAGGCTTGCACAGCACGTTCCTTCTCCTGATACAACTTTTCTTGCAAGCTTCATTCCTGACTTGCAAAATAAGATGTGAAGAGCCTACAGAATGAAGACAAAACCTTAGACAAGGAACCTAAAAGGAAACCCAAGAAGCTGAAGCAAACTGTACCCCCACCGCAGCCAATTTCTAACCCAGCTTGGTTTCAACCTTGCCATTACTCCAGCAGGAAGAGACCCTCATAAATTGGTATTGGTTCCAGCAACTGCAAATTCACCTTTTCCAGACAGGTACAGCCTTGAATGAGGCCCTGTTATTTCCCTGACCAGCCACTACAGGAACATGCCCCACATGACACATTACTGTAAAGTCTTCTGGTTTGTGTGTTGCATTTCAGAGATGTGTAGGGGCAGGGAAGACCCTCCAAAGCAACACCTAGAACAGAACTTAACCCAGTTACTCCCTCATTGAGCCCAGTAACTTCCAACTGGACAGGACATCTAAGAGAACATTGATACTGATTTTAAGAACAAAGATGAAGATTCCATGATTTCTATTTGCAGCTTGCTCCTCACTATTTAAAAAAGAAGAAGAATGTGCTCTAATTCTACTTTGAATATAGGTCTGCTATCCAGGTGCTACTTTTCTTCACTCCCCCAAGGAAATCAATTAGTACATTTTTCTCTTGGTGATAGCAGCCCACACACTAACAACATCATATCAATTTCATCCTTCTGAGATGACAATATTTAACTTTATTCTCTTAACCTCATTAGCTAAGTCTAAAGACACTGATGCAATGATGCTGTTGATTTCTCCATTGCCCCTAAAAATGTTGAACCCATTCTTTTTTCTACCCCTTGATCAGTCTTCACTGAACTTAAAAAATAAAGCTGCTGTGAATTGGGTGGGGAGGGGGAAGAAACAACGGAGGAAAAAGAAAGCAAGCCTAGTTTATGTCCCTCAAGACAAAGGAAACAAAGGCAGTTCAACTGTCCCACGAACATGGAAATATGACCAGCTAAACACCACAAAGAGCTCAGGACCAGATGCATCTTGTGCATGCTGCTGCTCAGAGAATCATTAGGAGATCAGGGAAATGAGAGACCATTTTGGACAACACATGAGAAGTGAAGGTTGCAACAATAATTTCACTGGATTCATTGCTCAGGAAAACCTTATTTTCCTTTGTTAAAGCCAAAGTTTTTACATTTCAGGAAATGGGTCAGAAACAGGCTTGCCATTTAAGCTGCATATTTCCAGGACACAATCTGGAGCTCATATGTCAGAGAGCTGGTCAAGAGATTGTGAAGCAGCTGGTCTCATTCCCAGCAGAAGACATCCTGCCTAAGTACAAGACATCATCTCAGCTCTTCTGCTCCAAAGCCAAGTGCATCAGATTGGTGCTTAGCCATCCCCCAGCCCCCATAACACCTGAGCTAATGCTGCCTTCCTGCATCAAAGCAAAGCAAACTTGAGTAGTGCCCATTTTTGTGGGCTCTGGCTTTCAGGATCCAGAGCTGACACTGCCAGAGACTGGGATTCTCTTTGTAAAAGCCATGTCCTGTTTTGCTACTGAATCTTGGACCAGGAAAACTCAATCTTTGACACATCTCCCCACTTTCTACCACTTAAATATCACTGACACATATAATTAACACCAGGTCAAACATACCACTCAACATTTTAGAGAATCTGGTTTCAGCTGCTGTACTGAAGCTCTTTGATTGTGCCAAAGATGGGTAAACAGACACCAGAACATAAAGCAAGGTCAAGAAATATCTGCAGAAAGTTTTTCACTCACTCAGTGAGGATTTTAATCTGTAATTTAATTGCTAACTAAAGAAAAATGGATTTGTTAGGATTACCATCTCTGTACTGATGTAAAACCTATTTACACACAAAGAATAAATGCCTATTTTATATATAGAATAAAATATTACACAGACTTAAATGATCCCCAAAACCATCAAAAAATTGAACATAAAGCTGAGCAGACCGTTACCTTGACACTCACAGTTAGTCAAGGAGACAAATCACCCAGGGAAAAAAAAAAAAATCAACCCCAAATTCCTTCCAAGCCTGCTTGAATCCCCCTGACACATCTCCATTCCTTATCAAACAAAATGCCCAATGCCTCATCCAGAGACCTGGACAAACAACTGAGTGAGAATATGCTAGGAAATCTCAGCAGAGCATGAAGTGAACAAGAGGAGCAGGTGCATTCCCCAACATTTAGTAGCTGCAGTTTGAAATTCATTTTCTTTCTGTGCCATTAGACACTGCTCAGCCCCAGGACTTTGTGTCAGATGCAAGGATCACCCAGTGAAGTCCCCAGCTAGAGCTGCTTGTGGTTAAGCCCATCTAGAAGGAGGAATTCCCAGAAATCCCAGATGCTGCAAGCACATCCTTCCCTAAGAGGGAAAGAAAATGGTTTCACAGAGCCAAAAGACCAGGTTTGTTGAATTAGTGTTTGATTACGTGCCCAGCTACACCTGATCTTTCACTGCTCATTCACCACCCCCTGAGAAACACCTGTAGCAAATCACCCCACCTGTCCTAAAATAACATGGCTGGATAAGAAAAACAGAAAAAAAAAGAAAAAAAAAATCAGACTTCAAAAGCAGTTTCACATACTGTGAAACACTACTTCTGCCACCCTGGATCATTGCAAGCAAATCACAGACATGCATGTGTTGCTCAGTAGGTTTGTTCATCATGAAACCTCAGATTCTGCAGGTGACCTTCTCCTATCCCACCAGCCTGCACTACTGCATGGGACAATTTAGCAAACACCACAAATACATCCAGTCCCTTATCTTCACAAGGCTTCCAAACACCATTTTTAAAAGTCCACACAATGTAACAAAACAAAATAACATTTCTTTGCAGCAAAAAAATCAACATTCCAATAAGATTTTCTTCTGAATACAAAACATGCATCAAACAACTTTTCAACCTTCCCTTTGACGATATGAATAAAAGTAACTGCCATCCGTGTCACATCTCAGTTCTCAGACCTAGAAGAGGAGCCCTGTTCATCAGACAGGGACAAAGTTGCCCTAAGCAGCACCACAAAGAACTTAGCCAGAATGAATTTTTCAAACACCACAGAACTGAGGACAGATACAAACAGGGAAAAGTTGTGATAAGCTCCACATGAGTACAAGAAAGCAATAACAATAAATATATGACAACAATCAGCTTCACCTTTAGACTCATCTCTCCAAGAATAGCCCAGCATAGCTGGTGGGAGCTTCTTCTCTTCCTTTGGAATAAAACATGCCCATGTCCTTACCTTGCAATCCAGGTGCAAGTCTACAGCCAGGCACTGCTGTCCTGTTTGACCACTGATCCCAACTGCTGGCACGCCAGGGACCCTGAGCAGAAGACAAAGCAGAGACCCATCGCAAGCTGCCCAAGAAGTTCATCTCCCCCCAGACCCCAACCATCCAATTCTGTCAGTCACTAACATCTTTCTAAAGCAAGTCCTGGTGGGTACATGCAACACAGGTTGCCCTGGTAATGGAGGCTTAAAAGCTGGCAGCCAACTTCTCCTTGAAATGGGTAGGAAGAATCCAAGGTAGGTTCTTCCCTTTCTCAAATGACATCCCAGATGGAGTCTCCTCCTGGAGATAGAGGTTGACACTTCAGGCAGATATTGTTAGCTAACACTTTTCACCTGGGATGCTCATAACTAAGCCCAAAATGGATCTGCTGGCAGCACTCACCCCTTGCTGTCATATTGCTGGCACCTGGCCATACCCCTGAGCAACAAAGCAGACAAAAGCACAGAGAAAATTATGGGATGAACTCTTGGAGCAGCAATAGGCTCATGCTAAAGCTGCAGACCCTTCATTTGCGAATCAGTTCTGGCTGACACTATGGCAACTGGGCCACAAGAGTCTGACTTCTCCAAGGGGAGAGACAAATTAACCCCATTCCCATAGCTTATTTTTTCATGCTCAGCACTAAAAGCTTTATCCAGACTACAGTTATTTCATCATAGACTTACAGCACAAGCAGGTTTGGAGGATCATCAGGAAAAAAGGAATGTCCCTTCAGCAACATCTCTCCACTGCTCTGCCTTAAAAAAAAAAAAAAAAAAAAAAAAAAAAAAAAAAGAGACATATCAGAGTTTTCAGAAGGTAATGGAAGGACTTCTGAGCATGCAAGATGAATGTAATTTAAGACCCTCCAGTTAAACTACAGATATTTTGCCAAAGCTGGTTTTAAAAAGTGAAAGGCTCATTCCAACACAATTGTTTCCATCCCATATACTTCAAGAAGGAACAATGTTTATTCTCCAAGAACTATTTTATAAATACTTTTATCAAAAAGACTAAGGGAAAGGGGCTAATCTTTTTATATCACTTTTTTTTCTTCTCTCCCAGCTCCTTTATCTTCCCCCTACCATTTTAGTATGGACAAAGAGGAAATACCAGTTATACATAAAAAGTTCAGCTCATACTTTTTTTTTAATTCCATTAAAAATAGCTTCAGAAAGCAAGTAAAACATTTTTTCCTCCCACAAAAAAAGTTTTTCCAAAACAAAATTAAAAAAAAAAAAACCCTCCAACCAGCTTCCCTTACTCAGTATTAACCTGGCTCTCTCCACAATTAGGGGTCCACATTTAAAACCCTCCTAACAGATGCATAACAAACCAACATTAAGCTCGTTTATTGTTACTTGCTAGCTCAGAAATTTCTGCTTTCCAGCTAAAACACCAGCCTGCATTCACAGCCTCAGAAGCGCTAGATCCAAGGTCAGGCTCCCTAATCCCAAAGCCTCCTTTAATTTTACAATCAACAAATCCATCGCTGGTGTACATCACAGAGATTATTTTCCGAGCAGTGGAGTGAGATTGCTTGCCTAATTGAAGGACAAGCAGAAGAAAAACTTGCACGAGGTTTGCCAGCAACCTGAATTTCCCAGTCCTCCCCTCCGAGCAGGGCACACACCTCCATCCTCTCCCCCCACCCAGCACCTTGTGCTGCAGAGGCTGCTGCAAATAGAGGGCTCTTTATAGGAGAGGCGCCTGTGGGCGGGGCTTGTCGTGACTGGGCGGGGCCTATTGTGACTGGGGGGGGCCTGTTGTGATGAGATGGGGGCTAACATACACACGCGCTCGGAGGGTGACCCCCCAAGCTCTGATAGAGAGCAGCAGGAGCTTCGTTGCTCTGGCTCCGGAGCAGCGCTGCTTGGCGGGGTTTGGGTTCTTGAAATGATCTTCTTTAAGTGCGTGGTCCGAACCGATGGCACCTACTGCCTTCTGCGTTAAAGGCAAAGCCAGGCTGGACGCCGGAGCGATGGTCAGTGCTTCACAGCAATACTTGGCCCCAGTTCCTGCCTCTGAGTCAGGGGGTGCCTGGGCTGATTCCTTGGCCGGGATATTTGTCTCAACAGAGTTCAAGAAACAGAGGACTCCAAGCCAACTCCTACAACAATTAAAGTCTCCAGTATTATGCCCAGTAGAATCCAAGCTAAAAGTTCTGCCGAGCCTCATCCAAGTGCTGGCCTAGGAAAGTAAGAGAGAAATTCCCCCGTTACAGTCTGCAAAAGCTCAGTTTTAGCTCATGAGTGCTGCAGATTTATCAGAAGAGATAGAAGTGTCAAGCATACCTTGACCGACTCTCCTGTCCACGCTGAGCTCCGCCACACGCTGAGTTTAAACAAGGTTGGCCACGAGCCTTCTGGATGCGAACATGGAAACCGCTCCATGGTGGCTGAAGCCTGGCCAGGGCTTTGGTAGGCTCTGTGTGGTATTTCTGGGGCTTTCCACCCAGAAGGGATCATTAACAGCTGTGCATTTCAGCATCTGTGCTAGGAACTGGGAAATATAGCATCTCCATGCTGCAATAGCTCGCCTAATAATTTCATGTTCCCAATAACAGGGTTCTTCCTCCTCTGTCCCCAGAAGCAATGATCAGATACGAAGGTAGAAAAACCAAAAGATCAAAGGGGTCTCCTTCAGCTCCACCTCCTTGAGGCTGTCCTGTATAACCCCGGGGGAATAGACCCTGAATTAAACCTTTTTGGTGTCCTGGCATGTGGCAACTCAGACACCAACAGGGTTTCCAGACAACTGCTGCATTCTCCTGAGAAAGCAGCATCTCCAGCCTGCTTTGCCCCTAAAAATACTCCAGCCTGGCAGCGGTGTACCTGGGATGTTCAGAAATTAAATGACAGCAACTGGTGCTATAGCTAAAGATAAAATCTGGTTTCATTACAATGAGGTGAAATAAAAAGCTTTATCTACCTGCAAAAGCAGATATCTACTATTAGTGTGTGTGGATATATATATGTTGTCCCTTCCCCAGAACGGTGGAAAAAGCCACCTTGCCCCACAACTCCCTTGTAAGCATTACATCCCTCTGAAGATCATGTCCAGTCTAAGTCAACTAGAGCAATTTCCCTTCTGTGCAAATCAGGCTCTAACGAAGCCAAGAACAGCTCAGTGTTGCCAAAGTCAGCCAAGGATGTCTGTCAGCGCTTGCCCTCTGCATGTTCCCAGAGCTGTGAAGATGCCACAGGAGCCACCACCCATGTGAGGTGGGAGAGGAGGGTGCAGGCGGCGGGGAGACGGGGTTAGGGCAGGCAGAGGACACCCGTGGGTGGGCTTGATCTCCAGCTGCCACCGCAGCACCTTTGCAAGTAGCTCTCCGACTCATGAGCCAGCCCCGTTTTTACAGGCGTGAGGTCGTCTTCGTGTTATTTCAGGCACCATTTGCTAAGGCACAGCTTTTTTTACAAGCAGATGCAAATACATCGAGCCTCACTAGACATAGACACAGATTTACCGGAGAGTGGTGTGAAGAGGACTGGGTGCCTGGCTCACTCCCACATTTGCATTGCTTGATGTGGTGCACGTGCACCTCTGCAGCACCCGCACGTCCTTCCCCAAGTCACCCAGCCCTGGCTGCTGACACACAATGGCTCCGCTGGCTTCTGGTGGCTTTTGCAGAAGATCAGAGGGTTCATTCGAGGACATCCAAACTATTTAAAACATCATACTACCCCATTCCTTTATGCTACAGTGGCTTAGGAAATTCCACTGCCTTTCCCTACAGAGCACAGCAGATGCGGAGTCAGGAGTTCGAACGCAGCTTTAAACCATTGCTGTAGACGCATCAGCTTTACTGGTTTCCCCTAGGTCTCTACCTCGGTGTGTCTCCCACAGCTGCCGATCAAAGCCAAGGGAAAGATAAACAGCACAGAGTCTGGAAATGCTGGATATTCCGCCCCTTTCTGCATGACCGCCATGGACTTGTCTTCCAGGGTTTCATAGCTCTCCCCGGGCTCGACCGTTCATTACATTGCTCCATGCTTGGCCTCTCCTCCATCCTCCCCATGACTCTTCACAGTCGGGGGTCACTGGAGCTTGAGCTGCCGAGCCTCCCCGAGACCCCATCCCTCATTCCCAACCCATGAGTCACTTCCTCTCTTCAAACCTCACCTTTCAACTTCCATTTTTCATTTGCTTATGACTTTCTCTCTATCTCCATAGGGTTTTTTTGCTCTACACCATTCAATCGCAGTCCTGTTGGTCCAGGCGGGAGCGCTGCTACTGGTTTCAGCAGCAAATGGAGGGGTGTGAAGACACCACATAAACACGCGGGGCTAAATCTTCCCTCCGTGCAACACAGTGCCAGCCCCTGGGGAGATGGGCTGACTTGCACCAGCTGAAAATCTGAGTCGTGTTGCTGTGGTCGCTTGGGGTTTCTTTACTTTCAAGAAAACATCATTATTGCATGATCAAAAGTTGGTTGGAAATGGAAACAAATCTGTCTGAAAAAAAAAAGAAAAAAATTCAATTTTTTTTCCCATTTCACATGCTTTGAAACTGGCACTTTTTCTATAATCTTTCATCAGTACTTTTTGTTTAAATCATTGGTTTTTTGGAAACCATCAGAAATATGGCTTTCGGTAAGAAAATGCAGTGTCTGACCAGTAAAAGAATTACTATCAGGATTTCAAAGAGCATAGTGAAAAATGACCTCTAATTTCAAAAAAAAATATGAAAATATAATGAGTGCTAATATAGTTTCATAAAGTTTCATTTTAAAAGAGCTTTAAAAATAAAAACTTTCTGCCTGTGAAACACCATAAACTTTTAGCTCATAATAAAACCACGCATGCTGCAGTTTGGGGGTTTTGCCGTCCTGAGCCCCTGGCAACCAGCAGCAAAGGGGCTTCTCAACAGCAGGGTCCATCTGGGGTTTCTGGGACAACAGTGTCTGATGGATACATCCCCTATGGCTCTGTCTCATTTAAAGCATTGACTCTTACGTGGTGTCTTCATTAAAGTAATCCTTATTCTTCTTTTACTCTGGGAAAGTCCTTTGTGGAAGCAGTGGATGTTCAACCAAAAGGAGCAAAAGCATGGCCAACCATGGCATTTTAGCATATATAATAGGCCGTACCTATGGTCAGAGCAAAGAATCCAACAGCCACTATCGCCCCTTTCAAAATGTCACTCCTGCTTTCAGCATCCTCCTCCTGGGCTCTTCTTCCTTTGCACCCTCAGGTCACTAATGCTCGATGACAGTCGGTGTCTTTTCCCCAAGGACTTGCCACCTGAGCACTCTCCCTCCTTCACTGAGGGGATTATCTTGCCCAAACAAGGTTCTTTCTCCTGGCGTCTCTTTTGATGGTCCCAGCCTCCATCCAGACCTCTCCAGCCAGGCATGTCTTCCAAGAAGCTACAGGGCAGAGACACCTCTAGGAACTCATGAAGTAGGGGTTGTTTATCCACAGCCACCCCAGGAGATAAGACCATCCTTCTTCATTTATGCCACCTCCTGACAGCAAGTTCGGACCCCTCAGGTGCTGCCCAAGGCCATGTGCACAGACTGGGAATTACAGCAGGAGCAGTACAAGTTCATATGGCCACCAGCCCAGGCCCTTGACCAAAAAACACCAGGCTATATTGGGGTCTGGGGTTGCTTCTCTGGCTTACCGGTGGCTCACGTACACCCCAGTTTTCTCCTCCCGCTTATTAGACCGACTGTCCCCAAAAGCACCCTCCCAGCACCTTCCCTAATGCAAAGTCCAGCCCTTTGCCAGGGTTTGGTCGCTGACCGTGCTTGGGCTCTCCCTCGTCACCTCTGGGATGGCGACGGATGCAGACCAGGGAGCAAAGAGTGAATCCTGCCAGGGACAGGGAACTGCCCTCCCATGGATGCTCCCCTCCATCCCTGGTGACCATGGGCCCGTGGAAAGGGACGGGGGCCAGGGAACAAGGGACACACAGGGCTTGGGAGGGTGCCGTGCTGCCTGCACTCACCCCGGGGGAGCCGGGTGGCGAGAGCGCGTCTTCCCCATCCCCGGCTCAGCAAGCCGGAGATGAATTACTGGGGACAGCTGAGACAGGAGGCAAATGGCATCACGCTGAAGCCGAACAAGGCCTGTGACTGTGCGCTGTGGGATCCTAAATATTTGGAGAGCAAAGGTCAGGAGAACAAGACACTCCTCAGCGATGATTTTCTTCCCGCCCCCGTGGCAGGGACGTGGGGCTGCTATGCTTGGAATGACCCTGGGCATTAGCCGGAGCCAGTGCCCTGATGGGTCACCCCGGGGTTCAGTGGTACCCACAGGCAGGTCCTTGTTCTCCTCCAGGTTTTAGCTGTCGCTGGGGCCCAGCATGATGCCCTCCCTGTGGCCGAGCAGTATTTACGAGGGACCTGATGTGGTGCAGCCTGAAGTCAGGAGAAAAGTGTCCGCCAGCCACGCCGCATCCTTGGTGGGGCATGGTGGGAGCTGCCGCTGGGCGGCTAATCCTCCTCACCACGTCCCAGTCCCGTCCCCCCCCCCACCGTGCCTGCTGGCCAGGCCCCCGGCCGTTGCCAAAATAAACACTCGGGCATGGCAACGCTAACATTTGCTTTCTGCGAACAGACACTGGGAGAAGGAGGCAGCCGCGTTATTTTTTGCAGGCTGGTCACGAGGCAGGAGACAACCTGCTCGATGTGGGGAGTTTGGGATCGCACCTGCCCCCGTGACTTTGCGGCTATCCCCAAAGTGTCCCGGGTGACCCCCTCCCCAGGGACCTCTTCCCTCGCTGAGCCCGCCGCCGTGTCCCGAGCCTTGGCAATGCTCCCGGGTGTCTCTGCAAGGTTAAACATCTCTTGCCACGCTTTGCTGTCCCCATGCCGGGACCAGAGGGGTCCCCACGAGAGGGAGGGTTTAGCGGGGCACGGCAGCAGCAGGTATGGTCCCATCGGGCCGGGGGCAGGCACCCCTTGGCAGCCTCCCCCCAAAAAAACATCCCTCCACCAAGGCGGTCACAGCTCTGCCTGATGCTGGTGCTGGCAGCAGACCCCGCGCTTGACTGGTGGCTATCGCTGGGGTGTAGGCAGGGGCAGTGAGCTGGGATTTCACCTGCTGGCTCTTTTGCATGCTGGGGGAGGTTAAAAAGGCATCTGGAGGGAGGTTAGAGGGGTGAAGAAGTTGAGCCAAGGGTCGTGCTGGAGGACGGGAAGGATCGGTCCATCAAATCAGCACGGAAAGTCCTTTTCTGCGGATTTGCTGCTCGGTTGTCCCAAGACCAGCTGGGAGGAGGAGAGGCAGCCCTGTCACGGGTTGTGTGTGCAGACCTCACCCCTGCAAACTGCCGCCCCGGCTCCTTCCCTCCCCCAAAGGCCGTAGGAGATGTGCACATAGGGGATCCCAAGGCTGCCCACACCCCAGCCCGGCCACAGGGACAGGCGCCCGTCAGACCTCCGACGGAGAAGGGCGCATCGGGACACTTCACAGGGGACAGGGAGAGGTTTCGATGAGGACACCCACCCCTGGGTGCCCACTGAAGCTGCAGCCTTTCTCACCTGTTCCAATTCCCTATTCTCATCCCATCTTGGGATTTGGGAATCAGGTAATATCAGCTGACGGAGCGCCGGCATCCCTGGGATTTCCCCAGGAGGGGTGGCTAGGGACAGAGGGGAGTCCCCGGGAATGTGGTGCCAGTCGATTTTATTCTGGGAGAGATGCCAAAGCTGAGCACAGCTGCCGAAACAGGGGGTTTCCTCACGAGCAGGCTGCTGTCCCGCTGCCCCTGCCCTCGGCTGATCGCTGTGGGGAAAGCGGGGAGAGATTGCACATCTCTTTCCTGCACCCCAAACCCTCGCCGCGTGGGGGAGAAGCATCAGCCCCCCCCGCCCAAACTCTCAGGTCTGGGGCTGTGTGAGGATTGCTGTCACGCTCATTAAATTACCCAGATAATTCAGCTCAGTGCGAAATGAAGGAGTTTATTTTTCTGGTTATTGCTCCAGCGAGGTTAAGGTACCTGGAAACAACTCCCACATTTTCGAGCTGAACTGAGTATGAAAGGACAAGTTGCAGCAGCAAAAGGTCAGACTGTTAAATCGCACGTGTTTTCATTAACACAGGGCATTACAAAACTGGCCAGGAATCACAAGGCTGAACAGGGAAACTGAGGCACGGAGCAGCAAAGCGCCATCCCCCAAGAGCAGACAGCATCTCTGCAGCCTCCTCCCCAGGACCACCCTGATCTCCCCCTTGGCAGAAAGGCTGGGCAGAAAGACTCTTGCTGAGCCAGTCCCGGGTCCTGTCCCTCGGACAGCAGCAGGCAAAGCAGTTTTGGAGGGTATTGAGGGCACCCAGCCCTCAGGGCCCACGCTAGAGGTGCGGGTGAATTCCTTGAAGCCGCTAGATGCTTCTCACAGCTGCAGAACAAATTCAATAACAATACTATGAGCAATGCCTTTTTAATAGGCACGAGGTGAAAAGAACCCAGCGAGTCAATATTTGTGGATGAAAACAAAATAAGCCAAGCTGTTAGCACAGAGGAATGCAAGGGAGGCCGGGAGGCGGCTGGGGTAATTATTATTTCATCTGCCAGATAGCCGTGGTCCTGCCTGCTGCCTCCTTCCCCCCCTGCCCATGCTGCCTGCGCCGGAGGGAGGGCAGGGGAGAGGCGGAGATGGGGCAGAAAAGAGCAAATATTTTGGCTGCGGCAACATCGGGCGTGTGGCTGGGGCTGGCTCAGCGCTCCGTCCGCTGGAGGGTGAGAGCTGCCCTAGCCCAAGTATTTAATGTCAGCGGCTGGAATGTGCTTAACACAACATTTTACAAGGGAACATTAGTCAAGCATCCACACTGACAGTGCGGGTCAGCGATAAGGAGCCGGCTCATGGGAGCTGCAGGGAGACGGCTCTTGTTTCAGGTGAAGGAGGGCAAGGCTTGCAGAGTCGGTCCTGCGGCAGGCTGAGGGGGGACAAAATGGGCCAAGCAGCCCTGCTTTTGGTCTAGCTGTCCTGACAAGCATCACACAGGGGTGATAGTGCCACACCGACAGCAGGGTCCCGCTTCCCGCGCTCTCCCAGCTATTGCATGTGTGAGCCCTCCTCCAAACCCCCGGCAAGGTGGGATTCGGGGAAACCTGTCCGTAAGCCATTCCCTGCCACATGCCCTTGTTTGCAGCAGTGCTAGTGTTTGGCTGTCCACGGGTGCTAGGTACAGGTGGGAGCTTTGTCGTAACACAGCTCAGGCTTTGCAGCAGAGTCTCTCGAGACAGCTGCTTCCACCTGAGCCAGCACAATCAGGCCATGGCAAGGAGCATCCATCCCTAAACAGCAGGAGGGAGGTGTGCCACAGCCTGGAAATCTCCCAGAAATCAGGTCGGTGAAACATTAGTCAGCTTTGCCTGTGACCTGAAAGCGGCACTACCCTCCATCTATTCCTAGAGCTATCCCTGTTCATTAGCCTTCTTGGCCCCCAGGCTTAAAAAAATCCCCCAGTGTCATGACTCCTTAATAAGATGTCATCTTCAGCCATGACAAACACGAGCACTCAGTAAATAATAGCCCTGCCATGTAATGTCATGCCTCTCCCATCTGTTGTAGTAATGACTGTGCCTCGCTCACCTGCCACCCTCTCCCGGCTGCTCCGTGTGGGCAGCGGCCGAGCCAAGCCAGCGCTTCCCCGGCTGTGGCAGCGGCTCGGCCGTCCAGCCCCTCCGACAGCTGCCGGGCTTGGTTTTGGGGCGAGCAGGGCAGCCAGCCCTTCTGCAGGGATGGAAATGTGCTCAGACACAGGTGGTGGTGAGCGATCCAGCGTGGGAGAGGGGGACGACGGCACTCTGGCAACCGGCGGCCCCAGGAGCTGCAGAGGGGCTTCCTCACCTTCTTCCTTCTTTCCTCCTTACTCTCACCGTTTTTCTTTTTTTATCTTTCTCTTTTTCTTTTGCTTACCATCTTTCTCCTTCTGTCTCTCTTTTCCCTTTCCTCTCCTCTCCTCTCCCATCCCCTCCCCTTCCCTTTCCTCTTCCCTTTCCCTTTCCATGTCTCTATTTCTTTTTCCTTTCCTCACTGCCATGGTCCCATGTCCCTGTGCTTGGTGCCTGCAGGCCTGTTTGTTTGAGCACAGTCTCTTTGCTTTCACTGCAAACCCATTTCCAAAAAGCTCTCCAGTCATTGCCTAAGGGACAGAACAAGGCTGAAGGAGTTTGAAAAGCTCACCTCGGCAGTTTTGGAACAGAGTTCCCCTTCTCCCCCCATCCTCTCCCACTACAGAGCATTAACCCCTTTGTGCCTCAGTTTACCCATCTGCACATCTCGATTGATGACCCAGAGCAAACCTGTTGCCATGGGGTGGGTTTTTCACACTGGTTGGCTGTGTGCACTTAACTCTGCTCCCCAAAAAATCCACCTCCTCTCTGAGCCATGAAGAGGAGACACCACTATTGCTTATCACTGCTCCTCTTTCCCTTCTCCCCACCCCATGCTCTTTACTACCCGTTGGTGCAGCCCCTTGAAGGGGCTGGAGTGGCAGAGGCATCAGGTTGGAGTTGCAGAACAGAAGTTAATTGTTGGTAGCAATTAAAAAAATAATTAAAAAAAATTTAATTAAACAATTAAAAAAATCGTATGGACTAATCAAAGCTGTTTCTAAGGGGGGATTTCAAGTGTGTAATACCCTCAGTCTGAAGTGAAGGTGGAGACAGACACTGCCTTTATAAGGTGCCTTTTTTGCCCCCTCCCTTTCCTGTGAAACTTGGGTTACACTGAGTGCGTAAAGGATAGGAGGACGTGGCAGTGCTGTTTGCCATGAAAACTAATAGGGCCATGCCTGCTTTCATCAGGAGTGTAATCAGAGCCACGGATAATGTTTTAAAAGGCACAGCAGCTTCAAGTGCAAGCAGGGATTTATTAGTGAAAATGAAACCACACTCGAGGCTTTGCGAGTCTTATTTTAAGAGTCTGAAGGAGAAAGGAGCAGGCTGGCTGGCTGGGCAGACGGGGAGGTGAGGTGGCCAGAGCTCTGCCCCTGAGAAGTGGTGACTAGCAGCAGTGACGACGAGCAGCAGTGACAAGGGCTCACGACACCACTGGGCTGCTGTTCTTGCTCCGCCACAGGTTGTCTACACAACCTTGGTCATGTCACTTAGTTTCACTGTGCTTCAGCTCTGAGCCTGCACAGGGGGACAAAAGTCACTCCCCTACAGCTCTATAGAGAGATTACACTTCTGTATACGTAAGGATAATTCTCCAGGGACACTTCCAGCCTCTGCAGTCCCTTTTGGGCCATGGTAGGACCCAAGGGGGTGGCCAAGGGGTCCCACAGGATCCTACAGGTTCAGAGAGCAGCTCTGGGACCCTCTCCCACTCTGGCACTGCCACATGATGGCACAGCCACACACGGCAGGTGGAGACAGGAGGAGAAAGGGTAAAATATGTCCCGGCAGGTTGTCATAGCAAGCAAATGGATGCCCAGACTCCTATGGTCTCTGGTTCTGCTACAGACCCAAAGTCCACCCCATATTTGAGGTCCCTGGTTTCTGCTGTCTTGAAACAGAGGCAGAGCAGTGGCCCAGTGCCGCTGCTGGAAGGCTGAATTCCCAGTTTTGGCTGACTCTCAGTGCTCCTGATGCTACTCAATAGACTCAAACAGTTCCTCTGTGCTGATGGACAGAGGATGTCTCACCGGTCCTCAACTAGGCTGGGGGAGGCAGTGAACACAGTCAGCTCCTTTGGGTTTGGGAGAGACCTGAGTATTACCTAAAAGTGCATTTGAAGGCTGAATTTGGTGCTAGGAGGAGAGGAGACAGTGCTCCTGAGAGCATGACACAGGTTTAGGGTCTGTTTCTCCATCCCGAGGACAGTGTGGCTGGTCAGCAGGGGTGAGCTGTGCAGAAAAGATAGTCCTGGGTCTATTTATCTCTTTTTGAAAGAGGGGAAAATGTGCAAAGTGAGCAGTTCCGTTTGGAAAAAGCCTGTTGGAGAGGCTTTCTTGGCCTCAGATGCCCTTGCCATCTGCACACATAAGAAACCCTTCATAAGGTTCTCATTTCCTATTTACCTTTTTTATATAGCCCATAATAAGATCCCTAATTTTAATGGACTGTACGGATCTCACTAGCAGGGAATGGCTCCAGCAGAGAGGCTCTAACCCTCTGTTTCAACAGCATCGGCAATGGAGCCTTTGGTCCCTTGCTTGGCTCCGCTGCAGTGCTGGTAGGATTTCTGCAGCTACCTCCACCAAAGCCTTCCCTAGGTGCTGGGAGATGCTTAGGCACAGGTGCCCCATGTAGTGTTTGTGGGAGCTCACCCCTCTCCTTTGAACTCTTAAGAAGCAGTACAAGAAAAATTACCAGTACGTTGCCAAGTGGGAGAACTGGGGCACACAGTGTGCATCGGGATGGGGAGGGAGCTGGGCTTGTTTGATCAGGGGAGAAGGAAAACGGAGCCAAGCTCTTCCTGGAGGGGCACAGGAGGCAACAGACACAAGGCACAGCAAGGGAAATTCTACCTAGATATTAGGTAAATAATTCCTAGTAAGGCTAGTAACCAGAGAGCTTAGAAAAGCACGTGGAAGGGTGACTTCCCTCGGCCGATCCTCTAGAGAAAAAAAGAGCTTAAAGATATGCTACCAGGAGGGTGCAAGTGGTCTCAGCAGGGCACTGTGCCAGATCTGGGTCTGTGTTAAAACCCACTTAATGGCTTGGGTGAGAGGCAGGGGAGGGCATAACCTGGCCTGAAAGATGTCACAGTGTCCCTTGCTTGGGGCACAGCTCGACTTGGGTGTCGGCAGCCTGGCTGGGATCTCAGCTGGGGAAGGCAGCGCACAGGAGCTGATGGAGCCATTACACCAGATGGGGGAAGGCAGAGCCAGGCAGCAAGGATGCACAGAGCACGTGTCAGAGGATCTGGGCTGGTTCCTGACAGCTCCTTTCTCCCAGAGCTCCTGGACAGGAGACAAAACGTGATTTCTTGCTCCTTCCACTCAAAGGCGGCTGTGAAAGTCTGATTTATGCTGAACCCTCTGGAAAAGGAAAAAGCTTGGCTGTGGAACCTAGTTCAGCTCCCAGCCAGGAAAACCTTGTATGGGATCAACAAGTTTTAACCATGCAAATCAAATTTGGGTCCAAACAGAGCCCTGTTTCACGACTTCTGCCTCTCCCCATCCTTGCTGCATGGGGCCAGGCTACCTCCTCCCTGAACAAGCCCTCACATCCATTCCCAGTGGTGGAGGCAGGCCAGGATGTTGTAGACAATTTCTCTTCTCTTCTCTTCTCTTCTCTTCTCTTCTCTTCTCTTCTCTTCTCTTCTCTTCTCTTCTCTTCTCTTCTCTTCTCTTCTCTTCTCCTTTCCTTTTCTCTTTCCTTTCCTTTCCCTTTCTTTCCCTTTTTTTTCCTCCTTTCTTCTCTTCTTTCTCTTCTCTTTGGCACAGCCAAACATGTCACAGCTCTGTCTTACACTGAGATGATTCCCAGCTGCCAAAATGTACTGGAAAAGGCCTGCCCACCTGTGAGCCTGTCACCAAAAGCCATGGCTGAGCATGGCCTCATGCTATGTGACCCCAGGCAGCGCAGAGGAGCGCTCAGGGCACTGGGGAGAAGGAATTGCTTGGCTCAGTTGCCAGCAATGAAGGCGGGCAGGTGATCTTTTTTATCCGTGCCTGTGTTTCCCCAGGTGAATGCAGCAGACCGAAGGCCACTGTATGTCCTTTTTCCCCAGACCCACCATCTCCTGGATGACCATGGAAATGGGTTGTGGGAGCAATCTTCAGACGTTGTTCAGGGTGTCTCCAGTCACAGCAGTAGCAAATCCTCACCCTGTCCTTATACAGGTGAGAGCGATTCAACAGCAGTACTGGTGCACCATGGAGAGGTGAGACATCCCATCCAGGCCTGCTCATATGGGGAGAGCCCAAGGGGCTCGGGAGGCTCAGAACCTGCTGTCTAAGCTGGGACCAGCTCTGACGCTTGTGCCCAGCAATCTGTCTTGCAAGGCGGGTACAACAGGGCCTGAATATGTCCCTGATGCACCTGGACATCCACCCAAGGTGCACAGTGATAGAAGGAGAGGCAATGAATACAAGTTGCAGAAGTGAAAGCTTTGAATGGATATTAGGGGAAAAAAATCACCCTGAAGATGGTTAAACACAGGGGACCAGAGAGGTGGGGGAATCTCCATCCTTGGAGACATTCAAAACTTGGCTGAACGAAGTCCTGGGCAACCTGATCTAAGTTGGCTCTGCTTTGAGGGCTGTTGGACCAGAGACCTTCAGATGTTCCTTCCAACCTAAATTATCCTGTGACTTACATCCACAGCACTAGCCAAGATGCTCTTGCATCATCTAGAGTTCAATAAGCCCATCTGGACTTCTGCTTCTAAATCAGCAGGATTCTAATTCTCCCTTATGATTTAATCCCTTAATTCATTTGCCATAATCCTGTACTATGTGGCTGGAGGAAAAGGAAAAAACACAGCAAAGCAAACAGAGAAATGCAACCAGTGCCCCCGAGAATAGTATATTACTCCTCTTCTTTCCTGTTTGCCTTCCTGCCGTTCTGCTTCCATGAAAATTTGTGGGATTTCATCCAAAGCTCCAGTATCTCCTCTCCAGCAGTGGCTGGGGATGGACGCTTAGAAAGAAAATGTCAGAAACGGTGAGCACAGAACGATCCTCTCCCTGCTGCACCCTGCCAACCTCTGGCAGCTGAAGCTTCAAGGACATCTGAAGCTAAAGGCCACATGCAAACTCGAGCGCTTAGTAACCATCTGAGAAGCTGCCAGTGGAGTGACAGTCACAGCAGAGTGAGTTTTACGGGGTGCCCCGGCGAAAGGCATTTCCTCTTCTTCATGTGAAACAGGCTGCCTGGTCCTTTCACCGGGCACCTCCCTGTGCCCTCTTCCCCTGGTCCCAGCCCCAGCTCTTGGGGTGGAAACTGGAAAGGGACCAGCATCACTTGTAGATCTGCTTATTGCTGTGAGCGTTGCATCCGACCCACAGACACAGAGCCTGAGCGTTTCATGCCTATTCTCCCTTTCCTCCTCTTTCCTGTGCCCCTGATCCCACAGCGATCTCGGGAATTCATTAATAAAAGCTGTCTCAGGGGTAAAACACAAGCCCCTTTCCCTTGACAGGCAGCGCTGGGATGTTTCTCGGCAGCGCTGTGACTCAGCCCCAGCCATTGTTCGCCCGGAGAAGTGCCATGCGCCTTTGCGGCACGCGTTCAGATTGAAGAGCCCTTTGTAGACAATTTATCCACCAAGCCAGAACGGGAGCGTTTTACACTTTGCTCTTCCGTTGTGCTGCCAAGGGAGACCTCCCCGCGTGCACACACACACACGCACGCATCCACACCTGCGCGCACGCATCCACACCTGCACACACACGCACCTGCGCACAAGCGCGCGCACACCACACAGCCTGCAGTAGGAACAACTGGAGCGAGCAACCTGCTGTTGTTTTAAAACGCAGCACCCCGTGTTGGCAAGGGTGCTTCCCTGGGGGTGCTGAGCACCCTGGCCCCGGTTCGGGGTGCTGGGAGGCAGGAGGCGAGCTCTGGACACATACGGTGCTCACAGGCAATGCCAGGCAGCGGGTCCCGCCAGCTCACACAGTCGTCGGGGAGGAACGATGAGGGGTGCTCCAGCCAAGGACATGGCTTAACCCCACAGTTCAGTCACGGGCGTGTGTGCCGACAAGGCGAGGGCAGCTTTACGCCAGACCTTTTCTCCTTCTCTGACCTCCTCGCTTTTCAATAGCCCCCGCTCCTCTGCTTCCTCCTGCACAATCCCAAGGCACTGATGCTGCCTCGGCAAAGGTCATCTGAAACGTGGCTACCTGAGGAGCTGGGTGTGTGTCCATACCCTCCGTTTCTTCAGAGGTGTGAGTGAGCTGAAGTGCAGCTTTATGGAGAAAAATAAACTACACGCATACTCACCGCTATTGCCCACTAATGAAGCGCACGGTGGTGGTAGGAATCCCCCTGTGTGGCATTTCTGGGTACTCAAAGTTCATGCAGGAGGCATCAGCTGCTAGAGGAGAGCAAGAGGATGCCTCTCCTGCCTCCACGCTGACATGTGGGGCTGGCTTAGAAAAGATGTCGGTGGAGTTTGGAAAAGAAGCAGAAATATATATTTCCCCAATAATCTGAAAACTTCAATAAATGTTTTCCCTCAGTAGGACGTAGCTGAGGAATCTGGGGACCGTTGCTGAAGCCAGCCACTCTGAGAGGAGAAAGCGAAAAGCCAGTCCAAGTGCAACAATTGCCAGGACAATAAAGGGATCTGAAGGGATTCAAGGGTAGGAGGGGGCTTTTTGTCTCTTCAGTGTTGTTCCTTGATTAATATTTACATGTCAGAACCAGCAAAGCACACCTCCAGATCACGCACAGGATCTTTTTCTCCTTACTTGGGCAATAGAACATATAGGCAGGACAATTGTGCAAACAAAGATGCGTGCCAAGTGCACCGCACCGAAGGGAAGAAATAAAAATACCAGTTATTTAAAACACGTGTATTAACAGAGGGGTTCACCTCTCCCCCGCCTTTGTGCTCTGCTGACATTGCGGAGGCAGATGAAAAATGTTGCTGGAGCATCAGGCTGGCCCCAGCCCCTGGGGGATGGAGGGGCTTTGCTCCACTGACCCCTGGCCTCCCTGGGCCACCCATTGGCACCTGCACCGTCACCCACTGTCACCCGCGCTGTCACACGCACCTCTCTGCCCCAGCAAGGTCCCAGGGAGCAGGACACAAATGCAGGAGGAGCTGGTTGAAATTCCCACCCCTTCCCTGCCAGGGAAAAGTACAGCTTTGATTTAAACTGGGGGGCAAGGTGAGGCGGGCACAGTGTCCTAATACCTGACGTGGGAATGCTTTTCACATGGCTGAGCATCACGTGCACGTGGTTTGTATCATCTCCCGGGTACAGTGACGGGTGACAGCCACAAAGGGACAGGATCCAGACAAATCAGCTTTGTGCCAGTAAGGCTGTAGCTCTTTTCCCCTTCCCATGTCCCTCTCTCCACCCTCCCTCCCTGCCCCCCCCCTTTTCAAATACATTCAAAAGATTTCAGCCCAAATGTTCCCAATTTGGGGCTGAACGGCATTCCCAGCATTTGTGCTTTGTAAGGGGGGTGGAGGGATGCAGAACAGCAAAGGGCTGGTGCCACCCAGTCCCTTCCCACAGCCCAGCTTTGCACCAGGAGGCCAAACCCTGAAGAGAGGTGCTAGGTCCTGCCCGGGGCCCTCCATTCCCCAAGTAATTGCAGCAAAGTGATCTGGGTGCTTCAGCACACGGCAAGGAGGGTGATGCGGGGCCCTTGGGGAGATAATGGGAGCCAGAAGGTCTTATCAGCTTCTTGGAGGGCAGAGTCAAGCCCTTCAAATGAAAGCCCTTGAGGGAGCAGAGAGGATCTTCCCTCAAGTGTCAGGCACGTTTCAACAGTTTATAAATACCGACGTCCTCCCTCTGCCACGCTCAGCCTCGCAGCACCAGCTGCGTCCTCAGCCCTGGACCCGGTCCTGACAGAGCTGAGCTTGGCCAGGGGAAGGCAGGATCAGGCCTCGGGTATGTGTGTGTTTCCAGAGGCACCTTCAGCTGCTGTTGCTTGGTTCAACCTTCTCAGGTTTGAGCTACGTTTTTTCCCTACACAGACCAAAGAAGGGGTTAAACTGAGCTCACCTTTCCAGGAGCAGGACAAGGCAGTCACTTGGCTGGAAAAGAAGCAGGATCCAGCCCCTTTCTCTCCCCCTTCCACCCCATTCCTCTCCCCCACCCTGTTTCTCTCCTGCACATACCACTGCTGAGAGCACTGTCCTGCTTCAGAGTGTCCCCAGGCACGCTGGTGATGAGCTCTGAACCCTAATGATGGAAGAGGGGACAGTGAGACCCCAGGGCTGATCCCAGCCACACCAGGGGCTCCCCAGTGCATCTATACTGGGGACCCAACACACAGAGGTGGGGTTAAATAGCCTCATACCCCCCAGGCCAGAAATGTGGCTCTCTCCAGGTCTCCGCTCCCCATGGCTCTGCCACCCAGCCCTTTCCCAGCTGATGCTCTGCTGAGCGGGAACCCCCCAGGACACATGGGGGGATGCAGCCCCCAGACCTGCTCACCCAGCACAGCCAGGCTAACCCTGCCCTTCTGCTGTGGCACTCTCAAATCTGCCGAGACCTGCAAAGGATGGGAAAGGGGCTGGGGTGTCTCAGGGTGGCCGGTGAGTCCCCCCGGATTAGGGGGTGAGTTAGATCTGTTCTCACCTTTGCCGGGAACAAGAGAATTTTAGCAGCACACCACCTTCTGCCAGCTGGGCTCATGGCTAGTAAAAGGGTCTGTGTTTAGAAAGAGAGTAAATAAAACGCTCCTAGGGCTGTTTGTCAGACAGACTGGGGAGAGAGGGTAAGCACAGGCATTTTCCTGAGCAGCCCCAATACCTCTGCCCTCCCCTTGAGGCCCCTGGGAAGGAAGTAGGTTTGCTCCTGGTTGCAGTCCACATCCAGGCTGCAATTGCTGCGCTTCGTTGGAAAGGGAGCTGAGCTCCCAGCCCTGCTCAGCCCTCCGGGCTCTTGCCACCTGTCAAGGGCAGGGGGGTGACATGGGGAGGAATTAAACCCAGCTGAGCTCTCCCAGCCCTGCTACGAGGTACCTAGCACTGCTTCCGCTGGTTTCCAGTGAGATCCCAGGTCTGAGTTTCCCCTGGATTCACCTCCTGTTTAAAGTCGAGGGGGGACTGCCCCAAAAGGTGTGCGAGGCTTGAGTGTTGCTGCTTTTATTCCTCCAGTGCTGGGAACAAAAGGAACACCCTGAGATGGAGACTTGAGTCTCTCCAAGGGCAGTCAAATCCCCCGAATTTTGGGGTGGGCTCAGCAGAGACACACACACCCCCCCCCCCCCCCAAAACTGCACAGGGACTGGTGGTTGGCTGGGCTCCCGGGAAAGCTGTGGCTGGAGGGTGGCAATGGGGAGGGGGTGAGACGGAGGGGGGGCGAAATGCTTTTGCCAGCGATGCCTCCCCGAAGGACACCGGCCGGCCCGCACCGTGCCGGATCCTGCCTCTGCCCCCGGGTTCCTCCTAACGAGGTTTCCAGCTCGGCTGAACCCCCGCGTTGCTTTCAGGACCGCAGCCGGCCGGGGCTGGGGAAGGAGGAGAAATCGCCGTCCTCATCCCCCGATTTCTCCTCCCCAGTATTACCGAGGGGTCGAGTTACATCAAACAAACGCGAAAGCGGGGCAAAATCGGGGAGGGGGTGCGGAAAATATTATCATCTATTCATGGAAAAGGGGGGGGGGGGGGGTTTAAAACCCTGTGCCAGTGCTCCCTTTGAAAGGGGGCGGCTCGGGGTTGCTGCCGGCGGTGGTCCCCGCGCCCTGTGCAGGAGTTTGTGGTGGAAAGTCTGCAAAAGCCATTAGGACTTTTGTGCTGGGGCACTAGAAAAGCAACGCAGACACCACTCACTTTTCTAAATAAACATTAGTCTTAAAAAGTTTGCACTGCTGACCCCCGCAGCTCTGATTACTTGTAATTCTCCGAGCCATATTTTAAGGCTTCAAACTTTTTTTTTTTTTTTTTTTTTTTTTTGCGGGGAGGGGGCGGATTTTGTTCCTTCGTCCCTGCAGCCGTGCCACAGATGTGCAGCCAGTACTGTGTGCTCCGGGGGCGGCGGGCCGGGGCGGGGGGTCCCTGCCCACCCCCCAGGCAGGTCCTTATTCCCCAGCCCCGCAGCCACAGCCCCTCCGCATGTTCGGCTCCCTCCACGTTCCCCCGGAGAAGCTTTTTCTTCCTTTCTTCTTTTTTGAAGGGGTTGGGACCACACTGGCGAGCCGGGTGCAGAGATGCTGTTCCCCTCTTAGGGCTCCCCGGCAGGACAGAGGCGTGCGGGCTGGCGGCCCCATCCCCACCAGCCTGTGCCCCCAAACAGCCCCAGGACCCCTCCCAAAACCTCCCAAATAGCCACATCTTCGCAGCGCGGCGGAGGCAGCTGCACCGAGGTATCATCAGTATAATTGGAAGGGTCACATGTTAAACCCTCGCTGTTGTTCGCGGTAATGTAGCTGTATCCCTCGGTTGCACATTTACCGATTTCTCTCAAACCAACCATTGTCACAAGGTTCATTCCAGGAGGAGTGATCCAATGGGTTGCCACGGCAACTATAATGACATTAAAATAAAGGCGGCAGCCGCCCCCCCCCCCCCCCCCCCCCCCCCCCCACTCCCGGGCACAGCCCTCCCTCCCTCCGTGCCTCTCCCTCCCTAAAAACCACCAACAACCCGGCAAAACCCCGCACCTTTCCCCTCGGGGCAGCCCGGGAAATAACACCAGTACCCAGATGCAAACAAAATATGTGTTTGTGTCGGCGGGGGGGGGGGGGGGAATATCAGTTTATTTAAACCTTCCCGGGGAAAGCGGCCGAGGGAAAACAACCGAACCGCGGTGGGAGCAGCGCGGAGCCGCCCCCCCCGCTCCCGCGGAAGATTAAATTGACCGATTCTGGGCAGTTTCCAGCCCGGGGAGGGGGGGGGGAGCGCGGGAACGGAGTCCGCTCCCGCCCGCGGGAAAGAGGCGCGGGCGGCCGGGATTTGGGAGCGGGAAGGAGCGAGGGTCGATCCCTGCCCCGTGCCCTCGCCGGGAGCGGGGAAAACGATACAAACCGGTGGGTGCTAAAGCCCCCGCCGAGGCACCTGCGGGTTGGGCAGTAAGACCCTCTCCCTCGGCCCGGCCCCGCGCTGGAAATCCACTTTTCCCCACTTGGTTTGCGGGGAAACGTTCGTTTCCGATTGATTCGCCTTTATTATTTCTCATCGGTGCTGCTACGCTGCTTTCCCGCATTTTTATTTTTCCCCTCGAAATTTTGGCGAGAAAAGATGTTTAAAAAAAGGACCCGCGTTTCCTATTATCCCAAGACACCCTTCCCTCTCGATGAATATTTCCCATCTGTTCCGTCCCTGGCACGTAAAAAAGCGCGACCAAGGAATACTGTGCAAAAGCAAAAGGAAAATTCTGGGAGTATCGACCATAACATCAACTGGATCTGGCGGGGGGCTACAATATGTGTATTTTCCATATGGGAGAATGTACTGCCCGTCTTTCGTCGCCGGCAGCCGATAGCAGCGCCTGAAATCGGGCTCCCCGGGATTTCAGCGACGCTTTCCCGAATATCTTTCCCGATCTCTGAGCGGGGCCGGGAAATGAGTCGTTTCTATCAATTTCTCGCCATTTTTTTTTCCACGGGAGCCCGTGGGCAGGAGTTTGCCGGGCAAGAACGGAGGGGAAAGACCAGAAAGCTCCGCTCAGAGCCGAGTTTTCATTTCTTCCACCAAAACGTGCCCGACACCTGCCTGAGGTTGGGGCAAATCCCCACTCCGGGCAGAACCCGCAGCGTGCCCACGGCTGCCAGCGCCAAAAAAAAAAAAAAAAAATAAGGAGGGGGGGGATTCGGCGCAATCCGAACCGGAGCCGCTCGCAGCCGGTTCACACGCGGTTTGCGGCGGCGGAGTCGCTTCCTCCAGCCGGCCCCGACGGCGGAGCTGGCGGCACCGGCTCCGGCTCCGGCACCCGCACCGGGCCGTCCATGCCGAGCATCCGCCAAGTGCCCGGGGCCAGACCGGGGGGCGGCTCCGGGCTCCCCCCCTCGGAGCGCCCGTCGCGGGTGGGGAAGGGGCCGAGGCGCGCTGCGACAGGGACGGAGGGGCCCGGCGCTCCGGGGGTGCAGGGTCTGGGGGGGCACCGCTTGGCCCCGGCCTCCCTGAGGGGCTGCACGACTCTCCGGAGCTGCCTCCCTGGCACATAAGCTCTGTGACTGCGGTGCTGCCCCCGGGAGCACCTATTCCTAATGCCACCCACCTCTCAGAAGAGATGGGGAAGGAGGGGGGGGACCCCCCCGCAGCCTGGCCACAGGTTCCCAACCTCCGGCTGCAGCTGGAAAAAGCACTTGGGCTGGGACGGGGGGGGGGACGGGAACACCCGGGGTGGGCGGTTTAGCCAGTCCCGGTTCCCCGAGGGGACCCGAAGGCGCGGTCTCCCCCCAGGAGCTGGGGCGGGGAAGAGCGGCCGGGATGCAGGGGGGAGGTGGAGGGACCGGCCGGAGCCACGGGAGAGACGGAGAGGCGGCCGCGGGTGCGTCTCCCCTCCCGCAGGGCTAAGGGGGGGTCCCGGCCCCCAGCCACAACTCCAGCTCCTTGGGGCAGAGCGCAGGGGTTGTGGGACCCTCCGCGGTGCGGCGGGAGGGGAGCCCCGGGGCGAGGGACGCAGCCGGGGCTCAGCTCGCCGCAGCTCCCGGGAGGCCAGAAATGCCCTTTTAGACGATCGGGAGCTCAAGAGCCGTCAGAAACGTCCCTCTGAAGTGATCCTCTTGTCAGGGGCTTATTGAAAGAGATACAGAGTAGGAGCATGCCCGAGAGGAGATGGGAGCGTTGTGGGGCGGGGAGGAAAATGAAATTAAAACCGAATTAAAAAGAAGAGGGAAAGAGAGAGAGAAAGGTGGGGAAAAGAAATTATCCTCCTTGTGAAACGTGTCGGGCTTCTCCGGAGCAACTGCAGAAGGGAGGCCTTTCCACCAGGGTGGATAAATTTACTCGTGTCCCACATGACCCAGGGTGGGGGACCCGGGGCGGGGGGGGCGAAGAGAAAGGTCATGGGACTGGGATTTGGGTTGTAAGTCACAGAGGAGACGTGGATTTCAGTGCCGGGATCCGCGTTAGGTGGCAGCGGCCTCGGGTTTTGCAAGCGAAGTAATTAAATAAGAAAAAGAAAAGAGAAAAAAAAAAGGGGGGGGGGGGGAGGAAAGGGCATTTCAGAAATAACCCCAGTAAAATCTCGGGGGGTTAGCGGTGGGAAGGTGCGTTTGGGGGACACAGATCCAGGAGAGCGTCGCTGGGAGACCCTACTCACCTAGGGAAGGGGTTCCGCCCCACACCCCCCCCCGGGCCGGCGGTGGGTGCTCGGCGCTGCAGCCCTCGCCGGCTCGGAGGGCGTCTTCCCCCCCGGCCCCGGGTCTCGGCCCGGCTCTCGGCCGAGCCCTGCCCGCTCCTTTTGTTGCCTCTATTTTGCGGCCACGTCTCTCTCCTGGGAAGAGGAGATCACAGGAGCGCTGCAGGCGGGAGGAGGGGGCCAGCATTGCCCCGCCAGCCCCTTCACATCTCCCTCCCCTCCGGGGACCACCGGGACCTCCACCCCAGCGGGACCTGCCGCTGAAGAGGGGAGCCGCGGTCCGAGGCGAGGGGAGTCCGTCTGGCTGGACCCTGGCATTATTTTGGCCCCAACCTCAGACGGGGGAAGTTTTTCCTTCTCCACTTACTTTGTTTAAATTTAAAGCGACAGCGGCGGCCCCTCCATCCCCGGCCCGCCGGGGGTCCGGCCCGCCGCGGCTGAGCTGCGGCCGGGGGTGCCCCTAGCACGGCTCCCGTGGGGTTTCCTACACCCGGGTCTTGTTCTGTGTGTGTGTCCCCCCGCCTCCACCCAGGGCTGATGGGGAGGGCACCATGGGGGGCACCCCAGGTAATCTCGTCGGGGTGGGGGAAAAAATTCCCCCGGATTTTGCAGGGAGTCCGGCTGGAATTAAAGGCGATCGTGTGCCCCGCAGACGGCTCTCACTGCTGAGGAGTGATTTGGGGGGGCGAGTGGGGGCTCATTCAGGTTACACGGGCTTCCCGAGGACTCTCCGCTCGCCTCCGTCGGCAGGGAAAAGTGGAGTATCTGGGAATTTTAGAGAGAGTGAAAGGAATCGCCGGTCTTGGTTTAACCCGTTTCAAAACCCCGGTACTAACGAAAGAGGAATGTAACTTCGCTTAAAAGGCGAGTTAAAGGGGGGAAATCGAAATCTGATCGAAAGGGACAGGGACGGCCCCGAAAAGCACTTCTCTGTCACCCTGCGACACGGCGCCCGACCCTCGATACCCAGAAAGGATCGCGGGGGGGGGGGGAGAAACACCACCAGATCGGTAATTAGAAAGATTCCGAGGCACCGACACGAAGCCTCCCCTGTAGGAACTGCCACACAAACCCATCACACCCCCTCGGGCCCCCGCCCGACCTCTCAACGGGGACATTATCTCCCTTGCAGGTTTTCATTCGGGTTTACGAGACCTGCTTCGGCACACGGAGAGATGAATGATGATAATTCACTCCATATCCATATATCTAATTTATCCGGATCCCAGGGGGAGGGATGCGGGCAGCCAGGGCGGTTAGGAAGCGAGGCATCCCGTCTGCCCGCGGCTGGGAAAGGTCGCCGGGCTCCGGGCTGCTCGGTGCCGGCTGCCCAGCGGGGCCGGGCCGGCCGGGCGAGCCCCTTCCCCGGCGGCGGGCGGGCGCATCCCGGTACCGTCCACCCGAGGAAGTCATTAGCATTTGAATGATGAGGAAGGGTTGGAAACGCGCGATCGAACCCTGCCGAGAGTGGTTTGGTTTTTTTTTCTCCCGTCCCGGATCGCAGCGTCACCTGTTGCTGCCACGGGCTTGGAGAGCCAAGTTGCATCTTAGTAAATGAAATAATAAAACGCGAACTGGTCCCGCACGGGCGTCGGGCCCCGTCCGAGCCCGGGGGGGAGCGGAGACCGGCACACGCTGGCCTCTGCAACCCCGCCTGGGCCGGATCTCGCCCCCCCGCCGCCGGTAAACGCACCGACGGGCCGGTGAAAAGCGGGGGGTACGGGGATGTGCTCCCGGGGCCGCTGTGCTGCCGGCCGGGGTGCTGGGCTCCGGGAAACGCGCCCTGATCTGCCCGGCAGCCCACCAGGCACAGGCAGGGGAACCGCTGAGCCCGGGGGGGGGGGACCGCCGGCGTCTCCCCTGGTTCAAAGGAGGAGAGACTCCCCCTCCTCGCAGCGGCCAGGCGAGAGATTCCCGGGGGTGGACAGAGCTGGAAACCTGGAGAGAGCGGAAAAGTGGCCCTCGATGAACCCAAGACGAAGCGGGTGAGACTGGAGAGACCGACAGAGAGAGAAAGAGGGAGGGGGAAAGAAAGAGGAAAAGAGGGAGAAAGATAAAGAGCAAGAGAGAGAAAATAAAAGAGGGAAAGAGTGAGAAAGAGAGAAAAAGCAAAAGAGAGGAAAAGGAAAAGGGGAGAGAGAACGAGAAAGAGAAAAGAAAGATAAGAGAAACATAGGGGAACACACACACAAAAAAGAGATAAAAAAAGAAAGAAGGAAAGAGGGAGAAAGAGAAGGAAAGCAAAATAGAGATCGAAAGAGGGGAGGGGAGAGAGAAAGAGATAAAAAAAAGGAAAAGAGGGAGAACAGGGAAAAGAAAGGTAAATAGAAGAGCGAAAGTGAGAAAAAGGGGAACGAGAGAAAGAGAGAGAAAGAAAGAAATATAGTAAGAAGGGAAGAAGGGAAGAAGAAAGAAAGAAGAGGACGAGAGTGAGAAAAGAGAAAGAAAAAAGGAAAAAAGAGAGGACGAGAAAGAAAAGGCGAGGAAAAGGAGGAAGGAAAGACGAGCCGTGGTTCGGGAGGCGAGTGGAGAGCGCAGAGCCCCGGCCCCTCTCCTCGCCCGACAGACAGACGGAGGGGCGAGTGCAGGGCCCTGACCTACCGCGAACATCTCGAGGAGGATTTCAAAAGCACCAACTTAATTTCCAAGGCAATTTTCCTGCGGCTGAGTCTCCTGCGACAACTCCTCCCCGCCCTCCCCAGATGGGAACACGGGGTTTTTTTTAAAAACCGCGTTTCTCTAGTTTCTGTGCCGGGAAAGGAAAGAAACGAAAGGGAGTTGGGGAGGGAAAGAAGATGCTGGAGGGCAGCTATTTTGCAAAGTTACGAGTCAGGAAAATGTTTTCAGGTCGGGCACTGGGGCACAGGGAGACTGGGCGTTATTATTAAACCTTAAATCCACCGTGAAAACGGGAGTTTCTGCGCAGTCAGAGGGAAGGGCCAGAGCAGTCCCGGAGGAAGGGCCAAGCTATTGGAAAAGATGCTCTCGATGTCTAAAAGTGGTTTCTATAACCCAGGTTGATTTATTTTTGTTTGGGGCTGCGAGCAACTAGAAAGAGAAAACCAAAAAGCTACTGGAGAAAGGAATAAGATCTTGACCTTTCCTAATTCTCCAAATCGGCAGTAATGGAAAGCAGAAGGTGCCAGGGGAGGAGGCAGGAGGCGAGGGCCGAGCGGGCGGTGCAGCGGGGCCGGCCGGGCCGGGGTCCCTCACCCCGTACCCCGCAGCCGGTGGGTCGGAGCCCGGCCGGCGAGGGAAGGGCCACTCGCTTCCTTCCTCGGGACTCGCTCTGCTTAACACGGGCTTACTTAAGCGAAAGAGGAGAAAGAAATTATCCCCCCCCCGCCCCGCGCTGCGGTCCGGACGGGAATATTCTGGGGCAGGATCGTTTTATCCCGCCCCGATAAACCCGAGGAGAAACCCCCGTTTTCCGCTTCGCCCGGGCTGCCTACACACGGGAAACCACCGCGACGTAAATACGTAGAGAGCATCGCGTTTCAGTTACAAGCCCTTCATCTGATATATAGAAAGGAGAGGAGTGGGGCACATTAAAAAAAAAAAAAAATTAAAAAAAAATAAATCATCAGCTCCGCAGATGTCTGACCAAAGGCAAAGCAAGGCGGGGAAACCCTCATCCCCCCGGCCCCGCTCGGAAGCAGCCACCGAGCCTAGCCCCGGCGCGAAAGGGAGAAGGGAAAAAAAAAAAAAATAGCAAACCTACGGCAAAGGATCGGGCCCCGCGGCGGCAGCGGGGGTCGCCGCGGGCCCGGCTTTGCCCGGGGTTTAAACACGGGCAAAACAACCACCGAAAGCAACACCGCGAACCGGGCGGATTCGCCTACGGACGAGAGGGAAGGGAAATGCCGGGCCGCCTTTTTGGCCAGGGAGTCCCAAGCAGCGGCTGCAACAGCTAATTATTTTCCTTTCAGTGCTCGGTTATTGCTGGTGTCCTCCCCGCCTCCCCCCCAATAAATAAATAAAACCCTCCTTTAGGCAGCGAGGCGTGAAAAATGATCCTCGCTGAACGCTTAAAAATAATGTCCCGTGAAGATCGGGGCTGCGGAGCCAGCTAGCCCCGTAATTAGGAGCCATTATCCGTCCTGCCTCGCCGAGGCAAGATTTCACGTTAACCCCCCGAGCCGAGCCCGGCCAGAGGTTCCCGACCCCAGAGGACCCCCCCCGGGCCCTTCCCCGCCGCCCCCCGCCCCGGCGGCTGGGGGGGGGAGAGCCGATTCCCGGGGGGGTCTCCGCCGATTCCCCCCCCCTCCGTCTCCCCAAGCGACGCAGATATTTGCAGGCGGCGTGAGTTTGACCGGGGCACGGAAAGAGCTCGGGTGCTTGAGGGAAATTTAGGAGATGGGAAAAATCTAAAGTTAGAGCCGCTTGGGGATCTCCCCCCCCCAAAAAAAAAACCCAAAAAACCAAAGCAACGGTGCCGGCGCCCGCAGGCCCGGGAGAGCCGAGCCCAGCCCGGGCGGCAGCTCCGGCAGCGGGCGGCCCGCCCGGCCCTGCCTGCGGGGGGTACCGCGGCTCCCGGTTAAGGGGGGAAAATCCCCCCGCTCCCAAGTCAGCTCAGCTTCAAGCCCGGCCGGCGACCTCGGCTTAAAATCCCGCAATGACTCCGCAAGGCAAAAGAAGGGGAACGGAGCCGGGGAAAGGTGTCCCAGCCCCAGAAAGCCCCGAGCCCCCTCCCCTGAGCGTGTGGGGGAAGGGGTCTCTCCGGGGAAAAACCGCTTCCCTGCAGAGAGGACCCCCCTCCATCCCTCCAAACCCTGAGACCACCAACTTGGAGAACCCCCTGCACCCAGCGGGGGCTGCAGGGGCGAGACGCGCTCGTTCAGCCCCACGGGCACGGGCTGCTATTTCTTATCCGCTCCTGGCACCCTTGGCTCATTTTCCTCCCGTACTTCGCAAACAAGCAAGCCAAAAAAAAAAAAAAAATTAAAAATCGCTACTATTAAAATAACCCCCCGCCCCCCCTTTCCAGACACACAACCACCACCCAGCCTCGCTGCACATCGCTTTCTTCCTTCGGATCCCGTCTCCTCAAAGCAGGCTCGGTTATTAAAGGAGGCTGAACAAAGATAGCCCCGAGAGCAGCTATCAGCGCATTTTAACTTCATCAAAGACTTCGGGGGAGAGGGAGAGGAGGGGTCTGGCACCTTCTAGTAATGAGCTTGTCAGGAACACCCCTGCCAGAGCAATTGAACAATTTGCACACAAGCAAAAGAAAAGGAGCGGGGAGGGAGGGAGGAAGGGGAAATGCTACAAAAGCCCCTTCAATTTCCAACCATGTGCTTGGCAATCTGGAAAATAGATTCATTGGCCTCCTCTTTTCTCCCATGTCGAGTCTTGTAGCCCCTTTTGTAGGAGCTGGACATGAAAGGGAGACAACCAAGTGCCGGACACGAAGATCGCTTTTCAAAAGCAAATGTGTGTGAAGGCGAGATGTGAGACCGCTCGCTGCGGGGAGGCGGCACGTTCAGGAACAACATCAACAAACTGCGCGGAGGTTCGAGGTGGCACAGACAGGGGCAGAGGAGGGGGGGAATTAAAAAAAAAAAGGGGAGGGGGAGGAAGAGAAAAGAAAGGCCGACCCACCCCCCCCAAACACACCCCCCCCCCCGTCCCCCGGCGCACACAGCCCGGCTCCTGCCTGCGCCCCGGCGGGCCCCGCGCAAAGCCCCGCTCGCCCGGGGACCGGCTCCGTCCCCCGCTCCCTGCCTCGTACGTCTCAGCTTTTTTCTTTTTCTCCTTCTCCTTCAGCTGGCTGCACGGGCAGAAAGGCCTCGATTCTTTAGATCAGGGTCCCTGCCAACAAACAAACCAAAGAGCCACGTTTGGTCCCTGAAATAAATAAATTGGGGGGGGGGGGGGGGAGTTTGGAGGAGAAGGGAGCGCTTAAAGATGTTTATTTACTTTGTAAGTTGTTGCAAAATTTAGGCGGAGATCAAGTTTCATTCGGTCATTCAAATGCTGCAGGCCCAAGGGGGACGTGTGTGCGGGGGGGAAACCCTCCAACTTATTTTCTCATGTGTCAACTTTTCCAAACAAAATAAAAGGAGGCGGGGGGGGGGGGGGAGAAGGGAGAACCTTTCTCCCGGCCCCCACCTCCCTGCCCCTGGAAACAGGCAGGGTTGTTTGGGGTTTTGGGGGGGGGGGGGGGGGGGGGGACGACACACCAAAAAGCAAACAAAGAAATAAAAAATAAAATTAACAAAACCAAAAAATCCGGGGGGTCCTTTCCCTTGCCGGCCCGTGGACCCAAAGCGGGTGGACCCCCCCCCGCCCCCGCCTCGCCCGGCCGGGGAAGGGGCCGGGGGAGGCACCGCCGGTGTGGCCGCCTGCAGCCGTGGGAAGGGAGGCGGCGCGGAGCAGCCCCGCGCAGGCTGCGCGCCCGGCCGCGGAGGGGAGGGCTCAGCCCCGCCGGCTTCGGGCGGCGAGACTCCGCGGCCGGCGGAGCCGCTCGCTTTCCCGAGGCCCGAGCGGGGCTCTCGGCTCTCAGCGTGACAAAGGACATCGCAAAGAACGATTGGGATTTTTTTTTTTTTTTTTAACCAGGTCACAAACATTTATTAATTTACACCAACGGTGGACAAAATTCTGTTGCCTTTTCCACATCAAATTATTCACAGATTCTCTCAATAAAATAGATATGACGGATGCACAACCAGTGAGGAGTTAACTGGACTCCGCTCATTAGCTCCCGAATAATCTATATACAAATAATTACCAATACACCAAAAAACCCACGCACGGAGGGGGTGGGAAAACGGGGATCAAAAAAAAAAATAGTATGGGAATTCTCCAAACTTCCTGACGGATCGGATTTTCTTTTAAACGTGCATTTGAATGTCTCATTGGAAAAAAAAAAAAAAAAAGAAAAAAGAAAAAAAATAACCGCAGTCCTGAGTTTCACCGACTTTTCTTCTTCTTAAAAATAAAGAAACCCTAAACAGTGCCTTTTAAAACCAAACCCGAAGCTTCAAAGAAACTAAAAATAAGATCGAACCATTAAAACATTTTCTTTGAGAGCCGGGGAGAGACAGACACACATGGCAAAACCGCCCGGGAGAGAGATTTGCAGGAACGAAAACGGGCTCGCTGCGACCGGGGGCGTCTGCAACTCCCCCGGCCACTTTCCCAGGCGATTTGGGGGACCCCCGCGGAAAACCCGCACCTCTCAAAGGAAACATTTCCGACCCTTAAGACCGTTTCTTTCTTAACATCCCTCCCCCTCACCCCCCGCAAGACGTTGCGTGTTCAATCAGCCCAGGTCTCAGCTTAGGTTACGGCCACTTTATAAATACGCTTTGGCCCTTGCGGGACCAAATCGTGTTATTCTTTCTCCCCTCCCGCCCTCCCCGATTCATTTAATATATATAATTTTTTTTCCCGAGCAAAGAGACACAAACAGATCTGGATGCCACAGAGCCTGGAAATAAAGTAAAAATTAAAAAAAATATTTCCTACCTTAAAACACAACAGGAGGAGATGGGGGGGGGACGGGGAGAGGGAAGGGGAGCAGTTTCGGAGGGGGGGGGGAGAGCTGGGAAGGGGCCGTTTGCTTCGCGACTCTCCCCCCAACCCCCCCCCCCCCCCAGCCCCCCACCCCGCCTTCCCCAGCACACTTTAAAAATGACAGCTGCTCAGGGTTGTGATTTTACTGGAAAAGTTCTGGGCCGGCTGCAGGAGCGGCTCGTGTGCCAGGCTGACCTGGGGCTGTGCCGGGGCCAAGGCGGGGCTGAGCACGGCCAGGACCTGCGCCGGGGGGCCCGCCTGGCCGGCGGGGTAGGGCGCGGCGGGCGCGGCGCTGGGGTTGGTGCTGGGCGGCGGGGGCACGGCCCCCCCGATGATGTTGTCTATGGAAAAAGAGGGCCGGGAGGGGTGGTTGGTGCCGCCGCCGCCGCCGCCGCCGCCGGCACCGCCGCCGCCGCCGCCGGCGGGCGTGGGGTCCGGCTTCAGGGTCTGGAGGAGGGCGGCGGGCAGGGCGGTGGGGCTCAGCTGGGGGTGGTAGAAGGACTTCCTGCAGTTCAGCTCGCCGCCCAGGAAGGAGGGCAGCCCCGAGGCGGCGGAGAAGACGGAGGCGGCGGCGGGAGGCGGCGGAGCCGGTAACGGGCAGTGCGGCGCCGGGAAGGGGAAGGCGCCCGCGGCGCCGCCGCCTCCTCCGCCGGGGTGGTGGTGGTGGTGGTGGGGGTAGCCCTGGAGCTGCAGGCCGTAGTTGTAGCCGTAGGGTCCGTAGGCGAAGCCGGGCAGGAAGGCGGCGGGGTCGGCGGCCCCGGCCCGCAGCAGCAGCTCGGGGTGCGGCGGGTGCAGCTGCTGCTGCCGCTTGAAGCGCTTCCTCCGGCGCAGGAAGCTCCCGTTGTCGAACATGTCGGCGGACTCGGGGTCCAGCGTCCAGTAGTTGCCCTTGCCCGGGTTGCCGGGCTCCCGGGGGATCTTGACGAAGCAGTCGTTGAGGGAGAGGTTGTGGCGGATGCTGTTCTGCCAGGCGGGGAACTTCTCCCGGTAGTAGGGGAAGCGCCCGCTGATGAACTCGCAGATCTCGCTCAGCGTCAGCCGCTTCTTGGGGCTCTGCAGGATGGCCATGGT
The DNA here is from genome assembly GCF_900496995.4 of Aquila chrysaetos chrysaetos. Classification (NCBI taxonomy): domain Eukaryota; kingdom Metazoa; phylum Chordata; class Aves; order Accipitriformes; family Accipitridae; genus Aquila; species Aquila chrysaetos. The sequence continues at coordinate 33,303,428 of NC_044015.1, read as the reverse complement.
GATGAGGGCGATGTAGGAGTAGGGCGGCTTCACCAGCGGGTTCTTCCCCCCCCGCGCCGCCGCCGCCGCCGCCGCCGCCCGCGGGCGCCTTCTCCCCGGGCGCGGCGCCGCGGGCGCACGCCGGCTCCGAGCCGCCGGCGGGGGAGAGCCGCTCCGGGGACCCCCCCATGCGCGCCTTGGCGGCCCCGCTCCGCGGCAGGGCGAGCCCCAGCGGATCGCCGCCGTCCTCCTCGTCCTCCTCCTCCTCGTCGTCGTCCTCCTCCTCCTCCTCGTCCTCGCTGTACTTGCCCCCATCCTGGGGCGGGCCCACCACGTCGATATCCGCGTCCTCCACCTCGGAGAGCGGCTCTTCCTCCGGGGAGCGCTCGGACATGATCCCGCAGCCGCCGCCGCCGCTGCTGCCCAAAGTCATTGTTGTGCGGCCGGGGCGGCCGGGGCCGGGCTCCCCCCCCCCACCTAGCGGCGGCTCCCGGGATGGGCCCGGGGCCGTGCCGGAGGGCTGCGGCCGCCGCTGGGACTCCGCGCCCCGGCGCCGCCGCTCCGCGCCCCGCTCGCCGCGCCGCTGCTGGCGGGGCCGCGGCAGGGCTGCGGGGTGGTGGCTGCGGAGGGAGGGGCGGCGGAGGGGGCGCGGGGCGGGGGCGGAGGGACGGGACGCCCGGAGGCTGGGCAGGGAGCTTGGAAGCAGCGATAATAAATAATAGTAATAATGATAATAAAAGGGGGGGGGGGGCGGCGGCTCCTTGGCTGGGGGAGGGAGGGAGGGGCGGGGGAAGAGGGAGGGGGGAGGGCAGAAGTTGGGAAGGCGGCTCCCCCCTCCCCACCCCTCCCGAGCTGGGACCCGGTGGAAACGCTCCCACTCTGCGCCTCCTGCCAGCGCTCCCCAGGCCTTTATACGGCCGCCCCGGCATCACGTGGCGCCCGCCGCCCGCCGCAGCCCCCGCGGGGCACGGCGAGGGGCTGCCCGGCCCGGCCCGGGTCCCCGGGGAGCGCGGCCCCCGCCCCCGACGGGGATGCTTTCGAGGAAAGGCGCTGCCCGCTCCCCCGCCGCTCGGATGCCCCCGGCTACGCCCGGAGCCGGCTGCTGCGGGAAGGGGGGGGGGGGGGGGCGGCGCTGGATAAAGCCGCCCCCCTCCCCTCCCTAGGGACCCCGCGGTGCTGGAGGCTCGCAGGGCCCTTTCCCGCGGGATGTGACGGCCGCCTCCCTCCGCCCGGGGGCCGCGGAGGGTCCCTTCGCCTCCCGAGGGCTGCCCACCCCCGGGGCTGGAGGCTGAGCTGCCGCCCTCCGGCAGCCTCGCCGGCGGGGACCCTCGCTCCGCCAGGGTCGAGCCCTCGGCCTCCTTGGGGGGTCGTGTTAATTTGGGGATCCCCGCTCCCCTTCTGCACGCGCTCACGTCACCGACACGTCACCGAGCCCGGAGCACCCTGCCTGGAAACCCGCTCCCCCCCCCCCCGAGGGCTCCCACGGGCCCCCACCCGCGGAAGGGATGCTGCCGCCCGGCAGGTGCGGGGCGGGAGGAGGGGACGAACGCTCAGCCAAGCCTCCCCCCACCCGAGAAATACCCAAAGCGAAGGCTGTGAGTGTCCGCGGCGTGCTGGGATAGCACCCGAGTCCCCCATCCCCGGCGGACGGGGCTGGTCCGGCCGGGTACCACTTTCCGAGGTGGCCCACCCGCGGCCCGGCCAGGCCCCAGGCTCCTTCCAGGACGAGGAATCTCCTCCGGCCTCGGGATCTCCCGTCCGCCGCTCTCCTGCCATCGCTCCCCCCGAGGCGCAGCATTCCCCGACGGCTGGCAGGGAGGAGGTGGTGGGCAGCGGACACCCACCTTGCCGCGGCTGCAGCCGAAGCGGGAGGATTTTCCCTGTAAGCAGAGGCACCCCAGCCACCCCCCCGGAGCCACAGCGGTGTCCCCGCGGGTGGCAGAGCCCCGTTCCCCCGCCTGCGGCCGCCCCTTGCCAGAGCAAGGCCGGGGCGGCCACCCCGGAGCAGGGCGGGGGACACGGCCACGGCTGCAGCCGCCCACCCCACGTCCCGTGGGTGGCTGTGGCAGCCCGTTGTCCCTGTCTCTGCCGCGGACACACCGAAACACGCTCGCACGGGTTTCCCCCCTCCCCGCTCCTTAGAGGCTCTGCAAACGCGTAGCCGCTTTCCCGGGGGAAGATGCCTGGGGAGGGAGGAAGGGGATGGTTTCCTCCAAGGGGGTGCCAGGGGGACATGTGTGTGCCCCCCCCCCCCCTCCCCAGGGCCGCGTTCAGCAGTGTGAGAATCCGCGGTGATGAATTGCCAGTCGCTGCCGTTAACAGGTGCGAGCATTTGGTGATAAAATCTCCAGCACTAATACCGGGGAGCCGGGCCAAACAGCTGCGCGGCCCCGCTTCCAAATGCCGGTCACAATTACTCAAGCCCTAACGACTCGGTGCACAGGCTCGGGGGGACCCCGAAGAGCGGGCAGGAGCGGGCAGATTCGGCCGCACATCTCCAGTTGAAGCAGCTATGGCAGAGCCGGAGCTTCTCCGCGGACTCCGTCGCATCTTCCTCGCTCGCTGCCAGCGCTGCGATCGGGGAGGATTTCTCGACCGGAGGGGAAAAGAGATGAATAACTGTGCTGAGAGTGGCTCGGGGAGGTGGGAAGTCTGTCCCGCAGGCGTGTGTCAGGGCTGGGGGATCTTACCCGAGCTCTTTCACTTTTATGCTCCTCCGATGCCGATAACCTGCATTTGCAACACATACGCATACATCTCCCTCTCATGTGTGTGTACATAAATATTCAGCTATATATATTTGTATTTATATTAATATATAATTTTTCTTATATATTTTTTCTTTTATATATATATGTTTTTTCTTATATATATATATATGGTTTTTTCTTATATATATATTATTAACTAACAGGGAGAAATGCTTCTGAGACGCCGCATCTTTCCTACCGACTTTGTTTAAACTCTCCGTTCATCAGCCCCGCGGAAAGACGATGGGAAGAACAAATGGACGAGAGCGGGGAGGGAAAAGACCCGAACCGCTTTCCATTTTTATTAAGTAAAATAATAGTTATGCCTCCCCTACATAAACGAAAGTGTCATAAAAAATTCCGAAGCAGCTGCCAGAGATTTCGACCACACACACAACGGGGCGATTGAATTTCCACTTGGTGCATTTCATGGCAGCGAGGAACCGCCGGGAGCTGCGCCTTGTGCCTCTGCAGGGCGGCGAAGGGGAGGGCGGGGGGGGGGGAACACAGAAAAATGACGCTCTGCCAGCGGCCGAGGGCAGCGGGCACGGCCCGGGGGATGCCCCGCCGCCCCCCGCGCCCCTCCGCGGCGCTCGGTCGGCAGGGCGGCCGGCTCCCCATCGCCCTGCCTGGAGGTTGGCCCCGCACGGCTCGAAGGGAAACAGATGTGGGTGTCTGCTGCCTGGATCAGCCCCCCCCCCAGCCCCCCCGGGCTGCCGGCTCTCCCCTTGCCTGGAAGGGTGGGCAGCCCACGGTGGGGGGGAGGTCCCGGCAAGTTGGGGCTCGGGTGGAGCCCTTTGCCGCTGTGCTCATAGGCATCGGGACCCCTATAAGCCCGAAAATGGGGGGGGGGAGAGGGGGGCGAGAAGGGTCGATCCGAGGCGGCTGTCGATGGGATGCGGCCGGTGCCCTGTCCCGCTCCCTCTTGGACCTTCAGCATCGCGGGTCCAGAGCCGCCGCAACTCGAGAAATAGCATGTCCCGATCAGCCACCATCGACACTATTTCCGCCTGTTTCAAGGCAAAATATCGTCCTCGTTAAAGTCGGGAACGACCCAAAATGAAACGACAGTGAATGAGCCCCGGTCCCTCCATCCGCCAGCGGCTCCTCTTCGCCCTCGAGTCGGTATTAGCCTCGGCTTTGCCACGCAAGATCGGCTGCAGGAACAAATCAAAACGAGAAAAAGTACCTGAACTACACCCGTCCCGAAATGATTTAGAAAAGGGAAACCCTGAACTGAAACAAACCAGATGCTCGGATCCCAGACACGTATATACACACAGACACACGCTCCCGGCCGTGCATCCACACGCGGAGCGAAGGGTGAGTTTTGATCACGGGTTTGTACGCCGGGGTTAGAAATGATGCGGTCTCCCGAAAGAGAAACCCTATCGATCTACCCGAAAAGATTGCCTTGTCATCGTCCCACTGTTCCCAGGCGTGCAGGGCTGGGAGGGAAGCATTTTTCCTTGGGCAGATTTTTAATTTTTCTGCTCTCCTTCCTCTCTCAAGTGTTTCATTGCGGACAGCCTCCCTTCTCATCTCCCGTTTTAAACCGACTCTGCTTTACATTTCACGTTAAATTGCGGTATCAAATGTGCGTGGGGCTGAGAGCTGGCGGGGTGCGGAGAGTCTCCAAAAAGTCTCAAGTTAGGGGAAAAAAAAAAGGCCATCATCCCATCAGGATTTGTTGGGGTTTTTTTTCTCCTTTAAATTGACTTTCACTGTCTGCCCCGCCTGTCTTAATAAGGCGTTTGGTCCAGGCGTGTTGGGTCGGCGTTTCGATGCCCTGCAGACCGCTTTAGCAGGTGGATCTCCCCGGCCGAAGTGTCCCCCCCCCGGGGCTCCCGGTGCAGCTCCCTGGGAGCGGGTCGGAGCCCCTGCGAGCTGCAAAACGGCAATAACGACCAGGCACATTTTTTTTCCACGGGGAAAAGCTCGTTCTCTGCCTGGCCGCCGAGACCGTTATTTGCCGGGGGGCTGGGGGGGATTTAGGGGAGGGTAGGGAGACCAACCCCGGAGTACTGCGGGGTGCGATCGCTGCTCCTGCCTTGCCACTGGCCGTGTCCCTGCCTAAAGGGGCCGGTCGTGGCCGGAGCATCCCCCGGCGCTGGGGTTTACCGGGGGGCAAAGCCCGGGGAAGGGCAGCATCGGGCCCTGGAGCGTTCCCGTGCGCTGCCTTGGGCAGTGCGGGGGGGGGGCTTCAGCGCCAGCCCAGCCGACGTTGCTCCCAGATCCTTCCAGATGATCTGTTGGTTTTGCAATACATAATCGTTCTTGTTTCCTCTGCTGAGCAGCATCTAAATTCGTTTATTCTGATGAGAACCGCATCTACAAGTCCCCCAAGGCTCAGTGATGGATTTTTCTGTATTACCTCGTTATCAAGCTTGGCTGACCTCTAACTTCTCTGAAAACATGAACAAGACAGACCTGCTGCTGCCTGGGCTGCCCCAGGGGGCTCTTTTTCCACTTATGTGATTTCCTTTGATATTATTTCTCTTCTTTCCATATCCAAGGCTCAGACCTTCAGTGCTCCCTGCAGTTCAACCTTTTTTCCAGCCCCGTACCGCCAGCTCCCAGCTTGCAAAGATCAGTGTGCAGCCTGCACACCAAGAGCTCCCAGCACAGGGAGGAAAGCGGGAATGGTGGTGCCAGGTAGTGCAAGATGTGTGAAATTCCCAGTTTGGAAGCCACTGGAGCCAAGTCCCTATATCCATCCCTGCAGCGCTCGGATGTTGGACAGCTCGGTTTTGTTGACTTGCATTTTCAAATGCAGGTGTCTCAAAATCCACACCAAAAAAAGGCCTGGATTTCAAGGGAGGATTTTCCCAGGCACCCCATGTGCAGGGCTGAACCCCCGTGAACCTCTGGAGAGTAAGTCTCCCTGTCTTTCCTGCTCTTCAGATGAGTGGGAAACTCCTCTCCCCCCACACATGCATATTTATTTAGGTGCTGTGATCTGACTTTAGGACCGTGGTTTTGGACTTGCAGTTCGAAAACTTTGTCTGCTGCTCTCTATTCATAACTGATCCCATCCCACATGGATTTGAAGGCCACCAGGCAAGCTCATAGGCAGCTTAACACTCAACTGATTAACTCTGGCTTCATATAAGCTTTTTTTTTTTCATACTGTTCTTCAGCAATCTGACATGAAAAGAGATGGATACACACACACTTAATGACTCAGAGAAACACAGTGATTTCAAGCCATAAACCACCAGGTGCACTTTTGAGACTCACCAAAGCCAGCTCTCCTGGTTGCCATAAAAAACACATTAGCCAAAGGCCGATGCATGTGGAAGGCAATTATGCTCTGGCACATGGCAACGTGTAGAGAACAGCCTGGTAACTGTGCCTACCACACAAGGAAAAATATCCCTGTGAAAACAAGCCTGCTAAATCACTTCATTCTTCCCTGAATCCCCTGAAAATAAAAGAGAGGATTTTTGGGGAAGAGGGGTATATATGTGGGAGGGAATCAGATTTTCCAAAAGTGGGTGCACCAGTGCAAGAACCAAAATAAATGGCCAGATTCACAAGGATGTAGAAACTCGTGATGAATTTTCCAAGTCCAGGTTTTCTATGTTAGCATCTGATCACGCCCAATGTGCCCAGGAAATCCCCACAGCTGAGTTCTCTGCATTCAACAGTCCAGCAGCCCGAGTGCCCACCTCGCCCACTAAGTTTGCAAAAGTCCACTTCTGCCAGAAACGCCAGCCAAGAACCTGCATTTTGGGGGCCAGCAGCAATACAAAGAGAGGGCCTTCAAAGGAGGAAATTACAGAGAAGGTGGAAAATTACTGGAATATAGTTTGATTGGGACAAAAAGTATTTGACTCCTTTTTATTTTCTTCTGCATGTAGTAAATGGCTGGGGATAGGAGTCTTTGCATCTGGAAGTATCCAGCAATCTCCAGCTGGGGATCAGGTTGGGATGAATCTGCTGTAACCTCGTGAAAAATCAGCCCTGCACATACATGCTGATATCTACAGATCAGCCACACAAACAGGTTTGTAGATATATTTTCCTCTTGACCTCATATAAGACTATGCTTCAGTCAGCTGGAGGCTGTGATGTTGCTACTGCACAGGAATATAATGCAGGGCTCCTTTTCTCTGTTCCCATCTTGGGAAGGAGCCAAATAAACACAGTGAAAAAGTTTGCAACCTGCATTGGGGGGGAGGAGGTGAAGTATCTCACGCATGCAGAGGAGCAGAGGCAGAGCCAAACCCCTTAACCCTGTCCCCTTATCTAGTGAAGGACAGCCAGGTAGAAAAAACTACCAAACCAGGCATCACTGTAATAGTCTGGGGCTGAATCTAGACAGAAGGGTGAATCTCGGCTCCACTGCCCCGCCAGCGTACGGCTGCAGATGCCAATTCCTCCACCGCATCTCCACCAGGTCACAGCTTCACCCCACAGCCCAGCTCCGGCACTTCCACACCCCAGCAGCTCCTTCCTTCAGGTCCAGGACCCAAAGCTAATCTCTGCTTTGCACCCTGGAACACACAGCCCTGGCACATCCCAGGCTGACTTTGTGGCAGCATCAATGTGGCTTCAAGGGACAGTTCTCCAGCCCTATAAAATAGGTGCTCTGCAGTGCACAGTAGGTAAAAGGAACACACAAGAAACCCATGCCCAGCATCTCCAGACCTGTGTGAACTTCTCCTGCCCCCTTCTTCAAACCACCAGAAGAAATTGCTGCCCCGAGCTGCACAGAGGCAAGAGGGAAAGCCTGTCAGCATGCAGATTAAAATTAATCCAGCCACTCTGGGGGTGTTGAAGCTCCACGTACGCACCCCCTGCCCCTTCTTTCACTTACTGCAGGTGAGCCTCTGCTTATTCTTGCTGGGAAGAGGAAGCTGCATCGCTCAGATGGAAGAAACGACAGAGGGCTGCTGAAGGAAAGGCTGATGTTTCACATCTGGCTTTACGTTACTTGAAAAGACCTGATTTCTGCAGGATGGATACCAGCATCGCCCAGCTAACCCAATCCCACCAATGCTCATTATGAAATGCCTTTTTCTTATTACCACTTTCCAGGCTTCTGCATAGTCTAGATGTTGAGCATTAAAACTGTGTTATAAGAGGGCATGAGGCATTGGGATAAGTTCTCTGCTCCCTGAAAATGCATCACTGGGGTCTGCAGGGGAAGCAGGCTGGTGGGGCTTCCCTCCCAGCGCAGAGATAAGCGTGCCATCTAGAGGAAATCCCCTTTATTACCAGGACTGGCAGCTGAAAATTATCCAATAAAGCATAATTAACCTCTGGCTTCAGAGAAAATCCTCCATCCGTGCCCTGCTGCACAGGCATGTCGCAGTGGGCTGGCAACGTGCCACAGCATCAGGGCAGCTCGGGAAGGTCCCGAGCTCTTGAGGGCCATCCCAGCCCACGCTGGCACACGCTGGCCTGTCCTTTCCCCATAGGCGCCGTCAGCTGCCCAGCCCCGCAGGTTGGGTATTTGGATGTAAAGGAGGAGAAGGCAATGTGGGTCTTTCCACAGCACATACTCTCTACCATGTCTGTCTCTGAGAAAGGTAAGGAGGCTGCACGTATCTCAAGGTAAGGCGGCTGTATATCTCATATAATGCCCTCCAGTGGCTGCTAGCAGCAGTCCCGGACCTGTGGGTGCCAACGCCTGAGCCATAGGTGAGGGCCCAGGTGCACTAACGGAGCAGTGGCAGGGTCACCTCCTCCACCAGCAGCTCCCACCCTGGAGCACAGCCCTGCAGAGCCCCCGGGGGGGGGCTGATATGGGTGTGCAGGGTACAGCCCAGTAAAGGGGCTGGGGTCTGGCCTCCCGTGGGGCACATCCACATGTCCACTCGTTATTCCTAAGGAAAAATCTCCTTCATGGCTAACTTCCCAGGACTGCTCTCATACGCTGCTGCTGTCATCACGGGCACCCTCATCCAAACCTTCAGGCATGGTTGCAGGTCTGGGACACGTGAAGTGGGAACACGTGGGACAGCAGGTACCACAGGTCTCATACACTCCTGTGGTTAGAGTTAGCCCACAGCATCCATATCCCACACCTTCCACTTTTTCTCTTTCTACCACTACCAGTGAATAGCACATCCACAGCCACCAGCACAAGGCTGTTGTCCCACTAATAAAACCAAACCCTTCCAGGCCTAAAGATAATTGAAAAACAGTGGCCTAGGTCCAAGCAGAGAGACAAGTGCTACTGCCCAGCAGGTAGCTGTCTTGTAAAAATGGGAAGCCTTGCAAAAGAAACCTTCAGCGATGGAGAAAGAGCAGAGAAGATCTCACATGAGAGAAACCTTATTCTGCAGAAAAAGCAGGTGCATGCTTAAGTGAAGAATACTTGGAGAGGAGCTGCTATTGCATTGATTTGCTCATATTCTGCAGGATTTTTTAAATTTTTTTTTTTCACTTTTTTAAAATGAAGATTACTACCGCTTTTTCCACCATCTCGGAAGCTCCCCAAGATGCTGCTCTCTGGTGCTCCCAAGCCAGGCTGAACCCCAGCAACACCCACAGCACCTTTTTCTTTTAACAGCGACCCTGTTTCCATTTTGCACCCTCCTCGCCGCCTTCTCCCCCACACTCAATTCCTAACCCGTGTCTCGGAGATGCTGCTCTCATCACCAGCACAGTTGTTGTTCTCCCTGCTCCATGGCAGGGAGGGAAGCGTGGATGTCCCCACGGCTCATCACAGGCGCTCGCCTGGATGCGAAGGGCTTCGCGGCATCGCCCTAGGAGCTTGTGTGCTTTATAGGTCTCTTATTTCCTGTCATTACCAAGAAGAGCCTAGCTGTAATAAAAATCTGGGCTCCGATCCTACAAACACTTATGCCTGAGCTTAACTCTAAGCACGTGAGCCGTCAAAGGGGACTATTCATGTGCTTAAAATTTAAGCATGTGCTTAAGCGTCTGTAGGCCTGGAGTCTGTCAGTGCAGGGATTTGTGCCTTAAGCCCATATTCTGGGTCATTATCCTTTTCATGTCTTCTCTGGCATCTCAGAAGATGCTTCAAAGGGGAATTTTCAAGTTCTTCAATAAACTTTGCCTTCCCGAGCAGCCTGGATTCTTGCCTATTCTATGGGGCAGTTCTCCTCTGTTGTCTCCCCTCCCCCTGTTAGCGATAATCCTGTGCTATTTCATGCTTGGCCAGACAATTAAGCCCTCTTGCTGCTTGGCTCTGTCTTTGTTATGTATAATTGTTCCAAATAATTAGCCACTATTGCACGCTATTCTGAAACTACTTTGTATTGCAATTATACTTAGAGGGTGAGCATCAGCTCGGGGAGAATCCAAGCAGCAGACAGCCTGGAAAGAAAGGGCTCCGAGCCGGGGGAAGATGGATAGGCGCTTAAACCAACACTGCGGAAAACATAACAATAAGTAACCAGCGAGGAGTAAACGTTCCTCGGAGAGGGTCTGCGGCTGGTGGGGTCTGGGCAGGAGAGCCGAGGGTGGGCTGCAGGGTCTTGGCCAGGGTGTCACCTGGCTGCCACCTCGTGGGTGCTGGCTACGGTGCAGAAGGCAAAACCATACTCCACTTCCATCACTTCCACGGTGACTTGAAGGGAGCACCTTGGCCAAGCGGCCAGTTTTGCCATCGCCATACAATGTAGGGAACGCGTAGCTGTGCTGGGATGCGTTTGGGGTCTGGCAGGAAAATGTTCCCTAACCGTGTCTTTGGGAGGGCAAAACTTATGATTTCTTGAGGGTAAAGACTCCAAACAGTGAGATCGGTTCAGCAGCGTCCTGTTTTCCCGCTGGCAAACACAGCTCTGCTGTGGACGAGTGCTGGATGGGATGCTCAGAGGAGTTACAGCTCCATGTGAAGCATCTTTTTGAAACCAAAAATAATTTGGCGCAGCAGAGCCCCCTTAGCATTGCTCAGTCTCTTGTGTTTCAAGCAGGGAACATCTGAAAAGGATATAACCAAGACCTAGGTTAGCCTGACCTGCACCGGTGAATTAATTCCTCTGCTGCTCTGAGCAAAGAGCCAGGACGGCCAGTGACAGTGCGCTTGGACAATTTCGTGCTTTTTGAGATCCATTTTCTCCAGCCAGCTGAGGCCGCTTGAAGCCTCCTGAAAATGGATCTATGGGCTGGGTTTGGTTTCCAACACCTGGTTAGCAGAAGGAGTTTTAAAACCGAGTGGAGATGTCTGTGGTGCAGATGGAAAGCAGGCAAAATGTCTGAGACAGTTGGGCCCATTCTCTGCAGACATTGTACACTCCTTCCTTTGACTCAGCAGAGCCGATGCAAATGGAAAATGAACTTGTCCCAGGCGCATATGTAACTGGCTCAGGTGCATCCTTCCTCCATGCGGCAGCCCGAGGTGCCACAAGCCAGGGCTGCTTGTCGGCGTCAGGATGGCACAGTTGTTTCAATACACGCATAAACACAACTGTTGCCGTGTAACCACTTCAGCAGTCCCAGTAGAAAAACCGTGAAGTGAATGGACCTTGGATGCTCTCCCAAGTGTTTGTAGGTATTAGGCCGCCAATGGTCGGGCTCTGCCGCTTTGTTGCCTAACCGCAGCCTTGCTTTTCGGGTGCTGTAAGAGCCAGGGCAGCCCCCGGCTCTGCCGTTCACACACACCGCGTCGCACATTCCAAACAGAAAGTCAGGCTGCCAACCAGGCTGGCTGCTGCAGACAAGTGCTCCTTCATCACTGCCCCCTCACCTTCCATCAAGAGCCCAGATTCTCGCTGTGCTTCCACTTGTTTCCCTATTTTTCACTCTAGGGAGAGGAGCTGCAGGGGGACAGCCAGCGTCATCCAGGCCTGTATCCTGTCCCCAGCAATGGCCTGGAGCAGATGCCTCGGAAAAGGGTAAAAGAGGGTACAGCCAGAGAAATCTGAAATCTTCCCAGAGTCAGTAATTGGTGTTTTAGGGATTTCCCAGCCTGGAGGTTGCATCCAGCCCACTGTGTTTAATAACGACCCTCCTTGGACGAGCCTGGCCCCGTTCCCATCCTGACCGTACCCCAAACCTCCACGATGTCCTGCCCTTCCCCACGCAGCCGTGAACGGGACAGACCCCAAAGGCCGGGATGCTGCCGGTACATGCTGAGCCCCCCTCACCCCCCCAGCTCCCCCCGCAGGTCCCCGGGCCCGTGGCGGGGGCCGGGAGCGGCTTCCCAGGGTTTTCCACTGGAGGTCAGTGTTGGCCTGAGCACGGCGGCTGTCACCCCCGGGCCACCTCGCCCCTGTCACCCCCTCACCCCCCCCCCCGCCCCGCCGGGGCGTTACACGCGTGGGGGTAAAGCGGCGGAGGGTAGTGTTGCTCTGGCCCTGTTCAAAATCAGCCGCTGCATCACCCTGTCCTGGTTTCGGCTGGGATAGGGTTAATTGTCTTCCTAGTAGCTGGTACAGTGCTGTGTTTCGGATTTAGTATGAGAAGAATACTGATAACGCACTGATGTTTTCAGTTGTTGCTAAGTCGTGTTTAGACTAAGTCAAGGATTTTTCAGCTTCTCATGCCCAGCCAGCAAGAAGGCTGGAGGGGCACAAGAGGTTGGGAGGGGACACAGCCAGGGCAGCTGACCCAAACTGGCCAAAGGGGTATTCCATACCATGTGACGTCATGCCCAGTATATAAACTGGGGGAAGTTGGCTGGGGCGGGGGCAGATCGCTGCTCAGGGACTAACTGGGCATCAGTCAGCGAATGGTGAGCAATTGTGCATCATTTGTTTTGTATATTCCAATCCTTTTATCATCATCATCATCATCATCATCATCATCATTATTTTCTTCCTTTCTGTCCTATCAAACTGTCTTTATCTCAACCCATGAGTTTTACTTTTTTTTTTTTTCCAATTCTCTCCCCCATCCCACTGGGTGGGGGGAGTGAGCAAGCGGCTATGCGGTGCTTAGTTGCTGGCTGGGATTAAAGCAGGACACACCCACTCCTGCCAGAATAAGAAGGACCCAAATGTAAAGGACCCAAATATAACGTAGCAGAGGCAGTGACAGACCCCCGATACCCCAAGATGTAGCTCGGAGCTTGGGCAGTGCTGACTCCCAGACGCTAATTTGTTAAAAACTCATTATGACCTGGCAAAGCCAATCTCAGCTGGTCCCACTGTACCCATCGCCCATCTCCCCACCACCGGCTGACTTTACCGACTCAATCTTGACCTCAAAGAGACATCGCTGACTTGTCTTCAAGCTGTGTATTTGCAAAGGGCAAAGCATTGCATAGAATAAAAGCTAGTTATGGTATAAAATTTCCAACACTGGGACTGCCAGTGGGCAGCTGGCAGCGTCCAGACAAAATTTAACACTACCAGAGGGACCAACAAGTTCTTCAGGAAATGTGCTTTGACTAAAATTTCATCTAATGCTGTGTTTGTTTGCAACCAGATGGAAAACACTATTTATAGCTTGGGAATATCAGCTGGAAAGAGCATTTCTTATTGCTTGTTTAAACCTGTGGGGAAGCTGTAGAAAGGTGGTACAAGCATGAGACACGCAGAACGCTGCTGTACGCAGACAGACATGGTGGCTCGGTTGGTCCTCCCTGGACAGCCAGTATTTCCCAGAGGAAAACAAGCACCTTTTCAAAGTGGCAGGTAATTTTGGTTATTTGTTTCTGAATGTGCAGCCTGAGAGATCTGAATTCAGCCTGATTTGCAAAGGCGTGTTCCCTAATAAGTCAGACTCTCTTGGCAATAGCCCAGATCGCCAGCCAAATCTCTTTGGTGCTCAGGATCAACTCCAACGCCCCGCTGCGTCTAGCGGGCTCGAGACGGGGCTCTCCCCACCGCGGGATGTCCAGAGGACCTCCTGCCATCACCCTGAAGGATGACGTTCATTCCACAATATCGGAGAGCAAAGAAAGTTTTGCCTCTGGCTTTTGTGTGAGCAAGATCGAGAGAGTTATGACTGTCATTGCTTAATATTCCCTAAACTCCCTAAATAAAGAGGGGAGGATTTCAAAGGAGATTTGGTTTCACAACTGAAATCTGGGTGATAATTACCCCTGTTTCATTCAAATCCCTCTTATTCACTAAACAGGGACATCGAACAGACACTAAAACAGATGAAGGGCTCGGGTATAAACTTTACAAAGCTTAAAACTACTCTGTCCCAGCAAGGCTCATGCTTTACATGACACTTTAATCCTACTCATTTGCTAGATTCACCCCAACTGTAAACAAAGCTTTGAAATGAAAGCTTAAAAGCCTGGTTGGGATACATTAAGTTAACCAAGAAGACACTCTTAAGGCATTAGTTTAATGACAATCACAATACAAGTTGCCAGAGGTTTGTGCGTGTGAGGATTAATTTCTACAGGAAAAAGAAGAAAAGGGGTCTGTTCCCCACGCTTTCCAGCTTGTTTGGCAGCATAAGACCTGAGGTGAGGGTGGTTTATTGCCACTTGCAGGGGGCTCTGGGCTAGGGCTCTCTGGCAGACGGGGAGATACGGTGCCCTGGGAAGATGCGCAACCCAACGTTGCGCACCAGGGTTTGTCCCGACACACCGGGGATAGGGTCGTCCACTCTCCCCGAGCGAAGTTTTCGGGAATCCAGCCCACTGCAGTGACTCTTGCTTCATGCCAGAGCTCCCTTGGCTGAAGAGACCCCTCTTGCACAGGCACAGGGGTAGGATGGGTCTCCTGCAGACCCCCCCCAGATCTGGAGCTGGGTGCTGCTCTCCAGAGAGCTCCGTGGCAGGAGGGTACAGGCGGCTGGGGGACAGAAGCAAGCCCCAGCCCAGCCCTTCAGACACCCTGAGCCCCCCCTGGCTCCACCAGCACTTAACACCCAGAGATGCCAGGAACTTGGAAAGCCCTTTCTGACACTGGCTCCCCACTCCTGCAGGGCTCCGGGGTGACTGGGGAGGAGCAGGCTCAGCCTGGTCCGAGATGTCCTTGCTCAGCTACCTCTTCCCAGTGCATCCCGCCCAGGCAGAACCACAGCATCTCTGCCCCCCCCCCACCCCCCCAACATTGGTTTCCTTTCATGCTGGTACTTGGGTTCTCCCCTACCTCAGCAACACTCCTGCTCACAGTGCCAACCCAGCAGAGTCCCAGCCCGGCACCCAGCAGCACTGGAGGGAAACCGGCAGGCCCAGTGCTTCGGGCACATATCTGGCTCTGACCCCCTGGATACTTAGGCAAGACTTCAAAAGTGCTTTTGTTTGCAAAATATTGCAGGGTCAGGCCCTGAGAATGAACGTGAGCTACAACAAGTGTCCTTTCTACTGACTGTCCTTGCAAGCAGTTATTTCAGCATCCCTCCAGTCCATCTATATAGACAGTATGTTACGGACAGGAATGGCGCTTTGCAAACTTTCATTAGATAGAAGATCTCTGTCTATAGGTATCTTCTGTAGAGAGCCAAAGTATTTTAAGGGATAAGTTTTTTTACAATGCCTTTCTGAGCGGGGCTATCGCTAAGGGAAAAGCACAGAAGCTGCTGCTGGGACCAGTGTGAAAGCTGGAAAGGTGAAGCTGGAGGGACCTGAGACGAGACCCAGAGCCCAGCGTCTCAGCCGAAGGCAGCAGACCAGAGCTAGGCCAGTTTTTAGAGACAGATGAAGCCCCAATTTTAAGGAAGCCAAGAGGAAAAAAGCATTTTCTTCCCTCCCCTCATACTAACTCCATTCTCAGTTTCTACAGAGCACACGCCATGAAAGAATGAAAAGCCACGAGCTCCCAAGCTGTGGGGAAAAGCTGATTCCTTGGGTACCCGCCTGTATACCCAGCTTTCGGTCATGACCAGCAGCCGGGGAACGAGATGCTCAGTTTTGCACCAAATCTCAACTGACATCCAACTCCTCCTTAAGCAGGAGGAAGGTGCAATAGGGACTACGAGAAACTGCTCTGCTTCAGAGGACACCCTTGAAAAATAGGAGAGAAATCCTAGCTTTACACTTTTACCCAGAGGATGTTTAAATTAAAAAAAGCTAAATGCAGGGATGGGGAATTCTGCCTTCAAACCTGGCAAACCCGGTCTGGCTAGCAGTCCTGTAAATTAAGAGCAGCAGCCTGGCTAGTGAACAGGTTGGAATTTGAATTTATTTTGTTGCTAGGAAGGAAAGCTCCGATCTCCTAATTTGATGTGCTAAATCAGAGTTTCACCTGCAAGGGATTCCTCGGAGGGAAGACGCGTTCCCTGCTATGCAAATAAAAACCATCAAGTCCAGTAAGACCTGCGTGGGCAAACCTTGCAGGTGACAGAGAGCTTATTGCAGTCTTCGCGTGGCTTGGCAGTGGTTAGTTACCATTTGCTTTTTAAAAAATTGTAATAAAATGGACAGCTTTAGAAAGTGTCCCTAAAAATGTTAGACATGGCAGTGTCACAACAGCAGCATGAGTCTGTCTCCCACCGGTTACAAGACTGGTAATTTCCTCTCGCCAAGGTCCGGCCAGAGCCAGAGGAACAGCAGCACTGGACATGTTGGAAGGAAAAGCTTTATTTTAAAAAAGTCCTTTCTAACAATAAAAGTTATTTTTAAAAATAGTAAAAAGAAGTAGTCAGGGTGTCGGGTTTTTTTCTACAGGGGAAGGAAATGATAAACATCTTAAATATTCATTTAAAATCCAGTGAATTGGTTTAGTGGTGTTTTGTTGATAACTTTCATTCCAGTTACACAGGAGGCACCCAGGGAAGAGAGGAGAAAGCCCATTTGTGAGACAGTTCCTGCACGTTACACCACACACGCACCTCCTGGGTGTGCTCCTCCTCGCCCCGGGGGTGCCCCGGGGGTGCCCCGGGGTGCCCTGCCGCAGACAGCATCCCCGGGGTCGGGGTCGGGGTCGGGCTGTGCGGAGGGGACACCCCCCGGGCATGGGGAGCCCTGCCTGGCAGATGCAGCCAGAAAGCGCCTGTTTCAGGAGGGGATGGGGCAGAAAATTACATCACCTTGCCTCCGGTTAAAAATAAGCTGAGAAAGAGAAGAGCTAGGTCCCCCCGCAGCTGTGTGTCCGTACGCAGCCAGAGGCCGGGGACCCCCGACCCCAGCCCAGCCGATCCCCACAGCGGGGAGAAGTCCGCGTGTCCAGAGATGCTCGTGGGAGCTTGGGGATGTCCAGCCAAGCCCTCCCAAACCCCATCACATGTACCGCTCCAGGCCGGGGAAATTGGGCTGCCTCATGTAGGTGTTGCCGGAGCCGAACTGGGCCGAGCGGCGACGCGGAGAGCCCCAGGAGCTGCTCGCCATGCTCGGCGCAGGCGGGGGGCCGCATGGCCGGCAGAGCCAGTCTGTTGGGAGCCCCGTAGAGCTGCGGGCTGCCGGGAGAGTAGCTGCCCTGTGCCACGGGCAGGTGGGGCGGCGAAGCGGCGTAGGGGTAAGCCAGGGTGTTGGGGCCGGCCCGGCCCAACAAGCCGGGGCTGACGGGCTGCGCCTGGAAGCAGGGAGGCTCGGAGGTGCTGGCGGAGCAGGCGGGAGCCAGCTCAGCTCCGGGCAAGGCCAGCGACGGGTGGCCCAGCTCGGCGGGCGGCGAGGGCTGCAGGGCCTGCTGCCCGCTGATGAGGCTGTCGATGCTGAACATCCTGGGATGCTGCGCCGGCGGCGCTGCCCCGGCCGCGTAGGGGTGGAAGACGGTGCTGGAGAGCTGGGGGCCGTAGCCGGGCGAGCAGAGGGCGTTGGGGTAGGGGGCTGTCGGCGCCGTGGGGCGGCCGGCGGGCGGGGGCGTGAAGGCGCTGGAGTTTTGCATGTAGCCGGGGTAGGTGGTGATGTCGGTGCGCTTGAAGCGCTTCCTCCGACGCAGGAAGCTCCCGTTGTCGAACATGTCCTCCGCGGCCGGGTCCAGCGTCCAGTAGTTGCCCTTGCCGGGATGGCCGGGTTCCCGGGGGATCTTGACGAAGCAGTCGTTGAGGGTGAGGTTGTGGCGGATGCTGTTCTGCCACTTCTTGGGGTTCTCCCGGTAGAAAGGGAAGCGCTCGGTGATGAACTTGTAGATGCCCCCCAAGGTGAGCTTCCTCTCGGCGGCGTTGGCGATGGCCATGGCGATGAGGGCGATGTAGGAGTAGGGGGGTTTGCCCCGTTGCACCGGCCGCTTCCCTCCGGCGGCCCCCGGCGGGGGGCGGCGGTTCCTCGGCGGGGGGCGGCGGCGGCGGAGGCGGGGGAGGAGGGCTGCCCCCACCGCCCCGCGGCTCCGGCTTCACCGGCGGCGCCTGGCCGGCGGGCGGAGACCCCCGGGGCGGCCCGGGGGAGCCGGGGCTGGCCGCGGCGGCGGGGCTGGGCGCCGGCAGCGTGCACATGCCTCGCAGGCAGGGGAAGCCGGCCGCGTTCATATACGGCCCTCGCCTTCCTCCTCCTCGGAGGATTGGGGGGGCCGGGGGGGGGGGCAGCGGGGGGAGAAAGAGCCCCCCCGAGGGGAGGGGAAAGGGGGAAGAGGGAGGGGAAAAGGGGAGGGGGGCAGGCGCCGCGGCAGCTCCCGGCGATGGGGAGGTCAGTCCCGAGCCGCTTTGCAATATATAGGGCGGCCGCCCCCCCCCCCCGGAGGGGCGTGCGGTGCCCGGACCGCCCCGGCCCCTCTCCCCCGGCGGGAGGAGGAGGAGGAGGAGGAGGAGGAGGCCCCTGGGGAGGGGTCCTGACTCCCACGGCTAAATCCCTCAGCCTCTGCCCGGGGGTTGATTTCGCAGCCATGCCCCCGAGCCGTCCCTCCCCCGGGGGTCCCGGGTGCCAGCGCGGCGGCCGGCCCGGCTCCCCGGCCGTTCTCCGTGGCGCTTTGCTTTCTTTTGAACTGCTGTTTCTTCCCAGGAGAAAAACTAAAACCGAACGAGTCCCGGCGCCCAGACCAGGGCGAGTTTGGTGCCGCAGCCAGCCCCCAGCAGCAGAGCAGGTAACCTCCCGCCGGGACCCCCCCCACCGCTTGGATTTCGTTGTCTTTTTTCCCTGGGAAAAGCGCTCAGAGGCGGCCCGGGACACAGCGACGGCAGCAGCCGGCCCCTCGGTTTAGTTACTTTGCAGCCTGGCGGGACCTCCTGCGTAAGGAAACCCTGGGAAAAGTTTTTTTCTTTTCCCCCGGGAGAACGGAAAATGGTCCGCAGAGCTCGGGGCTGCCCTCGGGTACCTGCCGCGGGGTGGGCAAGGGATGCGGGACAGGGATGGCATCTTGGGGGCGGCCGGGGGAAGCAGGGGTCTCTCTATCACTGCAGAGGGGCTGAGCCCACGGCTGAAGCTGAAGGAAGGCACGGGACTCAGAAAGCCCTGCTGGGTTTCAGGGAAAAATTCTTCAGATCTCATCCTGCACTCCAGAGCCGGCTGGGCAGAACCACAGCCCCTCATCCATGGCATATGCCGATACCAGAACTGGGGGGCTGCCGGCTGCTTTATTAGCACCAAAAAAACTGTGGGCTTTCACACCATCCTCACCCATCGCTGCTGAGCATCACCTCTAAGCCAGATGCCCGCCCATGGAGAGCCTGGCCCAGAGCAGGTAAGGAACCACTGCATAAGGGTGGGGTGGACAAGCTGAGGGACTTTCATAGCCAGATCACAGCTTTACATGTAGCTACACGTCTGTGTCCTAAGAATACAGGTGGAAATGTCTACACCATTAACTCAGTGGCAGATCCCTCCGTATATCCCACGTGGAGTAAAAATCACAGCCTTCAGCTTTCTAACTTGGTTGAAAGTATTTCCAATAGCAGAGCAGGACAAAAGTCTCTTTCCACAGAGGCAAGTAGGTGATCTCGACCAGGTCGTATCATCCTCCTCCCTTTCTTTTCAAAGTAAAGCGCCACACAGCCTATCAGAAAAGATTCTTCAGCCCTTTCCTTTAAGCAATTCCTAGTGGTTTTAAATTCACTGACCAGGTTATTTCCCACCATCAGTCGTTCCCCCGCTTGTGTCTACATGTGGTTTTGTTCTTGCTTTATTTTTCCTGCAGATAGTTGTGGCTCTTCTTCCACTCTCCAGGGCTCAGGCAGGGAATCGTGGGTCTAACAGAGCCATGTCGGGTCCAGTCCTGGTCTGCCACAGACCAGCTGCTGTTGGAGTAAACTGCCTCAGTTTCCTTTCTGCCAAAGGAGGAGAACAACAGGAGTGTAGGTGCTGGCTGGAAGACAGAGAGCAGGTGAGAAAGGGTGAAACGCAGCTTTAGAGAAAGGTGCCTTTCTCCACAGAAGACACAGATCTTCAGAGAGGAATGCAAATCAAGAGCACGGCAGGGACCATTCATTCACCTTGGGAGAGCTGAGGGAAAAAGGTTGGAAGAGTCATATTTCTCCCAGAGCGTGCATTTAAATCGAGCGAGTATCTGAATGCGGCCAGTTAATTTCAGTTAGAGGATCTGACTTTTCCGGTGACTGGAGAGGCGGCAGGACAGATGCCCAAGAAGGGAGTCACTAAAGATCACTCCAGGATGCATAAAGAAAATTACCTTCCTGGGGGAGATGGAAACCTTCAACTCTGCAGACGTTAGCTGGTGAGATTTTCATATCGATGCAAGGACTTGAATGTCTTCAGATCTAGCAAGAATGGGTTTGGCAGGGAAAAGGGTTATGGGGTGCAAAGGAGGAAGAGCTTTTCTCAATCATATCAAACAGCCCTTGCTTATCACTCTCTTCTTTTTTTTTATTGGTCTAAACATCAGAAAAGGAGTTGGAAATGAAAATGCAATAGTATGGCTGGGTCTGGAGCTGCCTGCACCTGAGATCACATCTAGCAAAGGAAGAGACATCTCATCTGGACAACAGGGTATGAAGACCCAACTGCGTGAAGCATTTATAGTCCAAGGCCCTGATCTCATGTCATTTTACACGCAGTGAGAGAAGCCTTGGCCCCATCTCAGGCTGTGGGCTGGCTGAGACTCCAGATGGTGAGTAGTTACTTTAAAGCTGATGAGACCATTCAAATTGCTCTCAACTTCACCGGGTTAGGACCCAGATGTCAAACTAGTTTTGACAGACAGATAAAACAGCAGGACAGAGACAGGCAGGAGCACACAGGCAGGAAACAAACCGTGTTTTACCATCGAATAAGGAAAGCCAAAACAGACAGACTCCAATTCCCACATATGCTTTATCACTCAGGGTGCTCTTCCTGGCCCAGATCTTTAATAAAAAAGGTGAAAGACAATAATAGAGATGGCTACCAAACAAATGTGATCTGGATCTCTCTTTAAAATGAGGTGACGAGGAGGGAATAAATCACATTTACTAAGTACGTGTAAGTTTTGCCAGCATCTGCTGCCTTCTGCATCAGTTCATCCTCACTGAGTACGCAGAGCAATTCAACTGCTCTTTTACCTCCAGCCCCCAAACCATTTTGCACTAGAGCTGCAGCCTCCTTTAGAAATGTTGCGCACACAAATCGCCTTACAGCATGGGTGAACTTGCTTCACTGCAGAGGAACAGGGCTGTGCACCCTCAGAGAGCTGCTGTTTCAAGCACCCCATGCGCCTAGGCAGGTACTGCATCAGTGGTACCCAGGCCGCATCTCCAAGCTGCTCTTTGCAGCCACGTGGGTTAGAAAAATGTCCATTTACTTGCCCTAAAACAACACAATCTTCTGCTAAACGGCATGCAGTATGGGAGTAAGTGGGCAAGATGTTCACATTCCTTAATGTGGCCATGCTGAGAGACCAGTGTTTTTGCCCTATCTTGAGTGAAACAGTAGGTTAGATATCTGCACTGGGCAGAGTTGCATTTGGAGCATCCCTGTTTGCAGAGCCCTCCCCTTAGTCATGAAGCAGACGTCTGTATCTCACCCATCCCGGGATGTGCAAGGAAGAAGAGGGGGTGGGAGCCCCGGGAGCGAGGACCTCTCTGGTTCCTCTCCCATGGAACGTCGCAGTGAACAGTCCAAAGCATCCTCCAAGCCTCAGAGCCAGCGGTGGCCTCTGGGGGATGCTTCAATGATGCCTGACCTGCTGATGGTGCTCTTAACATGGCCCTGAAATATCCCATCACTTACTAACCACACACTCGGGGACTTCCTTGGCTGAAAGCTGCATGAGTACTGCTGCCTTGAAATAACAGCAGTCGGGCCCATTCCCACCCTCAGCACGTCCCTGTCTGAATCCATCCGTTCTCCAAACTCCCAGATGGAGACCCTCAGAAGCAGCTTGAGGTACCCTCCCACCACAGCTGCTCTGTGGGATGCGAAGGCTTCACCACCAGAAGGTGAATCACGTCGCTCGTATAAGAGCTCGGTACACTAGGATGAGGCGACTACAGCTAGGGAGGGTGGGGGGAAATCCTTTCCTCCTGGGAGATTTCCCTCATGGGATGCCGCCTCTCAGAGGAGGAACGTGTGATGGAGAACAGCGATGAGAGCAAAACAGGAGACCCGGAGGGTCAACCCTGTGGCTCGTAACCACAAACTAGCACACATGCAGGAGTTGGGGCACCACGCTGCTCGGCTACAGGATCAGCAGCCATGTGAAAACCAGCCCAGGACACCAGACAATTACAGCCTGGGGTCAAAGGAGCACGAATAAACACACTTCCTGAGCTATTCCATTTCTTCAAGACGCAGAAAGCATATAACCAAAGCAAATACATTCTTCCTGAGAACTAACTCTTCGTGTCACTAATGTATTCCTAGGTAATCGTGCAGCAAGATCCAGGCAAAATCATTTCTTCACAAAGTATAGGTAAAGCATTTACCAAAGTGGGGAACATCAGGGAAAGAAAGAAACTTGCAAACTATTTTTCATCTCTGTAGGGAAGTTTTGGGTTTTCTCCTACTACAACCAGTCAAGATTTTTCTCCCCCAAATTCATTTTGATATAAAAATTGTGAAGTTTTCTTTTATTCCTATGGAAATAAAGGGAGCAGGAGGAAAAAACCATTTCTTCTCTGTTGTCTGTTTACCAAAAATAATATTCTTAACAGAAGTATCTATTTGTTTAAACTTGAAAGAAAACAAAAAAGATTCTAAGGAACTTAAGCTATCGAAAACCGTGATTTGGGGGCAAAATTTGGTTTGGAGTTTCGGAGACTTGGCTTCTATAAACTTTGGTGCTTTTTTTTGTTCAGGATAAACCTCAGTATTTGGGATGAGTAAATATATAATTTTCCCTTTTCCTGGAATGAAAACCCCCAAAATTCCTGCCCTGGGTCCATACCTCATGGCCAAAACCCAAGCCTAAAAAAAATCCAAGCACAAGGGCTAGGCTGAGCTGGTCCCTCTCCCTGGTGGCTCAGCTCTCCTGCCCGGTGGCTTCAACACGCCGAGAAGAGCAAAGGGTGGGTCATGCGTGGGGTTAGTAAGGAACTTTTAAATATTTGTTTTTATAAAGCAACATTAAAAACTCTAGAAACCCAAAGAAGCTGTTATGATCATTGCAATACAACCACAGCACTGGTCCAAAAAACCCCTCTTGGTGAACCCGCCCTACCAACAATCTGCTCTGAGCAGGGCACAGCCTTGACTGTCCTTTGATCATCCCTCTATCCTAGAAGGATTCAGGCTATGCAGCACCCAGAGGCAGTGGAAGAAACCATCACACAACATTACTGAGGACAACCCCTACAAGAGCAGATCTTCACAAGAAACCTTGGTCTCCTGCTTTCCAGCTACCTCCAGTTCTTCTTAAAAAATTTTCCCTTCCCAACAAAACTCTGATGCACACTGACCAGGTTTCCCAGGGTTTTTTTTGTTCAGAGGATGCAAGGTAGGTGGTTAAAGCTCAGCACCCTGCAGCATTGCTCTACAAGGTTTGTTCATGGTCCTGCCCCAGAAATTTTGATGCTTTCACCGTATAACTAGGCAGCCAGGTCCATAGGAGTACCTGGCCCTCAGGGCCTGCCAAAAGCCTCTGCAAATCCACCTGAGCATCACAAGAACGGGACAGGAACAGGCAGGAAAACACAGCAGCAGGAGTGCTTCGTGCACTCCCACACTCTTTCCCGCTCCGTGACCCCCCAGGTTAGCCCAAACCCTCCCCACGCTGGGAAGCCCTGCCTCTGCCCCAGTCCTTGCTAGCTGTCATGCGAGAAGCATTTCTGCTGCACAGCACCCGTCTCCACCACAGCTCCAGCTAGCTCCCCAAACCTGCCGAGGCTTGCATTTTTCAATGAAATCAAGGAACTGATGCCCAAGTGGCCCAGAGGCTGCACACCAGGGCTCCCAGGCAAGGACTTCACTGCAAAATTTTCCCTTTTCCTTGTGCATTTGCTACTCTCTTACAACTACCAGACCAATTTGCTGCAAGCCCAAGCAGACTGTTATAATCCCACCTTGCTAGCTCACTACCAGCTTTTTCCTCTGTTTAATGCTCCTGCCAGCAGTGATTTCATCCACTCCAACCATAATAGCCTCTTCCCTCCCCTTAGGCCAGGAGCACACCTCTGTCATGGAAAATTTCCCTCTGTCTTGTACCTTCAGCCCGATCTGCCTGCAGCCGGGCTGGCAGGTTGTTTTTTTCTCACCGCTTAAAATGCTTTTGAAACAAAGGCTCTTTAATCCCCCCAGCCTAGCCAGGCACCTCTGGCAATCCCCTCCTGGGAGTGCAGGGAGAGCACAAACCTCAGCAGGAGGTACGTACGGGTGGGGGGGCACCCCATGAACTGGTGGGACCAGGTGGGTGGAGGTGGGGTAGGACATAGGGTCTCCTGAAATGGTGGGGATGGAGCAGGGCTGGGAGCAGGGAGAGCATCCCAGCCAGGGCGCAGAGATGAAGCCACGAGACGGTGATGTGGGGGGAAGAAGAGCAGAAGAGCAGAGATCCTCCCACTCAGCCCACACGCTCACTTCCTAGCCTGGAGAGGGGTCTCCAAGGCCCACAGTGCCGATGGGGATCCAGGGGCTGGGAGCCAAGTACAAGACCTCGGCTGGGCATCCTAAAGCCTGGCAAGAGAAGAGGCAAGCCCAGGAGCAAGACACCCACCTTCATGTTTCCCAGGCATAGAGGGGGTGGCCTGGCCACTGCCCAGCCCTTCTGCCCCAAATGGGGACATCTCGCCACGTGTCTGTGTTGGTGGAGAAGTTGGCTGTCTGGAGGGGAGACAACTCGGTTAAGGTTGGGAAGACCTCCTGTGCCTTTGAGATCGCTCCACAAATGACCAATAACTAAAATTTCTTGCAACGACTTCAAAGTGCATGTGGTGCAGGAAAAGGGTCTCCAGCCATGACAGGCCAGTGTTCATCACATCATTTCCTCGTGAGAAGGCGAGAGAGATGATTCAGACTCAAATCAGACTGGACAAGTATGAATCACAGTGTTTGTCTCACATTCCTCCGAGCCAAAACCATCCCTGCCTGGTGCTGCTTGGGGCTGGGAGAATCAACCCAGACATTTCTTTATTTTGGGGGTCCACAGAAATCCAGTTAATTCATTTCCATCTGTCACTTCTGAAGTGCTGTGGACACCAGGGTCCTCCAGCTGAGACGGGAATCTCCATATCACAGCAGTGTTTGATGCAGGTAGGCAGCTGGCACCAGCATGCAGGTCCTGGGCAGTTTCTGTCAGAGCTGAGTGCCTGGGGAGAGCGTTTGTGGTTCATCCATCACCGCTTGCTCTGGAGCAGCCGTTCTGGAAGACCACATCGCATCACTTCTGTTTCTGCAGTGGCATCCCAGCTGCATCCTGGCTAGTCAAGACGTGGGCTTTTGGCAAATTGCTTCTGTTTGGATGAGAAACAGTTGATGCCAGTCAGCAGCATATTTGGGCCAGCAATATGACCTAGGGAAGTTGGTTCCCCAAAAGCAGCACTCGTACCTCCCCGGCCCCTCCAAGCAGTGTGAGCTATGGCAACCCTGGCCTCTCTGCTGGGGCTCCAAGCCCCTCTCACACCTCTTTCTCTTGGCTTTTTGTCTTCGTGCCCACAGCTCCCAGGGTTGTCCTGCCACTCACTTTCCCTGCTCACTGTCCTCACCCCAGGCACTGTGACACAGCTCACTGATTTGCCCATCTTGTGTCAGGAAACCCCGCTGGTCCACACAGCAGTGGACTTGAGAGAGGTCCAAAGCACCCCCAGTCCTGGTCCTGCCTCTTCTCTGTTCATGTTGCCAGCTCAAAGCCACATTGTAGCCTGGACCAGAAGGGTCAATATGATGCTTGAGAGGAACTGCAGCTTTTGATACCATAGCAGGCTGAAGAGGTCTCAGGGTTCATCTGGAAGGTTGGCAATAAGGCCAACTCCATCTAGCAGTGCCACCTTGAGTATAAACAATGAGGGAGATGGATTTGGACTTGAAACCTGGCTTGGATCCTGGTTACCCAGCAGGATAGGTGCAAGACAGGACATTGACCTTCCTTACCAGCTGAGCATGGAAGAAAGCTCAGCCTGCAATACATCTCAGCCTCAAGGAGGGCCCATGAGCATGGATCAGAGACCACATGATGTCAACCTCAAACACCCTTCTTTAAAAACATCCAATACCGTATGTCCTTGGGGAAAGGTCAGAAATTATTTTGCCCATTTCTAAATGGAGACAGCAAGTAGAGCATAAAGGAGTGACTCATCTGGAGTAAAGCAGCAAGCCAGAGGCATAATGAGGACCACAGTCCAAATGCTCTCTGATGGAACCAAGAATCTTACTCATGCATCTAATTAGCATCTCTGGAAGCTTTTCCCACATACATCATGTTGTTTGATTTACACTGCATATATTGCGTGCATTTAGGTTTTGTTTGCATGAAATACATTTTTACCATGACTCTCTAGGATGGAGATGATGGCTTAGCCATACAAGTTAAGTTTCCTCTGAACCTTCATAATTTAGCTTTTGAATAGGAATGGGTGAATAACAGACTCTGCAGTGGAGTTTCCTGAATGAAAAACCTGTGGTAAAAGAGCACAAGATCCTTTTTCCACTGCAGTCAGAACTTCAGGATTTGTCCCGCCTTTTTCTCCACCTGCTGCATCTGATGGGCTTTGAGAGGAGAGGGGTCAGTGGCGAGGAGGCCATCTGTGAAGCATGGCAGGCCTGCTGAGACCCAAGATGCTGAGATGCCAGGGGAAGGGAGGGATTTCTCTCCCCGGGGATGACCAAGAGGATGCTTTGTTCTTGCAGAAGAAGCGTTCAATGAAATACTTCAGCAGAGCTTCGTGATGGGAGCCAGACTGGAAGGGAGGTGGTGGCCCTCAGTGCTGTGGGAAGAAAATCTCTTCAAAATGGCATGAAATCATCAGCTAGAAAACAATAGTTGAAGGTCTCCAGGAGGTAACAGGGGCAGGCAGGCCTGACACAGAGTTCTGCAAGTCCAGGAAAAGTCAGGAGACAAAATTGAGCATCAACTTCTGCCTTCTCTTTTCTCAGTTAGTTTGCTGTACTACATATTCTTCTTTGGAAGATGCTCAGATGATTGAATATTATCTATTTTCTTTCCACCAAACTTGGAGTGCACACACTTTACACAAATATTCCTGCCTTGTGTCTCTCTCAGTAGGCATGGCATATCTTCAAAGACGTAAAAGATCAAAAATGGGCAGCTTGTCCCCCACCACACAGGGAGGGAAACTGAGGCAGAGGGAGGCACACAAGAAACCTGGAGCAAGCCTGGGAGTGGGTCAAAAAAGAAAAATGTCAGGATCTGGTCATCATTTTTCCAGCAAAAAGAGTCTGAGAGAGGTTTGTAAGAGCAATTTAGGAACCCAGCTCCCATCCAAACCAATGAAAACTGGGCACTTGCATCCTGCCATAAATTTTTTAAAGAAAAAAAATAATCAACAGCAACAAAAAGCAGTCCTAAGAGGCACAAACATGTTCAGGCAGAGTGGAAGCCAAAACAACTGTCTCAAGTCCCAGATAAACAGCACATCGACACTGAGATATTTGAGATATGTACTTAACCGCAGGTCTGAAGGGGTTAAGAGGAGCCCCAGCGAGTAGCCAGCAGCATGCCAGCACCCACTGGAGAGTTCAGCAGCTTCCACCCCAGAATAAGCTGGTTGCAAATAGGTCCTAAAGGCTTTGCCTTGTATAGCCACAAAATCCAGAGGCTGGCAGCTGCCATGGACTTGTTCTTCCACTGCTTAGTCTCTCCCTAAGGAAAAGGGGGCCAGACGCAGCCTCCGGCAGTCAACAAAATCCCAGAGGATAAAAGATGAGCAAAGAAGGATGGAAGGATTTTCAATAGTCAGGTGTCTGTGCTCTAAGTGTCCTGTGGGTCCAAGGTTGGCCTCCTTCCCAGGGCTGCCAACTCTTGTGTTTTCATCACAGGTTTCTCAGAGTGGGAAGGATTTATTCCCATTTAATTCCTTTTTTATCGTTACACCACAGCTGAGGAGTCCCAGTTGCAAAGGACGACATGAAAACAGTGATCCTTCATGCACACCCCCAGAGGGCAAAGGAAGATCCAGCATTGCTGATGGTGGTGAAAGCAGGCAGACGGGGAAAAATACACTTTTTTTCTCTTTAATCCAGTCTCAAGGATTCGGCTGGCCTAAGCACCAAGCCTGAGGTGCTTTGGGTCCCCCATCATCAGCTGCCAGGAACACATCCCAGTGCTGAGCAGACCCCATGGAGGGAATGTCAGCACCGGCTGGGCAATGGTCCTTGGCCTCTGGAGATAGGAAGCCACTTCTCCACCAAAGCCAAGACCAGCTGAGAACCTCCCCAGGGAGCAAATCGCAGCACGTGCCCTCCGTCAGCAAGAGCCATTGCCAACTGCTCTCATGGGGCCACCAGCCAAGAGCTGGGTTTGGGATAACTGTATCCAAATTCATTAACCTAATTATTGCTAGTGTTCCCGGGTGGGTGGAGAGGGACTTCAGCAAGCAGAATAAGCATGCCACAATAGCAGGCAGTACCTCCACACGGCCAGCGCTAGGACTTGCAAGGAGCTTCTGCCTTTCTTCACTATTTTTCCCTACATACACACAAATCATAAACTTGACAACTCCACGTTCAGCAAGCGCCTCATTCTGCGGACAGAGACTCAATGTCCCAGAGGGGCTCACAGGCCTTGTTCAGGCTCATGCTTGTGGACCCGGCCCCCCATTCCTACCCATTCTGGGGAAAAACAGTGGCGATGGTGGCCCCAGGCTAAGCCTGCCATGGGATGCTCTATGCAGGATCCAGACCAGAGCCCTGCACACCATGTATGCCATGGAGCAGGAGCAGAGAAGCCCCGTGCAACCTGGTGTCCTTGGCCACCTTCAGAGCATTGCTGCACAAATGTCCCTGCAAAGGAGGAGCTGATGGCAATTTCCCCCCTCTTGTGGCTGCCTTTGCTGGATGTCCTCACAGCAGATGCTGCGGTCATCACAGCCAGGGAGATCCCCATAAACTTGATGAGAGCAGACTATGTCCCACCTCTCATCTGACCCAGAACAAATGTCCTCCAGATCCTCCATAGAGCAACCAAAATCCCGAACAGAAAGGCAGGACACACTGGAAAGGCCCTAGACAAACAGTTTACCCGTATGCAGCAAGGGTGCAACAGGCTAGTTTCATCTTTCTGGTTGGGGCGGGGGACATTTCAGGTGGATTTAACAGCTCTTAGCAGAGCTTTGATCTGTTGACTTGGACGGGAGCAGAATTAGGCCAGTGCTGAGCATGCCCAGCACCCTTCTTCCCAGGGTAAGACCCAAGCTGGACACAAAGCCATCATTCCCCTTATGTGTCTGGAGAGCTCCCCCACAGACCATCTGGGGAGCCAGACAGAAAAGATTCTTGGGATCTAGGAAACCAGTGGAGGATAATTTCTCAGGTGGGATATCTTTGATCAAGGACATAGGAGAAACGCATTACCAGCCTTGATAAGGGGTTGCTAGCTGCTGACCATTGCTCAGCAGACTTACTTGGAGAGGAAAGGTCAGAAACACCAGTGCTCTGGTGGTGTGGAGCGATGTGCCTGCCCTCACCATCCTACCGCAGTCTCCCCATATTAAAAACAGAGATAATGTTCAGCACCTGCCTCAGAGGTGTGCCGCAAGGGTTAACTCATTAACCTGTCCATCCAAAATGGCACACAGAGCATGAAGAGCATCCGTGCCCGATGTCAGCACTGTTTACTGAATCACACTCAAACTCCTGGACCAGGACTCTGGGAAGCAGCAGAAAAAACACAGCAAGGTACCACTGCCAGCCTACACCAACAACGGCAGACCAGAGAGCAGCGGTCACATCACCACTGGCCTGGGCTTCATGTGTCACTGATTAACTCAAGTTTTAATTATGCCCCAATATCTCCACGTCTCCCAAAACACAAAGCTTTCAACCAGGCAGTTCCTGCCAGCCGAAATTTCATAAAGAGCAGCTAGTGACTAAGATAGTCCAACCTTCAAGTCAGATGCTAACAGCTTTGGACAAGTGTGGGATTTTTACACCCCTATCTACAGGAAAATCTGATGTTTAGTGCCCTGACTGTGAGCAGGTCACTCTTAAACCCCTGAACATCCCAGGCAAAAAAAAAAAAAAAAAAAAAAAAAAAAAAAAAAAAAAAGCGCCGGAGGGGAATTGTACTGGCTCTAATCCCTTCTGCCATTCTGCATATTCATGGAACATTGTCATAACACATCAGTGGGACAAAAGGTCTGTCGGCACCTCCTCCTCATTCCTTTGATAAACCACGAGACAAATGCTGAGTAAACACTTGGAATCCATTCACTGCACTATTCTCATCGGGATGAGAAAGGGCTCCTCTTTCTTGCAGGCCCAGAGCTGCTCAGCCTAATAAAGTACGGCCCACGGCCTGTGAAAAGAGAGGCCTATGGATGATGAAAACATGGATTATCTCATTTCACCCTCCTTGTATCAGACCCTGCTCACATTCTGAGTGCACTTGGTCTGACATGCAATTACACACACAAAAAAATAATAATAATAAAATTAAAAAAAAAAAAAAAAGCCAGGGGAAGGGGGTGTTTAGCGAATGGGGGACTGTCCGTGAAATTTCACAGATGACCTTTCCCTAGTGGGAAAGTAATTTGTTTCTACCCCAGCCATCACCAGGAGTTTTCTCATCGATATCAGCATTCCCCTGAATATTGCAGTTGGTGGGAGAAGAGATAACACTTAAGATAAAGCTTTGCAGGTCACTTTAATGGCCTGATTCAAGCTGGTGCTGAGCCCCCGAGAAGTCAATGGGATGTTACTGAGCACCCCATAAACGTCTCCCTGGCTGCGCCGGTGCCTCGACATTCTGTTGCCTGCTTGGCAGCGGCAAAGCCCCATTCTCCTCGCACTTGCGTGGCCGTAAATCAAGAGCCCTGAGGTCAGCTGAGTGCCTGGAGAAGGAGGAGTGACTTCTGTGCCCATGGAGGGATGTAAGCTGCTCGGTGGTTTGGGATCTCTGGGTGAAAAGCAGGATGCTAGCTGAGCAGGTTGGGGCATGAGATCTCTGCTGGAAGTCAATGAGCTCCAGTATGGAGATGGAATCGTCCAGTCCCTTCAGTCAGGCTTGGAGCCCACCAGACCACAGAGCAGGCTGCTGGGGCTGGGAGCAACACAGCTCCTTCAGCCTTTATTCATCCCTCCCCAGACAGACAGAAAGACCGGGGACACACTGTCAGATAGCTAATAACCCCCAAAAAATCAACACAAAGGGCCTCCTTACCGTTAGGCGTCCAGTGACTTGACCAAGGTTACACAGGACGTTGACCACCAAAGTCACCCCCAACTGCTTTCCAACGCCTGCAGCAGCCTCCTACGTTGCCCAATTTTCTGGAGGCTGAGCTAAAAGCGCCTGCAACAAAACAAAACAAAAAAACCCCTTTAATAACCCAAAACAGGGCAAGGAACTGGTTCTTTTGAAAACAATCATCTGAAAGAAATATTTCCATTTAAATAAGATTCTTTATTTGGAAAAATATGAGCAGTTTTCAAAGTGAAAATTAATTTCAGAGATAGTACATGGGGAACAAGCACACTTAATGCAATTGTGCCCATAATAGAAAACAAGGCACAGTTATGAATTGCTGTCAAATTATTAAGAAACAATAAATAGACTGCTGATTAACTAGGGTCTCTTCTCTTTTAAATAAGTGGCTCATAAATCTGTCCACTGAATATGAGTGTATTGGTTGTAAACAGTGTATTCAACACCTTTGTCTCTGGAAAATCCTTAAGTTCATCCTTAAGTTTCACACAACCGGCAAAAAACGTGAGCAGTTGTTCCTCAGCCTGGCACATTACTTGTGAACGTCGCTATTCAAATATTTGCATTTTACAAGGTGTTTGTTACAAAACCTCCCAGAGGACTCAGCACAGTCTCACAGCAGCTCCGGTCGCTCACTAGGCTCAAGTAAAACCCACGCAAGCCCCCAGCCAAGCAGGCGATGCCGGCTGTTTGTTTTCCCCGAGCGGGGTGAGTCCTCTCCCTAAGCAACCAAGATGCAAAAGCAAGTGTGAAACTTGCAGGGCTTCCAAAAGGCTGTTTGTTTTGCTGCCCAAAAGCAACTTTTGGACTAAACTGTATTTGTCTATAGAACGGCCACATTTCCCTGCCCAGGACGGGTGACAAGCAGCCTGCTGCCTGTCACCTACAAACACCTACATCTGACCCGCACAGCAATACAGCACATTCATTAAAATATTAGACTAATGCAGTGATTTCCTTCCTGAGATGATGCTTTTATTTCCCAGTTGCTGTATTATTAAAAAAATAATTTAAAAATCAGCAATGCTGTTAAGCCCAGATCCTCTGAGATTACTTAGGCACATAACTCCCATTCATGTCCAAATGATCTCAACTCTCTTTGGGATACGAGCCTCAGAGAGCTCATTGCTTGATACTTCTTGCGGACACAAGTGTCCCTGCAGTTTCTCTGCCTGCCCAGCAGCGGCTCCAGCCTGCGGGGCTTTGGGGCTCTGAATTCAACCCCATGGGATAAACGTTGGTTCTGAGCATGCAAAAATGCAGAGCAATCTCCTTCCTCTCCGGCAGCCACTGGTACCAGGCACCCTCAGCTCCCTTCCCCAGCAGCCAGGACCCAGCTGGGGGACAGATCAGTTTTGAAGGGGAGCAGAATCAATCCTCCAGCTGTTTTGGGTGGTTCTTCAGGGACTCTCCTATGCTTTGCACCAGGTCCCACGGCTCCTGCACCATTCCCCAGTGTCAGGATGCAGGCAGCTGCCCTGCAAACAAGTCACCTGGGCTTTAAGCCCAACCCAGGGCTGCTCCAAGGACGCTCAGTGCTTTGCAGGGTGGGAGGCTTCATACGTCTCATTCCAGCCCGTTGCTCTCCAGGGCTGACTCTGAGACCCTTGAGAGCTGCCAGGCCCTGCGGAAGGGTCAGAATTTGGCCCTGAAGATTGATGGGGAGTTTTTCCATCGACTCCTGCAGAAGCAGCTTTGGTACCTGTTGCATCCTGTCAGCACCGCTCAGGTTAGAGCATCCAGCCTTAAATCGACAACGTTCCTCTCAAAACCCGATAAGTAATTGGGGGATCTGCTAATAGGGCTTGTCAAAATCAATTGGGGTTAAACACCTTTAGCTACAATAACAGTCATCTGACCCCGGGCTCCAGAAACCGCCAGGCTCAGAGGAACCCTGGGGGGTTATTCCTGGCTTCCCATTGCTTTGAGACAGATAAAAGAGCAGACGATGCAGAGCTGGGTAATCCGTTCAGCCCATCCCAGCCATGCACTGAAGTGACAGCTCCCAGAGTTTCTGCAGAGCTGGCTCCTCCTGGGAATTGTGCGCAGAGGGGCCAATTTGTTCAACAAAACCTGGGCAACCAGAGTTTTCTTAAATTCAATTGCCTGAAGGAGAAGGCAAATAGCATTTAAGCGGAGGAAAGTGCATTAAAACCACATCTTTGATACAATGGCCGATACACCCCACACTGCCAACGCCTGAAATGATAATATTTTTTTTCTTAAATAAATAGCTCAGCAGCAGGATCCCAGCCTCCCCCGGCACAGGGAGGGTTCACGCTGCAGCAGCCGCATTTCCAGCCCTCCAGGCCAAACTGCTTCAACGCTTCCCCTCTTTGCTGGGCTCATTACCAAAGGTGGACCAGCTCAGGAGGGACCGACGGCAGTGCCCACACTGTGCTGAGGATCCACACATCCAGAGGGCACTTTCAGCTCATGTTTCCCACCAGGTCCCAGGAGGGAGGTGTAGGAACAGCAGTTAGCACGGGCATCCTTCCCGTGTTGGTACAAAGGGCTTTTCCTGCCCTTGGGAACTTACTGCCTTTAGAGACCTGCCAGACCTCAACATAGAGGAAGGCAAAGCAGGGTGGGTGAGGAAGAGAAACAATTATTCAGGAATTGGGGCACTTGCATAACCCAGTGGGCCTCTTGTTCTTTGTCCAGTTATGGGATGCACCACTACGTCTTCCTCCTCCCTGGGAGCTTTTCATCTGTGCCTTCCTCCCTCCCTCATCCAGGCAGCATCCGTGACTGTGGGGGCATTGGGGATCTCAGGAGAGGGTCTTCAGGTATCTCAGGGGAGGCTCCTCAGGGACCCGAGACCCTGAGCTAGGCAGAAGCGATGCAGGGGAAAGGGACACAGCTCTCATGCTGCGCCCCAGGCAGGACGCTCAGCGGCTGGCTGCTGGTTGTCCCTCTGCAGAGCACCAGCTAACTTCATCCTTAAGCACAAAGTGTGATATTTGAATGAAGTCGAGCCTATAATGAAGGATTTCAAGTTGTCTCATCTGGTCTCAAAATTTCGGTGAAAGTATGAGACAGTCAAAGAAAAGCATCCCTTGCCATGCCTTCACAAACTGCAGAGAAAGCTGCTTTCAGGAGATTTCAGTTTCTCCTGCTTCTGTGAGGAACCCAACAAGGTTGTCTCTCCCGCCCCAGTCAGGCATTTTAACTACTCACCTTGGCTGGGGCCCAAAAATCCAGTGCCAAGGTGAAAGCGAGCTATACAGAGAATGAACAATTACACCCACATTTCCAAACAGGCTTGTGTGAGGGGAGAGGGAGGGCAGCAGCGAAACCTGAGCAGAAAAGGAGATGAAGGAGGCGATACCAGGCAATACCAGCAGGGAAAATGGGAAGGAATTAACTAAATAAAATCTTTCCTTTCACACCAGGGAAGGGCTTCCATCTGTGAGGGGTGTCACACCATGGTCATGTGTGTTGTCCCCAGAAATCAGCTCCAGATTTCCCCCAAGCCACCCTCTGCCTCTCTTCCATGAGCCCAGTGCCATCCAGCAGAGACCAGACACCCACACATGGGATCCCAGCATGTGAAACCTTCACTCCTGAAAAGTGATTGTGGTCCCAATGGAGAAAAAGAAGCTTTTCAGAGGAATCTCAAGAGGGAGGGACTGGTAGTGATTCAACACAAAAAGCAGCTGAGGAAAACCTGGGGAAGACCAGCAGCAAAGGTGCCTGCCTGACCCCAGGGAACAGCAATACATGGTCCTCCCAGGGGATGGGATGCAGCCAGGACCACCCGTGTGGTCATACACACATTGAGGGCTGTTAGTTATCTGCAAGCCCAATGGAAGAATTAAAAAAATAAAATCCCAAGGTCTCCCTGAATTCTGAATCATCTCTCTCCCTGAATCCTAAATCATCTCCCCCCGAGCCCAGAGATGCTGCAGGAGGGCTGTACCACCTGCCCAGGGCACACGTATGCCAGTGTAAATCAGAGGTTCGACCACCTGCACAGCAGATGAAATTATTTTGCTGAAATGACTTAGTTCCCTGGATGACATCGAGGGGGATCAGGCTTCAGGCAGCATCCCTTGGATGCTCCCGACTGGGTAGACAGGCTGAGCGCCCACCGCTGGGTGCCCCTTTTTGCCCGTCCTCGGAGTGCGGGAGGAGGGCAACTCCAGGGCTTGGTCCTCTCGTTCTGGGTCCACACAAGGGAAGGGGAAGAACCGCTGGTCCCCAGCCCTCTCCTTAGTTGCTGCGGCAGGGGAAGCGCATCCCCCCGCGCGGGAAGGAAGGGCTCGGTGGGTATTGGGGAAAGGGGACGTCAGCCCAGGGCTGCTTGGGACAGATGTCAGCTCACGTGTGTCACATTTTAGAAAATAAAAGTGAATCGACCCAGTCCAACACACTTCTCCCGGTGCCAGCAGCAAGACCCCTCTGCAGGGACACTAACCTGTACCTTCACCTGGGCTCTTTTTTACCAAACCCCCCAAAATATTAAATGTGAAGGGAAATTCAGAGCGAGTTGAAGCACTCTGCATGGCTCCACTCGAAGGAGACTCCAATTTCTAAAGAAAGTCTAAACCAACTGTCATCGGCCGAGGGGCACATTGTCCCTCGGAGCAGTAGCTGGTGCCACATAGGAGGTATTCAGTCTAAATTAACTCTCCCCCTAATACCTGAGCAAACATTTTCAGCTTGAGACTTAATATCCCTGGACATGTCTGCTGTCTCCCAGGTGAATCCCCAGATAAACAAGGTCAGCTCAGCTCTAATGCGGCTGTAAAAATCTGTCAGTCAGCCCAGGAGGTCTGGTTGCAAGGTCAAATCAGTTCTGAAGGTTGCTGGGGCCAAACCTGGCCTGTCACTCATTTTAAGTGCAGGAAGGTTTGTTTTCTCATTACGATGTCAGGTATCCCAAATTTAGGATTAGCTGTTGGCCGCTGCAACATTGTTCTTTCAAAAAAAAAAAAAAAAAAAAAAACCAACCCAAAACCAACACAAAACCCCCAACCCCCCCCCAAACATGTACACACATACATCCCTGGCCCCGAATAAATCTGTGTGCTGAGCCTGCCTGCAGCTGGCAGGTAAAAAGAAACCTGCCCTTCGAGAAAAGAGAAAAGGGATGTTCCCCACACATTGTGTGACAGTTTCTGGCACAAAAGAACCCCCAAAGCCTCTTTGTCCAGCGGATGGGGAGTGAGGCAGGGCACCCTCCATCTCAAGGGGGACACGTGGAAGCTGTCCCAGGCCAGCTGTGAGCAAAACAGCTTTGCATGGGATGAATCCTTGGTGCCACATGTGAAATGAAGGCATCGGCTTCCCCAAATCCCACCAGCTATTTAAGTGAGAGGACCAGTTTGCCTCTCCGCATCGTTTCTCCTAGATGATGCTCTGGGAACAAAGACCAAACCAAACAACCCACCAGAGTCCGGTCCAACCTTGCCTTGATCCTCCCACCGCCCTTGCGATACCAGCAGCACATCACAGGGCTAACATTCACAGTCTGGGTGATGAAAGGGAACATACAGTCGTGGTCCTCAGGAAAAAGGCCTCCGTGGTGCTCCTCTAACCACAACACTATTTAAGGGGGGAGGTAGTCTGTCCGGGGTGGATACTGTGGAAATAAGTCCACAGGGAGAGATATATTAAAGGGCCTCTTAGGGCAACTTATGCCTTTCAGAAACGCACCGACCTTCACCATAAAACTCAGTTGAGCTTTTGCCTCCCACCAGTTCCTACATTAAGTGGCTTCAGCCCTTCACCTGCTCCTGCTGCTAAAAGTCCATCCGTGGCCAGTTTATCCCTTTTGGGGGGACCTGACATCATTCCTAAACAGTCCTCCTCCTCCTCTCCCTTGGTGTTCAGCCGCAGCGCTGCTCCTGGTGGTGCTTGGATGTTGGATGTGGTGTTTCTGCGGGTGCAGGGGGCTGGCTGGGCAGGGGGCATCCAGGGCAGCCCAAGGCGTGTGCCAGGGACCCTGCCTGCAGCTGAAGAGGAGGGGAATTTTTCAGCCTGTGTCTCTGGAGGGAAAGATGGGGAGCAGGGAGCTGCCCTGGCCCCTCAGAAAGAAAAAGAAAAGACAAATAAGCTCCTCGGAGGAGGAATTAGACTGTGCACAAAGAGGCGAACCTGAAGAGACTTGTGCCGGGAATGCCTGCAGTGAGACGGGCTGACGACTGACAGCAGCACCCTCCCTCCGCGGCAGGCGTTGCGGCGAGCTTGTGGCAAAGAGCAGGAGAAGCGCGTTCATCTGGGACCCTGGTGTCTCCACACAGCAGTGGAGGCTTGGCGTCCCGGTCCTCAGCCCGTGTTGTCACGCTCCAGCCATCTATGGAGACTAATAGACCAGGTGGACTTTGCTGTGATCCCTCAGAGAGGTCTATCAACCTCCAACCCCGCCAAGCAGATTCAGCAGAGGTCCACAACCCCACTGAGAGAGAACCCAGCCAGCGTCCCCAGGGCAGCAGGGAGGGCAGGTAACCATTGCTTGTTTGGGGCTCTCCCAGGTTGTCAAAAGACCCTCTTCACCTGCAGTGCATCTCTAGGTTTTGCTAGTGAGCGACTATTTCAGCACGTACATGACTGAGGAAAGCATCTTAGCTACCGGGATGATTTATGGGGAGACATGATCTGAATGGCTGAATATTCTTGTGTAACTATATAAAGCCTTGGCTCCCAAGGCAAAACCAGGTTACAAAATTGCCATCCTTGATGCCTGCAGCTCCATGCCACAGTTCACTGCTGCCCCTCCAAAAGGGATTAGTTTTTAACCCGGACCATTTGGTCATCCAGCTAACTGCTCAGCCTTAGAAAACAGGTACAACTGCAGCATAGCATAGGGGATGGGGAACTATGGCACAGCTGGAAGAGCAGGTGGGTCAGGAAAAGCTCATTTTCAGCCAAAGTAAGTGAATCATCTATCACTTAAATGAAATTGAGTTGACACCATCTGCTGCCCATCCTGGAGCAAACTTCCAAAATGGTATCTCATGGTGAAAGAAACCTCCAGAAAACAAACAGACGGCAAAATCCTGTAGAATGCCAAGGGTGACCATCCATCACCTGCAGGGCTACAGCATTTCCCCAGAAAACTTCTCCTCCACACTGTCCATCACAGGGACATCCCACAGCCAGTTAACGATATCCAAAATCATCATTTTTTTGTTCTTTCAATTTTCAAGGCACGTTAATAATTTCAAAACAAAGAAACAAGACACTGTCCTTAAACATCCCCAATATTTCAAGTTCAACTTTGTTTCAACATCCCTAGAACTGTGTTTTTTCAACAATTAAACGATTAATCTTTTTCAGATCCACTCAGGACCTTATCTAGATACAATATTTTTCTTCCTGATCTCGCAAGCCAAGACGAAAACAGGCATTTCTTCTGCTCCTACAAGACAATACTGTCGCAACATCCGCTGCTGCTTCCAACCCTGGCTATCACTATGTTCAGACATCAGGCTTTCCTCACATTGCAACTCAGCCTAAAATACCTGATTCTTAGTT
Organism: Aquila chrysaetos chrysaetos; assembly: GCF_900496995.4. NCBI lineage: Eukaryota > Metazoa > Chordata > Aves > Accipitriformes > Accipitridae > Aquila > Aquila chrysaetos. The sequence continues at coordinate 33,264,781 of NC_044015.1, read as the reverse complement.
TCATCCCATTACATCACACTCTCAACATTAAAAAAAAAAAAAAAAAAAAAATCAAACCCAGCCACCTAACGAAAAATCCACTTCTTGTTGAGGGCTGTGAGAAACTTTCTCTCCCAGACTGCCCCAGAGAGGTCTCAGGAGCTGCTGCCACCAGCTCCTTGCTCTGCTGGAGATTGCTGCATCCAACAAAGAAGGGGAACGATCCACCCAGCCACCCACTCCTTAGCCTACTTGACCTTCAGAGCCCTTACTCATTCCTGCAGCAGCTTACGTATAGGTGCCGCTCCATCATCTTCTCTCCTCACCTCTCCACTCTTCATGAGTTTCAGCTGAATCAAGATCCACTCTCCAGCAAAGGCACTGGAGCTAGTCCTGATATGCTGCAGTGGTAGAGAAGCTTTGGCCAAACACCAGTTCTCTTCCCTTTCCCAAAAGATGTCATTCCCCGTTCTGGAGCATAGCATGATGGATGTTTTCACCACTATCAACAAACACAACACACGATGCAACACAAATTCTTTCACAGTTTACAAAGCATGTTCCTCCCCTCCTCCTGCCTTGCCTGCTTGAATTCATAGATGGCCAACAACTATTAAACACATCAATGTAAATGTTAGTAGATTGCTTCTAATAGGAAACAAAAATGTTTTGAGCAAAGCTAATTGCCGGGAAATAAGGTCGTTCCAATATTTCAGCAGGGGGTTATAAATCTCTTGGTTCCTGCCTCCTTCCAGCGTTAAGGTTTTACAGATGTTGCTGTCAGAAGGAGAAGAATGATTTCAGATGCTTGCTTCCACTTCACATTAAAAAAAGGCATAAATGCATGCAGCAAATTGCCAGGCGACTTTTCTTTCTACAAGAAAACACACACAAACTTCAACAAACAAAACATAGAAAATCTGCACTGGGACTCCTAAAATCTTATAATGCTACAAAATACTCAACACACCGACAACTGGCAAACTTGAACATGTAATTCAACTCGGCCAGTTGCATTGACTGCCAAAATGCTTCTTCTGGTCCTCTGCTGCTTTTTACCCTTCTCTGCCACCGAATATTCACTGTACACAGAGGGACCCTCTAGCTCCACAAGGAGATCAGGAACAAGCCCAGTCCTTCCTGGGCTGAAAGAGGAGGAGGAGAAGGGGCTGAGCAGCCATGGAGGAGAGCTGTTCTCTGCAAAAGCTAGTCCTAGACCCAAATCCAAACATTAAGAGGGTGGGCAGAGGGAAGAAAGCCTCTATTAAGTACAAGAGGATGGTTAGGGAAGAGAAAGAGACCTGGTGGCTGCCTCTGAATTGGCTGGACAGTGGAGTTAACCATTTGCATGGGAAATATCCATCAGCAAAGGGGCTGGCTCAGCTCCTTTCCCCTTGCACAGAATGGCTGATGAGCTCTTGGGAGCCCCGAGACACCCCCAGGATCGAGGTGAAGCTCACCCCCCAGCTCCATGCTGACACCCCACGATACACACTGTACATGGACATAGTGTGCTCTCTTTCAAAACTATTCCTCAAGCGGAAAAATCTTGTTAAGAAAAATGAGAGCAAGGCCTACCAAAATAAAGCACTCAGCTGCACAAACAATTCTTTCCCTGAGAAAACAGAGGAAGCATGAAGAGGACCAAAGGCAGACCGTCGCAGACCAGGGGTTAGTCCCCGCAAGAAGTTGCCCATTGGCTTTCTTATCATTGTATTAACGGGGATAAGGTAGGCATTAAACAGGAGGATTACGCTATGGTTCCTGCTTAGCACCACCACAAGATCTCAGTCAGCTCACCGGCTGAGCTGGTGTCCATGCTGTCGGCCGTTGTCTGCACCCAGCATCCTACCCAGGTACCAGTCAAATGAGGACTTGAGCGGGCTTCGGATGGCCATGTCCAAAATTGCCACCACAAAAGCCAAGGCAGCTCTAATCACGATGGGGACACATACACAATAGCACACCGATTTGCTCAGCTTTAACTCAATGAGTTGATTTAACCTTCACTGGTGTCACTCCCACACATTGCAGCGTGTTAACGTGACCTTTTTTTCCAGCAAAGCATAATCCATTCATTCTCCTTCAACCTCACTTACCTTTAACGCCTTGACACCATCTGAAGGAGGGGAGGGCTCTGTTCCCCCCATGCCCACCAAACCCAGTGGCATCCCTCCCAAGGCACCAGGCTTGCTCCAAACACGCCTGTTACAAGCCAAGGGGCCAGGACCTCTCACGAGAGGCATTTGGGCTGCTTTATTTTTCCAATCCAGCAGAAGCTGTGCCTCTCCTGCTGAGAAGCCTGGAGCCAGCTCTGAAGACGATGGGTCTGTTCCAGATTTACACTATTTTTCCTTAAGCTCAGAGATCATCGCCGAGCTGTCTCTCATCTTGCTTTTGGCACCTTCTTGCATTTTAAACTGCAATCAGCACCCCCCCCCCCCCCCCCCCCAAATCATATCCATATCCAGCATCCAGTTCAGCGCCTCTTGCATTCCCAGGACAGCAGCACAACTTCTCCAACCGCGGTGGGCTTACACTTTGGATCCGATTTCCACAGGACCCAAGTGGCACCCCTAAAATATAAGCCAAGCCAGAAATAACCCACTGGGACAGAAGAAGAGAAGTCCGACATCTCTCTTGTAAAAGTAGAGGGACTCACGTCTCTCTCAGAAACCAGACAACCACCATGTATGAAGAAGCAGGTACATGTCCATCTTAAATCTCCCAATACTCACACGTGGCTGGAGGCTGGCAAGGAGGGGGCTATACAGAGCCGTATCTGCGCAGCCCGTGTGGCTGCGCTTCCCATTTTCCACCACGTGGGCTACTCCGCAGGACCCACAAGTGGGGGTTATATTTAGGCCAACTGGACCTGGGACCGATACCTGCGTTTGGAGAAGATGCTCTGGTGGCCCCATTTCAGGACCAGCCTGTTATATCGCAGAGGCTGGCGTGGCAGCCCCGGGCATCCCTGCGTGGCAGGTCAGCACCTCCTGAGCCACGGGCTCAGGAAACCCACCGGGAAGGACAAGCCCCACCACCTCCACGCAGGGGATCGCGCCAGCTCCTTGCAGGAGGGGTGGCACAGCTGCCAGGTGTGCACCCCAGGGCGCCCGTTTCGGGAAGGCTCCTCCGCCCTGGCTATAAATATCAACCCCGACCGCACGTTCCCCAGCGGCTCGCTGCGTTCTTCCAGCAGATGTGCCAAGACAAGCCGACGTGAGGCTCCGTAATCGGCAGTTTGTTGGTCTCCCGGGGCCAGTGAAAGCCCAGATTAGACTTTACAGCTGACTCGAACGCACAAGCAACCAAGCTCTGCTAGGGCCACAAGCAACTGTGGAATGATTTAGGAGATGGGCCCTTGAAGTTGCCAATTATTTATCTAGTTGATGACTCAGACAAGCAGTTTTACTGTCTAAACCTTGGGGGAAAACATGTGGAATTAATCAGGCTGCACTAAAAAAAAAAAAAAAAAAAAAGATCAAATTAATATAAAAGAAATTGAACGACGCACACGATACCAAACCTGATTTTTCCTTCCAAACAGGCACCGTATCTAAGTGAGATGCTTTTTGTTGCTTATTTATTATTCTTTTGCTTTTAAAGGGCAACACACGGCAGCAGAAGTCATTTCTGCAAGCACAACAAAACATAATCTCTTCACAAAGAAAGGCAATGGCTGTTTATTCAGCAGGTCCCTTATTTTCAGATGGCAACGTCATGAACAGAAGAATGTCATTGAAAATAATAAACCAACGCATTTTTGTGATTACCATAGAAATACACCAATTTCAGCGTTAAACCAACCAATACGAACAAGGTTTTACACTAATAGGTACCGTGAGTTTGTTGCCTGTTAAGGTAGACTAAAGAGGGAGGCAAGATGCTTTGGTAGTTTAACGTTGGCAGGGAGATTTGGGGTCCTCTGTCTTTTATGCCCCAGAACCCTTGGGAAAGTCACTTCAGCTCAACACATCAGGAGCTGGATGCCTAACTCCTAAAGAGATGCACATTTGGGGATCTTGCGGGATTTGGGACCACCTCACCGTGCAGTGATGTCCGGAGCCCCCTCCCTCACCCAGCCAGGATCTGTGTCATGTTAATCTCTGGTTTCTAAGGTGCGCATATGAATAAAACCTGAAACTTTTCTTAAGAATTACAGATTTTGCTGAAATTTCATTCTTGGGGAGGGAGACTCAAGTACCAACCACATTAAAACAACATGCTTAGAAACAGGTCTGGAAACTATTGCACCCAGCGTCAGGGAGGACATAGATAAAGTTGAATCAGCTTAAACCAGACTCAGCCGAGCCAGCGCTCAGCCTCACGCCAGCTCTCCTCCGACCCCTCGCATCCCACTCCAGCACCAGCAAAGCACATCCCCTTTCCCACCGGGCACCACCCTTCCTTGGGACCCCAGGGCTTGACTCTGAGCCAGAGGTTCCTGCTTGCCTGCCTGTTTCGCTGCCTCCTCCTCGCCACACAGCCTCCCAGATAACATCAGGCCAAGGCGATTATGTCCTCCCTGGGCCAGCAAACCAGATTTTCTGAATGACCTGCCCAGATCACCTCTCATCAGCCTCACGCATCGGTTGGTGCCAGGGCTCTTCCTCTACACAAGTCGCCAGATATTGTCCTGGAGCCAGACGGTTTCCCACTCCTCGCGTTCATTGAAAGACTGACCACGTCATTGCTGGAGCCATTCATTTCACACACGCTCCAGCGATTCGTGTCCCCACCCCGGCATCAGGTCACTCTGAAACTTGCCCTTCCACCGTGCCCTTCGTGTTTGCCTTCTCTTCTCCACTGCCCTTTGATTGACTTGCTTAAAGACGTCCCCGTCAAGTAGGCTGCGGTCTGGGGCCAAAAAGGGAAAAAGACCACAGCTCAGCAGGGAAAGGTACCTGCTGTGAGAGCTTATTTCACCCCTGACAGAGGGATTATGTCTCACCTGAGATATATGGCTCCCCATCAGATCGGATCGATGCTCTCCAGCCAGGGCTCAGCAGCAAACATCCCACTGCTTGTCCATCGCCAACAACTTCCTGGCAGCTGCTGATGGGTTTGTGTTGCTTATGATGGGTATTTCAAGCAGTTTCACGGTTGTGTTTTCTATCAGAGATCAGCAAGAGCCTGATTTCTGCCTGCCTCACCCTCATCCAGCCCACAGCCGTGCTCTCACCCAGGAGGCAGGGGTGACCTCAGGGGCTCCTCTCACCCGCAGAGCAAAGGGCACTTGCAGCCGTCCTGAATGCCTATCATTCCTCCCCTCCCTACTAACGGGTGCTCAATTTAAGAGACCACAGTGGCCTCGACAGCAGTCTATTCGCAGACCTGCAGGCCCTGCCGTCTCCCCCACTTTCACTAAAACAAACCTTTCATCAGCAATGCGCCTTCACTCAAGTCACAAGGCAGAGCAGACCAGGCAAATACTAAAGACCGAGCGAGAACACACCTTGAAACAGAGCAACGGCCTCATGCAGCATCCCAGAGACTTTTTCTTTTTATTAAAGAAGAGAGACAACCGGCATTCAGGCCGACTTAAAAGATTGAGCAGCATGATGACAGCTCCCATTTCAGTGGAGAAAGGCAGAGGGAGAGGGGATTTGGATTCAGACTAAACCCTTGCGGCAGGTACCCATCAACACGCACCCGAAGGTCACACACGGGAGGCAGCTTCTTTAAAATAATAGGACAGCTTGGGGCTCTATTTACCTTCAGAAAGGCCTTTTCACTCTGCTGGTGGTGGCTTCACCCCCAGGGACCTCATGGGAAGCTGGTAGTGTCACCCCTAAAGAAGTGGGGTTTGGGGACCACCAGTGTCTGTATGTGCAGGGATGGGGTGTGCAGAGCCCAGACAGGGGTCCCATGTCCCCACAGATGCCCACCTGATGAACCCACCCCCCAGACAGGCTCTCACACCTACAAGACACAGCCCAGTACCGCCAGCCCACTGGTGTCCTGTCGTCCCCCCCACCCCGTGTACATGTCGTACAGGGGGGTCAGACTGATGCAGCCTCTCTGCCCGTGGCTGCCAGCAGCAGCACAACATCTCCTTTCCACATATCCACCAGTCACAGGCACTTTTTGGTGGACACTTAATTTTAAACACACAAACAGCCCATTTCCTCTGCTCACACCGTTACAGGCTTAAAAGCACGAAGGATCAAGCCTAGGATTGCGAATTTGCTGGGGAACGGAGGGTCTGTCCCCACAGCCAGGCACAGCAGCAGCTCAGCACCATGGCAAACAGTTCTCATTTCTGTCATGCCTCTCAGGTGTTAAAAACATCTTTTTGAGGCAGAAAAGCCATAATGGCATCACCTGCCCATGAGACAGAGAGCAAGGCTACTCCTGCTGTGGGCAGGGGACAATACAGGGTCACGGTCTTTCCATCTCACCTCCATCGCCTGCAGAGGAGAGGTCAGGGTTTACTTGTACAGCTCACTTGCCCATTACCTAGAGCTTGTTCTGACTTAAAACTGAGCCAAAAAAAGACCAAGTGTCCCAACTTCTCAGCATCACACATGCTGATCTGCAGGCAGGGCTGAGCCCTGGCAGGCAGAGCTTGCCATCAGTCTGATAAACCAGGGTAGCTCCTCCAGTTCACTGACTTGCTGGCGTGTCTGGCAACTCATTTAACCTTCAGTGTTTCTCTTTCACCTCTGGTCCTTTGCTCGTTTTCTCAGTTTAAGTTTAAACTCTGCAGCACAGAGACAGCATGGGAAGTTTTCCCAGGTACTACAGCGAGTGGAGCTAGCAGTGCTTTCTTAAGCCTTGCAATACCAGAATTGGAGGGAGTGGGGTAGGATTTTTTTTTTTCCTTTAAATAAAGCTCTGAGAGATGATACAGAAATCTGAGTCTGCTTTAAAAAGAAAAAACAGCTTTCCTACTCCTTGTGGTCATTGGACAGAAACAAACTAACCAAAAAAAGGGAAATCAGAAAGCAAATTAAAAAAAAAAATACAGGCTTCAGATGGTTTCTAACCAAATTTCATGCTCTCTGAGTGCCTGGCAGGCTTTCCAGTCACGCAGGCTTTAGGGCACAAAAGTCCCCGTGAGTAACATCAAACTCCTCAGCAACTTGGGAGCTTTGGGGCATTTACTGTTGGGAAAAGGGACCAGCGGCACAGGAAAGACCTGTGCCCGACGGAGACCTCTGCCCAAGGGATCCCAAGGTTTTGTGCTCAGGTCCCTGCTCTGCCTCCAGCACCACCCGATGAAATACAAGGAAGCTATTCAGCCATATGTCCTTGGCACTGCTCTAAAACCCCCCCAGCCCCTCTCAGACAGTCCAAAGGAGCCAACAGCTTTGCTCCTGAGCAAACCAATGCAGTAACAGCTAAACCCAGAGCTCTCACCTCCGCTCCTTCCCTGGATCCCAAAGCAGGGGCTGCAGGACCAGCACTTCCCTTCCTGGGTATGAAGTCCTGGGCTCCAGTCAGCAATTCTGCACTAACTTCTGGGGACCAGCAGGAGCCCAGTTAGCAAGTGCCCGTCCTCACCCGTCTGGGCTGGGTTCCCTGCTGGAACTAATTAGACCAATTAGTAGCACATGAGGGTTACTCTGCATTTGTACCAAGGACTGCCACGTGTGGGTATTTGCCAAAGACCTTACATATTTCTGTCCCCTTCAGCATCTCCTTGGCTGTTTGGGGGAGCTCTTGTCTCCTCACTTTTATCTTTTTCCCCTGGAGCTCATATTTTTATGGGATTGTGCAGTTTAGAGAGAGGGCAGATAAGACAGAATAACAACCAAGCTAATTAAGGCTCTGCATATGCCTCTTGTCGTTAGCTGCTGTGGTGACTCTGTGCCTACTCAGACAGCAGAAACCTACCTGCTCTCCCCAAGGGACTCAAAATCTCCCTTCTCCAGAGTAATCCCTATCACAGTGTCAGTGAATGGGTGAGTCATTTTTTCACTGTTTTCAAAATTAAGGTTAACCCTTTTTTATTATTATTACTATTAAGGTCACTTGTGCCTTATCATTTTAATTAACTGATGGTCTTAACTTTTAAAAACGTGTGTCATCTGAAGCGTAATTATCTAGTCTTTTATTGCATAGTGGAGATGGACGTTAGCAGGTTGGATGCAACTTCTGAGAGATGTCACATCTGTCAAGGAGGGCTGGACTCCCAAATTGGTTGTGGTTCTCAGACTCTGCTTGTAACTATGTTAACTTGTTCTTGAGGAACTTCTCTACCAGCATGCGCAAGTGCCCTAAAAAATGGCATCAATGAACTTCCCTGAAGAAAAATACCTCCTCTCAATACTTTGGACAAACAGCAGAACTTGTTTAACATCCTGATCTAAGCACCCAGAATAACTTTGTGGGTAAATGACTCTTGACTCATTGAACTGATGCAGTGAATTCTCCTAAACCGCAGTAAGCCTGTTCTTCCTAAGGGACCATGTCCTGTTAACTGCACTGAGTTAGGAGCTTCTTTGGTCAAAACTGAGCAGCTGCTCTTTGCAAGCAAAGGCTATTTCTCCTTTTGCCACTCATTTGGGCTGTCCTTTTGCTGAGTTTCAGAGTCCCTTTGTGAATTAATCTCCCCATCTGTAATACAGGTTGCTTAGAAAATGGGAATGCATCTAAGCATAGAGGAATAGGAGATCTACTGCAAAGGAGCTGCAAAGTCGTCAGTGCTCGGTCCCCAACAGTGCTGCTCTGCTGTCTGCCAGTGAAGTGACACAAGACCAAGATGTCGCTGGAATAGCAGGAGATGCTGAGTCTACGTAGGGGACTGCTGCCAGTACCGGTCCTGCTCGTGCCCCATGCTCAGAATTACTGGCCATGCCCCAGCACAAGGCTTTGTCAATGTAACCCTGCTGGCATCTCCTCTTCTCTGTTCTTCACCAGCCAAGATGCCAACCCCATCCTGCCTCTTCCTATTGCCCTGCCCTGAGGTCCTTTGGGGAAGCATGGAGCTGTTATTGCTGGAGGATGCCCAGGTAGTATCCACACAGCCGTGGCTAAAGGAGTAAACGAGTCCATGTTTTTCCATCACAGTCATTTGGAAGGAATAATAGGGTGGAAGGGCAACTAGGAGATTTTGCCAAAAACCATCAATCAACAGACAAAACAACTGTAGCTACAGTCATTTCCCTCTAAAATTCCCCTGTGAAAGGGAATCGGGTGCTTACCACCCAGCTTTTCCCAGCAGCTTCGCTTTTAGTGCTCCCTCTGCCAGCCCAGGACAGATCTCGCTTCTGAAGCACTCTGGGATGGAGAGACACCAGGAATGCTTCTCTGCCGCCGTACCAGGTATGTGACTCCTTCGCTAATGGAAAGCTTTCACCCAAGCTAATCTTGGAAAGTTGCCTAGTTGGTTCAGGATGGAAATGACAAACCTATCATGAATGTAGTGGCACAGAACAGCCACAATAACTAAGTTGGCCCCATCTAGTTGTTCTCATTAGATGCAATTAAATAAACTGACAAAACCCCACGGCGTTCACTGTTGCCAAGTAACCAATATAGCAGATCTTAGTGCAACAAAAAAATCCACCCAAAAATATCTGTTTCTTTACGGGGATTTTTTTTTTAAAGTTACACCATTTTAAAAAAGCAGGCTTTTTTTTATTAAAAATCAGGTCTTTCGATATACGGGAAATACTGTACAGCCTACGAATGATACTGTCAAGCTGCATCCTCCTCTCTGCGAGCCTGGCACCCCTCCTTGTGGTAGATTGAAGCAATTGTCGTGTGAGCAAAACCCCCTCTCTGCTGGGCTTTTTTCTTCCAAAAAGAGCACAACTAAACACCCGAGACATGCTTTCAGCTCTGGCACCGGGCATCGTCCCCTCCAGGTTGTGAACGTCTCCGAGTTAGAGATATAAACAACTTCTCCCTCTCACTAGAAGTCAACTATAAGCACGTGTTTCAAACATAATTAAAGTGGGGGGTGTAGATCCGTGTGACACAGTGGAACAGTTACACTACCCAATCTTAATGTTTGTTTAAAGGTTACTTTTGGATGAAAGCTGGTTAGAGAATAAATAACAGATGCTGAAGGCATCCATTATGTATTTTTGCAATTAGCAGAAAATCTTGGTACTTTTCTTAAAGAACATACATAATTTTGTGGGATGTTTATTGCTGGAAGCAATCCGCTCTTGCTGGCGAGAACAGCATCCAAGAGCCCAGGGAAGCTTCACAAGAAGTCACACATGGTAAGCCAAATGTAATGCTTGCTTCAGGAACAGCACTTAAAATTCTGAGCTCTCTGTCGCAAGGAAGCAGTCAAATGCACTTTCTTTCTGCAGAAAATTTTAAATTAGAAAGAACATGGTAAAATTATCCCTGTTTCTATTTTCCATGGACACTTTGATTACCGAGCAAAAATGTGGCTGCTGATTATACTTTTGTTTGAAAAATGCATCCAGGATGTTTCAGGCCATTGTTGTCTTCTATGCCCAAGGGCTTCTCCCATGGTCCAGCTACCATCTCTGCTCTTGGGGTAGGGAGATACTACTACACCTTGGGAAATCCAGGATGCATGGCCTGGAAAGGCAAATGGAAGCAAGGAAGCCACTACAGCTCCCAGAGAGCATCTCCCTCTCACAGAAGTTTGTGTGGGAGAAGTATGAGGTGGGGCAGCAGCTTGACTTTGGACTGTGCCAGTCCTCCCCCTGAAATAAAGACGCTGATGATTTCCATCATATCCAAATGAAACCAGAGGAGGTATTCAGACAAGAACAGAGGTATTTGGCTTAGAACATAACATGGACCTCAGCATACTTGGTGACCACAGCTGGGGACTTCAGCTCATTCTGGTTTAAGACGAGAACAGTAGTAACGCCCCAAACTGCAACCTAAAGAGATAGCTCTATGCTCAGTCAGGAAAGAGGACCGCCACATATTACATCCCCAAACACCTTGATAGATCCTGATGGTCCCTGAAGACCTCCACGATACATTAAGCTTCACTCCTAAGATGATCCAATTAAGAATGTATCATAAAAATCTCTTTTCACATCTCAGGGCACTAAATGAAAGTGTGTGCTGAGCACAAAAGTTGTACAAGATACCATTTCCATGTACCATCCACATGTCGTTACACTTTGGTAGTCGCACAACAATCTGCCATTTTTTACCATGAAGAAACTGCATTGTGCTAAAAAGCCCTCCAGAATAAAGCAGATAATATCTTTTGGGATGGCGCCTTGTATTTTCCAAGAGTTGTCTCGCTGCAGCAGCTATTACAAGAAACTAAACCAAACCCTCCTATTTGTAAATTAGAAAGAAAAAGCACAACTCAAACTGGTATTTGGTTTAGGACTGAATGGTTCGCACAGTGCTTAAGAAGCATTTTAGACAAAAGCAAGCTTTCTGCCAAACATTTGAGGGGAAGAGAAAATTTCTGCTTTGCTGTCTGAATGCAGTTACAAACCAGGATGACAAAATAGCCTGGCATTGTTGCCCACAGTGAAATAAGCTGTGCATCTTGTTCTTCACAAGCACAGCTTCATTTGTCTTCATCCTGCCCAGTTTAGCTTCTACAGCTTTACCCTAAAGACAAATTCCTGTCTCCACCACCTCTGGAATTCAAGGTGGCAGAGTCAATGAGGGGAGACAGGCAAGTTCTAGGCTTTTGCCTAAATTTCTATACAGCATAATCATGAAATAGCTAGACTAAATAGAAGCATCACTGCTGTGCAGAAGAGATATGTATCTAAAGCTGAAGTCTGACTAGTGAAGCAGAATTGACAGCTTCTTTTAAGCGTCTTTCCTCCCCTCCTCAATCATCTCACTTGCTTCTATTGAAGTATAACAAGTCATTGCTAGTTTAACATCTAGTGATTGAGGAGTTTTTTTCATGCAACTACTGCTAAGCACTGTGCTGAAGCAAGACAGACACATCTGATCTCAGCCATATAGGAGAAAAGACAGAGGTACTACATTGAGATTTTCTGTAGTTAAAAAAAAAAAAATAGCACAATGTGCTTTACATCAGTTTTGTAACAGATTATGTACCAAGTTCGTTGGCAGAAATGAGTTCTGATTGTTCCAGCTGAAGGTATTTAAAGACTCTGTTTCTTTTGCAAGGCACATAGAGATTGGTAAGAGCACCCGCTTCCCCATCCCAAAGAGCATCTGCAATTCAGAAAGGTAAGGAAAAGATGTTAAAAGGCAGAAAGCAAAGAGGATAGAGAATACATCAGCTGAGCAGATTAGAAGACTCAATAAGGGTGCCTATTGTTACCAACAGAAATACTCTACAGACCACAGGCTGAAAACCATCATCTTAAACTAGACAATCCATGAAAAATAGCAGAGCTGCAAGATTAAATTCATCTGTGCCCCCCTATCTCCACTGGAAGACTTATAAAGGTCTGCAGATCAAAAGAGTGTGAGAACTGCTACTATATGAAACCAAAAGTCTTAATATTTTTGTTACTGTCTCCTTTGTTACCTGATTAGCTGAATCCTCTTTGCATCGTCTTGCAGTTTTCGTTATTAGCTGTTAACCCTGGGATCTTTGGACTGTGGCAAGCGCACAGCCCCAGGTGCCCAGTCTCCAAGTCCTGCTGTTCCGTGCCTTGAAGAAATAACTTGATCGTGCCCAGTGCTGGCCCCGCCGAGCAGAAGGCCAGCTGAGTAGTCACAGATCATAGCTTTCAGAGACATCTGTATCACAACAGGGACCAAACTGGTACTGAACTTCAAACTAAGCAGAAAAGTAATCCCCTAAGCTGCAACTTTCCTAAATGCTGGCAGCTAGAAACTGCCAACCGGTAACGACAGTTGGCAGCCCCGGTCTGAACTGAGGTTTTTGTTTTTTCCATTTAACTCTCCCATTCTCCCCAGTTCAGCCTGGGCAGCACCCACTGTTATAAGACACAGCATTTTGCACAAGACCTTGGAACGCCCTCATGAACCATCTCTTCTTATTAAGGACAAATGTTGCTAGTGGGGAATATCTTCCACTGAGGCAATCCTCAACTGCATGCTTATGGTCGTCTCCGCCTGCCCCAGCTCCATCAACTTGGCACCTTTTGGGCAGGGATTTTCTGTTCAAGTCTCCCACTTTTGGGAGTGGGAAGCTTGCTTTGGGGCAAGCTACCAGAGCCTTGCCCCTGTCAGTCAGTCCCCAAGGAGAGGCTACAACCTCAGGGTGAGGTTTCAGCAAAACAGGTGGGTCTATACAGTTTTACCAGCAGAAAGATACCTACCACTGCTGGAAAATCCCCTGCTTTTCCCACCCCTTTCAGGCTGGCTCTGCAAATGTTTCCAGAGTAAGGTTTCAAGTTCAATATGTTGTTTACCGAAACCTACACGTGAATAAATAACCCATTTTGTGTCAAACCTTTACACAAAACGTGAAGACTTATTTTAAAATATGTCTGGCAACCTCTCAGTTTCTTTTATGAAGAATATTATGCTGTGCCAATCTCCTTTAAGAACACAGTCTCAAATAAAGCGCGTAGGCGTGTGCTGCAAAGCAGCAGAATGGCATTCAGGAAATCAGCTGGTGATTGAGCAAGGAAGCATGAGAAATCAAGAGAAAAAGTGTCTCCAACAGCAGCTGCACAATAGGTTTGTGTTTTCTAGTCTACTTCAAGTCCCCTTTCTTTCACCGATGGGCCAAATGAATTATCACTGCACAACTATACAAATAGAGTAATCTGATAAACCTACATAATCAAGAAAAGGTACCAATTCCACAGGCATTTGCCTGATCTTATCCTGCACCTAGCAGGGTCTTCAGGACCTCAGTTTTGATGGTGAAAACTGAACTTTTATACACATACCTTTGTGTATGCAGCCATGCAAGGTATCTAACACTAACAAATACACACTTTATATAGATAGATACATATGAAAAATATCCCTTGTGACAGATCACTGTAAACCAAGCACTCGTGTTAAGCCACAGAACAAAGTTTATTAGATCTCCTCAAATTCTTTGTACAGTTTTGCTGCTAAACAGACACAACACATTGGCATATTGCCTTTAATCTTTATTTCAATCATAAGTCCAACTTGAAAGAATTGGTAACACATTTAATGGCATCTTCAATAAATAAAATGACAAAAAAAATCTAGTCTTTGCACAGACACATTACAATCCACTCCAAATTCAATATTGCCAAAACATTGGTTTTTTCTAAAAACTTGCTCCAAAGGGTTTTTTTCTTTGTTTCAGCACTTAAATACACAGAAAAGTATATGATGAGAGAAAACAGATACTCTATTCTGAACAGAACTTGTAAAAACCAGTAACTTAGAAACAAAAGATAATTAAATCTCTCTAATTAGATTAAAAGAATCCTGTTTGAAGTCTTTTTGGAAAAACCCTGATTCTAACCTTCATATCAAAACATGCAGTTTCGCTGGATCCTATCCTATGTCAGCATACTTATACAATAAGAATTTAATTCCATGATTTTTTTTTTTTTTTAAGGGGAAATTCCTAAAGCAAAAGCATTAGCCTCCCACACTCACAAAAGTAGTCATGGTCCATATGTTCTGCAGTAGCAAACAGCTATTTGTGCTCAGTCCACTGTTTGAACTCCTACCATACTGGAAAAGATACTGTAGTTTACCCTTTCTTTCTGTACCCATCTCTTCACCAGTCCAGCAGCCTCAAGAACCTCAGCAAGAAGATAATTCATACAAATACAAATCTGCCCGCACAGATCACGCTGCAGGATGAATACCAACACGTCTGATTCTAATTAGAAGCTAGGCTTAATTTAAAGTTTTTCCTTAAATAGAGAAAGTCATCAATAAAGAAAAGCTGAGCCCCAAGATTTCCAAATTGCAATTGCCTGTAATTTGCAACATCTATTAGCATATCACAAACCAATTACAGTGTCAGTTAATGTAGGAAGAACACTCTACCACTAAAATTAGTTAAAACACTCATCTTCAAGCCTTCTGGAGCCTTCTTCAGTGAAAGCTCAGGGCATGCAAGGAATGCATGGTTGGGGCCCCACATACCTATGCATACTATATAGAAGAGAGAAAAGGTTACTTTAAACAAAAGGCAGAATTACACCACATCTGTGCAAACTTTTAAACCAGTTTGTTTCAACCAGTTACCTGCTTATCCCAACTATTGCTGATGACTGTACTTGGCTAATTCAAGAGAATGTGATGAAGCAAGACCCAATTTGTTTAAGGGAATGGTACTTTTTTCTGCAAGTATCTTCCCTTCAGCTGACCACGTAACAACAAAAGTGCAATAATTTACAATATTTTCAAACAAACGGCTATTAAAATTATACAATTTTAGGGAAACAAATTCACTAGTTTAACCATAAAAGTATTTCCCCAGGTACCAAACCTTAAAGCATTCAGTAATACAGTATTTCAATAATAATAATAATAATACAGAAATTCCCTTCCACTTGTTACAAAAGACAGAACTGTTAGAAGATTTTGCTTATTGTACACTATTTAAGAGTTTTGCCATCTTGTGAAGACCATACTGTAATTAAGAATATAAACATCGTTTAAAATAAATGAGTATGGAAATACTGACCTGACTTTGAAATTATATTCTTACCCTTTTGCAAATGAAGACAAGGTAAAGCCCAGGGCCATGTCATCCAGGTACTCAAGAACTTACAAGACAGTTTACATCCAGAGTCATGAGAAAGCACCACTTTCCATGAAGTACTTTGTATGTCTACTCCTGAACAGCATATTATATAGTTTTGTGAGACCTGCCAGAACAGATTCTCATACTAACTGTAGCTTGACTTAAAGAATTTGGCTTTGGGAATAACAGGGAACTTTGTGACAAAATTATTATCTGAAAAAATATCTGCTAAATTTGGTCCAAGCATCCAAAAAATAAACAAGGGCACACGGGTCCCGCATTGCTTAATGCTGCTGTTTGGTTGATCCTTAAAAAAAAAAAAAAAAAAAAAAAAAAAAGTATATGGCAATAAGGAGTAAGAAGGGCTGCCCACGATAGGCACAGAACTGTGACAGAATAAATAGTCTCTTCAGAGAGATACTTCAACTGTGGTTTTGCCATGTGAGTAACTGAACTTGTACTAATGCAGAACCCTGAAATTTGTATGCTATAGCCACAAGAAATGATTTCTTATTTAAAAAACAGATCCATTTGTAATTAACTGCTTTTCCAATCATCATTAGATATGTGAAAAACAATAAAAAAATCTTTTAAAACAATTACAAAGAGTGGACTGCAGTAGCAGCTATTCAAGCAAGATTCAAGCACAAGTTTAAATGAACTTTCAAGCTGGGAATTAGCCTTCTTTGTCGAAAATTTGTACAACTTTTTCAAAAACCTACAAAGAGAGAGAAGAATACTAATTTTATGAAGTGTTAGTCAAACAGTTACTTCAACTTAAACCAGCACACACAATAATTGAGAGTATTTTAAAAAATATATAGTTTTTTCTTAAAACATTCACTAATTCTTTAATAGTGAAATTGGCATCAATTCTGGGAAACTGAGACGGAAGAGCAAAACAACTTCAGAAAAGCAAAAGCTCATGAAAGTGAAAAAGACAAGACACTGTTAAACACAGAAACACTGAAAACGTCTTTAGTCCAGCTCATGTTCAAGCAGAACTAATTGATTGCTTAAAGTTATTCACATCTTAATCAGTTCTTCAAGGGTCAAAACGAGAGTTCCACAACCTCCCTCAGTAATACACATCGGTGCTCAATTAGCACACTAACCACATGCACACACATCTCAGAAGAATGCCAAAACTATGTACCCTGCCGCTGTCATCCCCATGTTTTTTTGGCTTATATACTTACTTCATCAACAGACTTAGAAGCATCCACTTTTCTGACTTTTCCCATTCTCTCATACAAATCTATTATAGGCTTAGTAGACTGCAGATACGTATGAATTCTAGGAGAAAACACAGGGGGAAAAAAGCATTACATAGCAAAATATAAACAAAAGGGAACTGAAAAGCTTTGAAGATGGTACCTCTTTTCCAGACTCTCCCGATTATCATCACTCCTACCACTGCTCTTGCCTCTTTCAAGACAGCGGCCAATACATATCTACAAAAAACATCAGAAGGATGATCACAACCAAGAACACAAGGTGCTATCTTGAAAGCAGAAACAAAACAATAATACTGAAAAATCTAAATAGGCCAGACACACAAAATACTGTCCAGATCTGGTGGACGTAACCAGAATTCACATGGAAAGTTAGATTCTTCCACAGAAAAAGGATGATAGCTTTGCACTTCACCAGTTTATTAAAATGGGGGCTCTTAAAATGGGATAGGGGTCAGTGGAAGTAAAAGCAACATCAAGCTCTGTGGTTCGACTGGGACTCCGACTTGAGACATTTAAAGAAAATTACCTGATTTTCAAGGATGTGTTCAGACTTTCTGAAAGCATGTCAAATTAGACTACTAATATATGCCTGCACTGAAAGAAAGTTGCTGCGTGTTCTCTCAAGAATTTTGTAAGGCTACATACTAAGTTATTGTAAGTTAAAATGTTCTTACTTGACATTGCTATAACAAAGACTTAAAAATCAAAATCTAAGTAAAAACTGAAGAACTAACCATGGTTAAAAGCTGCCCAATGAACTAAGTTTTGAACCATGAAGTTGAGTAAGCAGTGCTGACACATGTACAGTTCATGAATACGTTTATCCTACTCCTGCAAGAGGACAACGGTTAAAAATTATTTTTTCCTACAAAGTACACCCATAGTAAAAAAAAAATCCAGTAGATCATGAGGCATTGTTGTCTATTTTTAGATCTAGTAAACAAATTAGAACCAAAATTAACACCCCACCAAGTGAAAAAATTAATTTAATCTTATTTAAGTTTTTAAATAGAAAAAAATAACCCCTCACTTGTTCTTTGAGATTAAAAAATAATTGCAATTAATAAAAAAAAGTAACAAAATTTCTCAGGGAATTGGGGAAAAGGGTAAAATGAAGAAAGTCAGCTTAAGGTGCTGGGATTCTCATATCCGTTTTTATGCCTCAAGGGCACTGACATATTAAAAAGACAGCATATCATGGCACTTGTTAAATGAATATAATGTATCACTGTCAAAATGCCCTTGTAATCTAATGACTTGCTGAATAAAATGTTGATTACTGGCTATCCTATAGCACATCTCATAACTATGAAAATAAAGACTGCTGCTGCCAGCACTTCAGAATTAAAGCAGACATTGCTATCAAGTTCATTTTGGACTAAACAGTTACTAAGAGTAAACTGAGCAATGTTTTCTGGAAATTAACCAAATAGTTTTGTATAATGTATTTAAAGTTTTTATAAATTTTCCTTAAGAATTCAACTGCCTGCAGTACTACTTCAGTATAATTTATTCGCACGGTTATACCAAGTGTAATTAGCTGCCTGCTATTTCAAAAACATGCAGTTTTTCATCTGCAAAAACAAGTTGCCAAAAAATCCTTGAAAGTCACAGACGAAGTTTTCCTTCTACTCTTCACTAGTCCATTCACTACCTGACAGAGTTTTATTGTTCTTCTTGAATGATTCTCACAATATAGCAAGAAAGGAAGTGACAGAATAACACACTTCATTACCTCATTGTCACAATCAAAAAAGAGAACAAAAGAAACATCCGCCTTTCCATCCATAGTTTTATTCCAGCCTTGAAGATTATCTTCATTCCTGGGAAATCCATCAATCAAGAATTTGTTCTTTTGGGAATTGGCAGCCATTGTTTGATCCATAGCCTGATAAAAGAGAATTCAACTCATGATCTCCTGCACACACAACCATTTATCTACTTACTAAATTACCCCCAAAATGTTGACATGGTAAATTGAGAAGCATTTATTTTAGGATTATTGCAGATTTACAAAATGTATTTTTGTTTCACCTTCAATGCATGATAATTAATTCACTGATGCACCAATATAGCCTTCTTTCAAACTGAATTCACTATTTCATAAAGCTCAAAATCTCATAACCCACAATCCCAGCTTTAAAGTTGATTTTCTACAAGATACTGGAAAGTGCTGTTACACAGTAAGATGCCAAAACATCCCTGATCTAGAGTTAATTCTAACAGAAAAACTCCAGATAAATTTAGAGTGCCATGAGCAACAGAAGCCTTCTCTGTCTTAAAGGAGATGCTCTGGTTTTCCTGAACATCTAATAAGGATAAAGGCTGGAGCTTTTCCTTCCACAGGAACATTAGCAGGTGCTCTTCCTCACCTGGCTATCTATTTTGATAAAACTTACAGAAACTTAGTACCTTTAAGGCCTCTAACCTGCAGTCAAATATGACTGAGCTGACCAAGAGGTCCAAAAGCTAGTTAAGGGAAATAAGAAATACAGAGTTTCACCGATTTCCTTAGAGCTACTAAAAAAAGAAAAAAAAAAAACCCCAACAAAAAAAAAAAACCATTCTCACAGATCCCCAGGTATCAGACCCTATCACCTACTTCCCTCCAACCAGCCAGAAAGAAACATGAGTAATTGCTAAGAGAAGCCCAGTAGGCGATGTGCACCTGCGTGTCTGCCATTTCATACTACTCACACCAGAAGAAAGGCAATTCTTCCAGAATACAGCCACTGTTTTGCTGCTTAGTCTGCAAGAGTGAACCAGCAAGGAGATAGCCCTTTCCTTACCCGCTTCAGCAAGCTGATTGTTATTTCAACCGGTACAATTTCTCCCTCCTTAATGTAGCTCTCAATGAGTTCTCCATACTGTGAGCCTGGCCTTTTTCGTTCATCCCGAAGGAGGTCACCAGCAGAAAGGTGCGTGTAGCCGTATTTCTGAAACATGCAAAACAAACAGGCACAGACTCCCTTCAATTAGTACATATGCGAAGTTAACATCAGTCAGCAGTGTCAACCACATTTATCTTCGCATTGCAACAGAAGAATACAGGGAATAGCATCTTGCTAGTGACAGATCTATTCCATCTTCAGTGTGTAATCTGACAATACAGCATATTCTGCGTGCACAGAAAGCACAGCAGTAGAGAGATTCTTGGGTAAAATGCTCGAAAGGGCTTTGGTCAGGCGTTCGTGTACCGTTTTCAAAGGTAATTTTGTCATGTTTGGAAACAAGACCATCTCAAAGTCCCCAAGGCGCTTCCTGAAATGTTACACTGTGCGATCAGATATTTAACAATCACTAAATTAGATACAAGCTATACCCCATCCTAATGGTTCAACTACTTAGAAATTTTAAGTGGTTATCAGTTACTGTGTCAAGTCTTGACTTAGAAAGTGAAAAGTTGAGATAGTGTCTTTCCTTGCTACGTTTACACAATAGGTTTGTAATTTTATCTCATTACCTACTTAAAGAAAAGCACATGAGGTGATTCCAGGTCCTTTGGAGCTGGAAGAATGTTTCAAGCACAGCATCAGTCAGGAATCCTTACATTCCTGTTGTGGTTCTGGCACCAACTTCCTCCTCTGCCTTGGTCAAATCACTTATAACTCTGCATCTAACATCGCAGCTACACAAACAGTGCTACACATGCACTCCTCTAAACCCAGCCCTGCATGCCTGCCCCTGCTACCTCTTTCCCTGGGATGAACGTGACAAACTTGGAGGGCAGCCCTTCGGGGAGTCTAGTGCCTTCTCATAACGATGATGTGGCAGATGAAGGTAAACAGCTATGCTGGTGCCACCCTATGTCACACCATGTACAGTAAACAGAAAGAAAGCAGAGAGATCAGGTCCAAATCTATCAATTTGTTACCGGTACGCAGGAAAACAGCAAACACCATTACTCTCTTCTTTCACCTCAAACTGCATCTAAAAAAAGTTGCTAATGCAAAATACCAATGAAAAGTATTTATTACTTGAATTTCTCAGGCATTTACTATCATAAACAAACACCTAGTGCAAACATACAAATACATGCTTACCAAAGAGAAATACATTGTTATAAAGGACATTTCAGAGCACAAAACAATCATTTTCTCAGCTCATTTAACACCACAAGAAAACTAACCAAGTGTACTATGCTCCTTCACCAAATATAGTCCATAAAAATAGGCAATAAAGACATCTCCTTGGTGATTACCTAAGCTAGCTACACACCCAAAACAGTACACCTATACAGACTCATCCTAAACTTTTTACACAAAATAAATGCAGCAGCAAAAAACTTCAGGGTTATCAGCTTGGCTGCAGCAACATCCAAAGCAATTTTCAAAAAAGGTGTCCGAGCAGCATAATAATAAGACTACACACTTTTTAAGGCTGTGAACTTGGGATTTAAAAACTTGGCTACTGGACTAAGTACAACAGAAATATTACACAACCCACTAAGTGACTTTAAAAACATTTCAGTTGCTTTCCAATTTCACCCACAAAAGCGTGGAAAGTTAGTTCTGCCATAGTCATAATTTAAGAAGGGATATAATTACCTAAATCTCCAAAACTCTACACAGCTGGCAAAAAAAGGGAAGCAAGATTTTGCTCTAAATAACTGTGAAGAAAAAGCTCCACAGACATCCTCTATAAGCTCACTGTATTCCTGCTTTAATGTGCATTGCATTTGGATATGCGTATTTAATTGCAAATCTAAATATTAACTATGAACTACAGAAGCCATAAACCAGAATAAATCTTTCCTATAAGCAAGAAACCTTACTCTGCTGAACCCTAAATTAACATGTAGTTCTTCTTGCTAACGTTAAAGAATGATGATATTTTTAACATCAAGTTTCTACAAAGGAGAAAACAGGAGGAAAATATAATCCCTTCGGTTTTAGAGGATTACCAAGCCATTTAATTTTCCTTGGCATTTCCCTTTTCATGCATGAAAACAAAATTGAGTCAGACAATTTTTGGAATTCTCTGACTTTTGCAACAGCAAACTAAAATAGTTTTTAATGGCTGAACAGGAAAGTAAAAGATAGAAGTGTTTTAAACTGCTGTTGTATAAATAGACTTGTTTTAGATAATAGTAAATTGTATTCTAGAGTAACCTTCAGAATGGATTAATCAAGCAATAAGAAAAACAAACCTCTCCTTCAGGGCCAAAACATCTATTTATTAACTGTACCGAGCCAAGAGCCAAAGAAAACATGTCGGTTTAAACAATGCAAACAAGCACAGAGAAAGGCTTGGCTGCTGCTCCGTACACAGAAGGCTTCAGAGATGCAGTGCTCACACTACTCTTGCCAGTTTTAATCAATGCGTACAGGGCACAAAGTTTTCTTTCATCTTAGGCAAGATAAACCCTCAGCAAGAGTCCTGAATTGGAGCAAATCGTCACATCCCCAAAAGCTCGCAAAAGAGACTGTGATGTAACCGTGCAAAAACCAGGGCAAAACACTCTCGCGTCTTGCCAGGGTTTGCACTGTGCCAGCATGACTTTCCAGCAGTGCCAAGTACATCTTGATGCAATCCCCAGAACGTGACTTGTTGCAACTACTGCCTAATTCTTCTCCTCCGAAATCGGAAAGGGAGCAGGACTGTGGCTGCCAAACAATGAAAAAGCAGTTTCTCCAGTTCTTGAAGGATGCATATATGCCAGATTCATAAAGTCAGACTGAAAGGAGACTTGAAATAGAAACTGGGTTAAAAAAATTTTCCAAACACTTGGATGCCAAGTATTGGACAGATTTTTAGATTACAGAGAAGAAAAAAGAAAATACAGAATTAACTATTCTAAAACTTATTTCAGAGATAATGCTTTCTGCTATGCTAGCAGACTGGAATGCTGTTCTATAAGAAGAAAAAAAGATTAAATGAATAAGTTGCTACTACACAAGTTCTCATTATTTTTAAAACTATTTTTATATTTGGAGAACCATAATCCAAATCTCTTCCGAAAATTAACTGTGAATGAAAAAGATGAAAATCAGCTGTCTTCAGCACCACTGTAGACATCTTCCTCCTTTGCATTAAAAAAAAAAAAAAAATCAAAAAAAATCACAGGGATGTGGGAAGGCAAGCTCAAGTTTCCATCAATCCCACTATAGAGGTGTTACTCAGAACAGCACTTAGCAGTACTGTATAGAGCAGAGCAAAATATTGCTCGCTCGTTTGTCTCACAGTGGCCTTGTAAATCAGTCCCCATTCAGCAGGACAAACGGGGACATGCAACCTATAGGCTCCACATCTCCAAATTACAACCCGAGACTGCAGCCTCCCTGGGTTGCCCTTCCCTCCCCTGCCCTGAAGCCACTTCCAGCTTTCTTGTGTCAACCAGGATTTGCGACTTCCACTCCGCAGACAGAACATGCTTTGTTTTCAGTAAATACAAAAAATAGATGAATACAACTGAAAATACATGAGTCATATCTGTGTCACACTTGAATAAGGTGGAGTCTGCCCTAGCAATCTTCTTGAGGCAGTAAGAAAGGATCAGCAGTGTGCAGCAGCTGCTGCTGGCACTCCTTACACAGCCAGCTTTCGAGGGGCACAAAGTTTATTTCTGATTCAGCCCTGTGTGGTCCTGCAACACATCTCTCCACTAAACACACAGCTTGAGACTTCCTTAAGTGAGCAGAAGCCAAGAAAAAGCAAGAAAAACACAAATTACTACTTTGACCTTGACTCCTATCTTGGCTTATCATTGTTACTCTGAAAATGAAAGTCACAGGTCTTAAGATCTAAACAAATAAAACACAAACTTTTATTGCCCTAGTTCTGACCTGTCATATCTTGGGCAACCTTAATAAACAGCCGAAATTTGCTCCATACACCATTCAAGAGCTAGTTAAAAATAGAATTGAGTAAAGCCTGCAGCCTTCGTTTTGGTTTTGTGGGGGTTTTTTTGGTTTGGTTTTTTTTTTTGTTGGTTTTTTTTTTACCTAAAAAAGCTTTTGTTTGTCCTATTAGCAATTAGCACATGGAATTAAAACTTTGGGGTATAAACTATAATGCAGTAATAGACCTTCTGTCTCCTTATTCCAATAAAAAAAAATGGAAGACATTTTCTTAGTTTGAAATATGTTCTTGCCTCTGGGGGAGGAAAAACAAACAAAAAAAACCACATTAACAAAACAAAATGCACAAAGGAGTTCCCACTGACAGCACCCCTAGGGAAGGGGGGGCAAACAGAGCACCCCAGTGCTTCAGGAATGCTGAGCTCAATAAAAGGCACCCGGTAAGTTTGGGAAAGTCCAAAATTCAAAGCCCAGTGTTCTGCAAAATGGAAGCATATAGGGATAAATCTTCAGGGGGTAGGTTTAAACGATCACTCACCATGTTTTAAAAAAAAGCTCCAAAGTTCAGAAATATAAACTTATTTTCAAAAAAACAACTATGAGAACTTAAGGCTAAGTAGAATACTAATACTTGGCACTCTTGAAAGAGATTTCAGAAGTTGAGTTTAAAGTAAACAATTTTAAAAACGTTTTTATTTCAAGGAAGTTAACAGTGTCTCTCAGCCGACTTCCAGAAGACAATTAACACACAACAGTAAAACCTAAATCCACTGCTACTTTCAGAGGAGTGTTTCTGATACAATGAGTTCTTCTTTGCATTGTTTTCTTCACCCTAGGAAATCTCCTTATCATATATCCCAAAGCAACTTAACAGCTTTTTCCATTTGGATATTAACTTATGCTCTTATAAAAGGAGAAGGCTTCAGCATCCCACCTTGTGGAATTAATTTTAGATTTAACCACAAACATACAGGATCAGGCTGTGGCGGAGGTGAATTACATTTTAGGTACACAGAGAGAGATGTCTTGCATACTCCAAATCCCTACAGAATCACCTTGCCAAAACAAACAAACAAAATACAACTCAAATCTTGCTTGGAACACAGACAAATGGTTTAGTTATTATTCTTCCCACCAACCAAAGAGCTTTGAATTTCAGGCAAAGGTTACAAGGATTTGAAATTTAAGTACATGAAAGCATATTTTGCGCAGATTTGAAGAATGCATTTTTTGCCTTGACTTCACCATAACCATTTTATGAGCAAAGTTCAGAAGTCAGCAATAAAACACATTCATTTTGCCCCACACACACATAATAATCTCACAGTCACAGAAAATACAAACACTGTGGAAAGCATGAAGGTTATTGCAAGAACCTGCATTCAAGTGACACAATTCAACTACCTGCTCAAATATTCTGCCTCACATGACAGCCGTGCAACAGTCCCAGATGATGGCAAGCTCCACCTAACAGAGCTGTGGAAGGTTTCAGGAGTTAATCTGCAGAGCTGGAAGGGAGAGGCTACGAACTTAAGAGGGAATTCTGCTTCATCCCTTCCTAAACAGGGGGAAATGGTCCAGAGCAGCAGTTTTGCTGCATCTGCATTTCAGTGACAATTCTGTGAGTTTGTGGAATGTACACGAGTCTTTCTTCCGTATCGGAGAAAACCAGCCTGGTTCAGCTGTCTCCTCCAACCTTATCTGCGAAGATAAAGAAACCTAATCGCTTACCTGCTGTTCCCTTTCGTACACCGTGTCAATACCCATTTCCACTTGTTATTGCGTCTTCTTCCCTCAAATAATTTCTCCATTTTGGTCCAAATTTGGTATGAATACATGCCTTCTCCAGAATGAGGGACTCCAGCACACACATATTGAGCCGTTATGATTTAGGCTACTACTTAACAAATACATATTTCGCCTACAACATGTGATAGCCATCTCCCTTTTCTGAGAATGTAGAGCATAGTCAGCAAAACAATTACAACACTACTTTGAGAAATCGTTCCCAGGTAGTACGTAATACCTGCTTTGCTCTACAAAACACAGCTATCCTTGGTTTGTTAATAAAATCGTTTAACGCTAAAAGCATACAAGATATCACCTCAGCAAAGTGAGACTTCTTCCACATGTGTGATGTGCTCTGTCCCAAATCTCCAGTATGAATAGCAACTGAGAAATAATTATAGCCCATACTGACTTTTTGTTCAGCACACACTTCAGATTTACAGCAAGATACTGGGTCAGATTCATTCCAAATGTAAGCTAATATTATTCAGTTCGTTTACAACAAGGATGAATGAGGTTTATTATTACTCAGCTACAGCCCCTTTTCTCCGTGGCAAGCTGCCAACAGGGTTTAAAATCCGAACAAAAATACACCTTCAACCTAAAGGCAACATTGACTGCATACAGGCTATTCAACCGCCTGCACCAGGGCTCTCTGGGGGGCTGCTAGGGGCCAGGCCAAGGACGTGTGCTTAAAAAAAGTGCTGCTCTCCAGTATGTCTGCTGTGTTTCATCCACACTTCCCTGTTCATGTCCCATTTTTCAAAAGTTTTCTAGCAGGCTTGCATCAGTCCAACTCTCCCTTCAACCACCTCAGACCCTCTCTCCCTCAAAGTTTAGCCAGCAGCTCCTGTAGAGGTGTCCGAGCGAGCAGGAAGGCCATCCATTGCAGACGGCAAGTCCGAGTGCTTTCTATTGTCAGCCCGCTGACTTCAATAAACTTCTTTCCATTCAATCAACAGGATTAGCAGAATTAAAGCAAATTTACATTTATTAGTATTTGGACTTCCCTTTCCAGGCTTAGAAAAGAAAATAAATACAGTACAAGCAAAGTTAACTTTCTTCTTTCATTTTGAGCTGCAAATACAATTTGAGTAGCAATGACTCATTTGAACTCCTCCTAATAAAGTGGTCTTTATCCAATTATATTAACCTATCAAGCCAAAGGCATTTATACTTCTAAACATAGGCCAGCGGCCACACAAGGTACTTCAGCCCTGAGGCTACATTAATGGTTTGGTGAAAGCCATTAATGACAGCCTACAAGATTCCCCTGCAGTTTAAGCTCATTTGTTTGCTATGTGCCAGGGGCAGAATTTGACCTTACCAAAAAGGCTTTATGAGCACTACGAACCTTTCATTCCACAATTTAATTTAATGAATAAGCTGGTTTGAATGAGAGTCTGCAATTTGTGGTTAAAATCCTTCAGAACTAAGTCATAACGGCATTTTTCAGTCTGGACCAAATTTGCATAACTTAGTTATACAACACTGAGGACTGGGGTATAATGGCAGCATGGATAAACTGTAACAGCACTGCCAGGGCATCACCAGAATAGACAACACACAAAATGTGCCCGTGCCAGGAGTTGCGGGGTTTTTTCCACCAATAGTTTCAGAAACACGGGCATTGCTACAGTTCTTAGTCATTCCTTTTGGTGCGGGTATGGATAAACTTTGATCCTATATGGCTTTTAACAAGAAAAATATATACAGCTGCTCAGGGGGGAAAAAAAAAAAAGAAGAAGCCGTTTCAAATCCAACATACACGCTTGGAAGCATTCAGCCTTAACTACTTCTGTAATTATTCACCTGGATACAGTGCACTTATCCCTCCGTTTTTTGGTTTTTAAAAGGATGGTACTACACCATGTAGCGTTCACTGTTCTTTCTTAGATACTTGTCTTATCTCAAAGGGCTGTAAAAATGTATTTGGAAAACTGAAAATAAGAAATACATAGCAGAAAGTCTTCTCAACCTATACCATCAGTTTTAGGCTCTTTGAAAAGAGAGAAGATTAACCATCTATGAGGTCAGGACATCCTTTGACCTCTACCACATTCTGTGATAGAACAAAACTTTAGTTCTATTTTTAACGTTTTACTTTCACAACTTACAGAAATGGCACCGGATCAGAAAGCCAACACCCTGCAATGTTTACCGTACCAGCTCTTACATTTACGGGACAGGCTTCAGAAGGCATAGACCTTGATCCCACACATTTGAAGTCAATGTATTCCCAACCACTGTAAACCACCCCGCCTCCATTCCCAGGCCACAAAACTGGCAGGCCGAGGCGTGTGGGTGGCAGCCCCGCAATCACCTACGTGGCCAGGCAGACGTGTACAGAGCCACCCACTTGGGCTGGGCTGCACGGCCGGCCTGACACCACACCACCGCCCAGGCGGCCCGCAACTTCTGGAGAGCCACGCTCCTGCCTCTCTGCCAAGGCGCAGCGGGCAACCGCTGCTCCCGCCCGAAAACGCCACAGCCTCCAAACCCCAAGCGGGTGTCCCACCGCCCAGGGCAGATGATGCCAGCGCAGGCGGACCCACCCGTGCAGTGGGATCCCCGGGGGGGTTGAGGGAATAAAAGGCAGGAGGAGGACAAAGGCCTGCCCTTGGCCAGGCCGCCTGACAGGGGCTGGAAGGAGAAGGGGGGGGGGGGGGGGGGGGCCTGGACTGTGGGCTACCCCTGCCGCTTCACTGCCTGACGGGGAGATGTGGATCAGTTATTTTTATTTGATCGCCTCTGAGGGGCGGACCGAGACTAGACAAGAGCCCAGACCGCAAGGGAGGTGCGGAGCCCGCCGCCGGGCGGAGGGGGACGCGCTCCCCCCGTAAGCGACCACCCCGAGGAGAGGCACACGCACCCCCCCCCCCCGGGCGGGCCTACAACTCCCAGCGTGCCCCGCGCCCGCGCCCCCACGGCCCCCCGCAGCCGGAGCCCCGCGGCACGCCGGGACGCGTAGTCCCGTACCTCCCCCACACTCACTCCCCCCATCCCCGGCGGCGCGTCCGCTGCCCTCACCTCCACGATGCGAGCGCACTGCGTCCCCTTGCCCGCCCCGGGCCCGCCGAGGACGAAGACGACGACGGGCTTCATGAGGAGAAGGAGGCGGCGGCGGAGCAGCAGCAGGACGACAGCGGCGGCGGGGCGGCGGCCAAGGGGCGGCCGTGGAGCGGGCGGGGAGCGGCGGGCACCGAGGCCAGGGCTGGGGATGGAGCTGAGGCAGAGCCGCCGCCGTCGCCGCCGCCGCTGCTGAGCTGTCCCCGCCGAGGGAAAGTGCTTCCGGGTCCCCGGCGGCGCGCGCCGACCGGGAGGGGCGGGGCGGGCACGTGCGCGCGAGGGCCGGCAGCCGCCGCTCTCCCATCCGGTCCGCCGGCCCCCCCCCCCGGCCTCCGGCCCCTCCGGCCCGCAGTGCGCTTCTCCTCCCGACCCGATCCGGTGCGCAACCGGGCGACGCACCGTCCTCCGGTGAACGCTCGGCCTGGGCAGCGCGTGACCGCCGGGATCGGGGCGAAGCAACCGGGCCGTACCGCTGCCGCCGGGGCGGGGGGGGGGGGGGGGGGGCTGCCCCGTGTGGGACCTGCCGCACCCGCAACCAGCCACCGAGCCCCGCCGGTTGTCACAAGCCTGTGACCGGGGCGGAGGGGTGGGGCAGGCCCTAACGGAGCCCCGGGCGCTGTGGGTGGCTTACGCCCCAGGACGCCGGCGGGGAAAGGCCAAGGCCGGAGCGACCCTCCAGCAGGACCGGGGCGGGATATTTGCGTCGGGTTTATTTTGAAATAACCAGGTCCTTTCCCTCACGGCCCGGTCCGAGCGATGGCGGCGGCGGCGGCGCCTTCGCGCTGCCATGGCAACCCCGCCGCACTGCGCCTGCGCGGCCCTCCCCGCTGACCGTTTGTTAGCCCGCTGGCGTTTTTAAATCCCCTGCGCGCGCGCTGGCGGTTGGTTCCCCCGGGTACGCTTTGATTGGTCGAGCGAGCCGTTTCCCCCACCTATGCGCCGATTGGGTCGGAGTAAGTAGCGGGGGGCGGGAGTGCGGCCGGTTTTGCCTTCTGATTGGCCGGCGGCTGGCGGCGGCGGGGAACGAGGGGTCGGTCGTGGGCTGAGGAAGGCGCCGGAGCGGGGCGGGAGGCGACGGGACGGGCCCGGTCCTGGTCCTGCCGCGGCGGGAGGCCGAGGCGGTTCCTGGTGCCTCCCCCCAGGGAGTGCGGCGGTAGTTAGGCCTTGGGGAGGGGGTGTCACTGGCCGCTCCCCTCCTCCCTCAGGGGACGCTGGCAGGCTCCCTCCGGTGCCCGGCTGAGGGAGGGGCTGTTGCGGGCGGGCCCCGCGCCTGGGCTCTGCCCCACGCCGGCGCCCCGCGGCAGGGTGAAGAGGAGGGGGCAGAGCTGCGACCGCCCTGCGTGGACCCCGTTCTGCCCGGCCCGGATCTGAGGTACACGCTCCCGCCCTCGGAGGGTCCGCCGTACCCTTCCTCGCGAAGTGGGGGGGGGAGGTGGTGCGTGTCCCCCCCCAGCCCGTCGGGGCACCCGCTGGGCCCGATGCCGCTCTGAGAGTGCGGCTCGGGTTATAGAGAGCTATGGGGGTGTGTTTCTGATCCGTGCTTGCCATAACCTCGTGAAACAGTAGGGCTTTAAAAAAGTTTTCCCTTTTACAAGCCTAAATTTGGGACTTATTTTGATGGGCGCTTGGCTTTTAATGGGAATCAATTAACCGTCGCTGAAAACATGAGAGGTAGGCGAGTTGCTTAGGGGACCGCCTTAAAAACAGGGAAAGTTCTTTCCTGGGAACTTAAGGAAATGCAAAGAAAGCACCTTGGCGAAGTTTGACACTTCAAATAACTACAAAGGGAGTTCTTGTTAAAAAGTGTTGAGATATTTGCCGAATGATGTGGACTGTCAAATGTTTTGTATTTGACTTAATATACTTGGTTTAGGCAACTCTTAAAAACGTAATTCTGCTTGTGTAAATATGTTTATGTGATTGCATGCTAATTTCTTCAGGCCTCTTTGAAGGCTGAATGCAAATTTTGCACTATATTATTTCAGTTAAGCCAAGGCTTTACTTCAGAAGTCTTCAAAGCTTAAGTGGATTGAATGCTGACTTTAAAAAGTGACTAAAACAGGGCTTTTGGAAGCTGACCCAATGTTAAGTTTGCTAAATCAAGATTTTCTGTGTGCCATGGGAGTGTCTAATGACTGATATCCTTTTCCTTTCCTACAATATATCCAGAGCAGCTTTTTCTTGAGCTTTATCCGCAAACTTGTATTTTGGCCTACACATCTTCCAAGATTACATGAAGGCACCGTCAGGTGGAAAATGAGAGTTTTGTGTTGACTTTGTAGTTCATATTCTTGGCAACTTCACAGGACAAAGTTTCTGCTTCATTGGCCTAGACTTGAAACAAAAAAAGTACTGACAGCTTATGTATCCTATTTGTTGTTTTTCTTACAGGGTTACTCCTTTGTTCCTTCTTATAAATGATGTTTGAAAGTACTAAGCTTAATCCATTCTCCTTTCTTATCTCTGTGATCTTCCTAGATTTGTTCCCGAAAGGATGGTCCCTTTCAGTTTCCCTCTGTCAAAGTGTGCACTTTGGGACCCAGTCCCTATGGGTGATGTCATTGGCTCACATATTACCTATTACAGGTATGAATAACCTTTTTTAAGTGGCTAAAGGTTAAAATAAATTAAGAATTATATGATTTAAAGCCTCATTTTATCTTCTGAGTCTAGTGTATGACAAGGCACAAAGGAAAAAGAAGCAACCGGTGTGTTCATTATAAGTAAGTAGGGATTTTCATTGCAAAGACTTGAGAGTTTTCCTTTCTGTGGTGCAATGCATTCAAGTGAGTTGGAGGTGCCTCATTCTAAAGGAACTTACAATTTCTTTCAGTTTCCTTCCCATATGGAAAGGTGTAGAAGTAACTGCATATTTGTAGTTTTCTTTAATGTGTTTTTCCTTGTCTCTAAATATTTACAGAGAAAAAAATATTTTTGACAAACTGGATACAGCTAGGAGCTTCAAGTAAAACTCAAAACTAAGCATTTTGCTTGCTTCAGGAATCTGGATTAAAATGCCAAAAGTTCTGATATTTTTTTTGTTTAGAATGCATCTAGAGGCAAATCTGAAGCACTTGTGAATTTCTAGGGCAGGGTATTCCAAACCTGACTTGTAAAACAAATGGAGAGTAAAAATTGATTCTTGTTACTTAAATGGGTATGTTACAAAACTCGTACTGTAGTTATTAGACCAAGTATATGCATATATGTGCATATAAGGGTGGACAGCTCTTACATACAGGTCAGAGGGGCCTCCACTTGTACTTGCCACATAATCTTCTTTGAGTTAATATTAAAACCTTCAAGTTTTAACAAAGTTTAAAATAAATTGCTTTTATTTTTATGGAGGCACTAAACTTAGTTAATCTTGAGCAGGTGGGATATGAGCCATCACCACAATATTCACATAAACCAGTAGCTTCACTTTCAACTTTGACCTCTTTCCAAGTCAAAATCAGATAAGCTGTCTCAAGCTAAAATACTGTTGATATATTTACTGTCCTAGATTCCAAACTTACTACCTTTTTTTTTTTTCACTAAATAGTGATTTTATAATTGCCTAATCTTTGTCCATACTTGCATTCCTGTGTCATTGAGCCCAGTGTGCTGCTGCTTTAAGCATACACACTAAGTATTGTGCTAAAATGAGAGAACACTGCATCAAAATCAGTTAAGCTTTTTGGCCTATTCTGCTCTTTAAACTTAGGGGACTTTTTAGGGGTTCTGTGTTTTGGTTTTAGTGTTTCTAACTTTATCCACCTTCTATTAAAATAATTCAGTTGTGTTCATCTCTAGTTCTTGTGACAATGTTGCCCTTCAGATCAAAAAGCTTTTCCCTCTCCTTGTTGCTTATTCTCCAGAGAAAAAAGCTCTTCTCTCTCCTTCCCATTTATTCTCCATAGGAAAAACTGCTTCCCCTCTGATGCTGGTTTGCTGGACTAGTCAAGCCAAAATACTCTTGTTGAGAAGATCATAGAGAGCATTCTGTGAAGCTGCTCCAGTTAAAATATGTCTTGCTTGAATATGAATAGTTGGGGTGATGCACAGAACAGGAGCTAAAATTCTGACCTTTTTGTTGTTTAGGGCTTTGGGCTATTTCTGAGTATTTTCTTTTTAAAGGACAAAAAAAAAAAAGTGTGGAAGCTATTGCGATACAATAAATACTTTTTTAAAAAGCATTAAAAATAATTTGAGTCTAAAACTTGCTTATTGTCTCTTTTTTAGAAACCCAAAGTTATCTATGGTGGAGAAAACCTTGCGACTTGCCTATCGCCATGCTAAGCAGAGTGAAAAGAAATTATTTTCCTGTTTTTTGCTTGGGACTCTTGCAGTAGATGAAGGTAACTTTAAACATCAGGTAGACAGACAGTATTGGTTGGTTGAGCAAGCTGTTATCAAGGAGCCTGAGTTGCTCTTGGACTCTAACTTTATTTATTTATTTATTTATTTATTTATTGTAAAGATGGGGAAGGCATAACGCTAACAATAGACCGCTTTGATCCTGGTCGAGAAGTTGCTGGTGGATCGGGCAAAATTCCAACTGCATCTCTTCCTGGAGACTTTTTGATTCCATGTACAGTTAATGCCTGGGGACTTTCTTCAGACAGTATTATAGTGCACAGTGCTGAAGATATCAGCTTGGCTTTCAAGGTAGGCAGCTCTTGGCAACTTTTGGGTCTCTTAATAACTGTCTTCTAGGCTGGAGCCTGGACTATGCACAGGGCTTCTTTTCCAACTGCCATTCATTTCAAACACAGCGAAGTTGTGGCTGAAGCAAGACTATTTAGCTGGTTATGTGAAATGAGCTGCTCGAGTGTCATTGAAAAGTGTATCGGAAACTATTAAAATCAGGTAGTCTTCACAGGTGTTTAAGGATCACACAGTCTTTGATCTTGGACTAAAATCTTGCTGTCTGACCAAAGGTTTTCAGCTGGTCTGACCACCAAAACCAGCAAGACGACAGTGATTGCAGCAAACTTACTTGAAAGAAAAAGTTGTTTTTTCTCGTTTAAATCTGTCATGAATGACTTGCAGTATTTGCGCAATTGTTGATACAGCATTGCTAGGCAAATGACTTGCAAGAAAGCATGTAAAGTCTATGTATGTTAGTAGTTAGAGCTGAAATGTGTGCCTGTTGTTTCTGTGGTCTGCTGTAGACTTATAATCTAGTAAATACACCTTCCATTCCTGTAAATGTTTGCCTGTAGTTGTGTGTATTTCATAATACAAATAATGCTTACTTCACATGTAAACTTTCTCATGATGATACATCCAGATGTTAAAATACAAATTTCTTGAATGCAAATAAGAAAACTGACAAATCACCTTGAGCCTTCCAGTTGCCTTATTTTATTAATTTTTATACAATGTAAGTAACCTCAGGTTTTTTACTACATCATAAAACAATGCTAAGATATGCATAGCTTAATTTCAACTGTATTTTATGTTATTCATTATATTCATTATAGCCAAGAGTTTTGGAGACCTGGGTTAATGGCTTTTTATACAGTGCCTACTGCAATAGTAGCTATGATGAATGATTTGAGTTCCTAGTGTAACACAACTCGAATCATGGTAGTCATATGAAGACAATTTAGTGTATTTAACTCTTTTCTCTTTTCTCTACTTCCAGGGTCTGCAGCACAGTCTGTGCAGTAAAGAATCACTGGATCTTTCTAAACTGCTCAGTGTTAGAGCTCACATTATTTTCACAGAAAACCTGGATAATCTACATTTTAATTTTCACTGGGCTTCTATTACTGCAGCAAATATTTTGGAATACACCCCCGTGAAGTCTGTCCCAATTATTCCCACAGCCCTAGCAAGAAATTTGAACAGTCCTATGAATATTGCTCAAGTTCAAGGAACTTATAAATGTGGGTGAGTAAAGGGTGATGCTAAAGCTATCGAAGTTGCCTGACAGTTTGTTGCATTTCCTAAAGCAAGTAGGTATGCGAGATCTCAACCAGTGCTTTACTTTTTAGTAAAATAACCGGCATAAAAATAACATAACTTCTTGGACTTGGAAAAATTTAAAATGTTTTAAACAAGAAACAGGAAATGGGGTGGGGCAAAAATCTTAACTGGTTCAGTAGGAGTTCTTCTTGCTTTTGACTTCAGTCGAAGGATCTTCCTACTGGGGCAGGGGGACACACCTCTAGTTAACATAATAAATATAAACAGCATTCAGCTTTTTAAACAATATCAGTGCTTGCCCTAGAATGAAAATCAGATGAATGTGAGCCAAAGCTTTTTCTGTTAATCATGCTTATAAGATGGTATTGGGGAATCGTCATTCTGACTGATAACTAATTTAGTAGGGTGAACTAAGGATAGATCAGGGAAATAATTTGAAGCAACTGAATGACTTTTTATTTGGACAGACTTTGTGAATGCCTCTCTGAAAGTTACTCTTCAAATTTCACATGACTTGCCCTTCTGGATTTGTTGTGAATACCATAATACTAAGCAAATTTTGTCCTTGATAATTCTTTGATATAAAAGGAATTGATGAAAAGCTGAGGAGTTGCTGTAAGTGTGGAGGAAGAATGGTTTTGGTTTTGGTTTTTTTTTTTTTCCCCCTGAACTTTTTTCTTACAGTATTTTCTAAACTTGTATTTATCTCTTCAGGATTTTTTTCTGAAAGCCTGCCTTCCAAAATACTAAAAAACCCCAACTTCTGCTTTCTTTCAGCTACCTTACTATGGACCAGACACGAAAATTGCTTTTGCTGCTTGAGTCTGATCCCAAGGCTTATGCTCTGCCATTAGTTGGAGTGTAAGTGTTTGGTTCTGTTTGTACAGATTAATACACATATTGATTTGAGATGTATTTGAGGGGTTACATAGTGGAAACTTGGTAATGGAACTGTCTCTAATTGGATATTTCTTCTTACTTCTAGTTGGCTGAGTGGAGTTACTCATATCTGTAGTCCTCAAGTCTGGGCCTGTTGCTTGCGGTATTTATTCAGTTCTTCAATTCAAGAAAGGCAAGTCACTTTTATAGATAAAACATAGAAGCTATTGGCTGCCTAAAAATATATTCCACAGAAATGCATGGCAGCATGGGCTCTGTTCAAAGATATTTGAGGGAATTCTGTGATTTATATGTTATATAGGAGGTAAGGCTGTCTGTTTTAATTGTTCTTTCTGGTTTTGACTTCTGCTTCACAAATCTTCTATGACCAAAGTGTTAGAAAGCTGGGCTGATACCTCAAAGACAGAAGAGGATAAACATTAATATCATTAAGGTCACTGCATTTTAGTTTAAATAAGAAGCAGCAAGCAGGAAACAGTAGTTTAAACAGTGGTGGGGTTTTGGTTTTGAACTTTTCTCATGGGTGTTTTCTTTGACATAAGCCTTCTCCCCAGTTGTAACTGACCGACATACTGAAGCATATTGATTTGCAGCTAATACTGTCTTTTTATGACTTCCTGCTAAATATTCTGTTCTTATAGTTTTTGCATTCTGACTTTTTTTTTTTCATTGTGGTTTTAGTAGATAATCATTCCTCATTCTCTACATCTTTTCACTTGTAGTGTTTGCCAAGTTCTAATTGTATGGAAGCTGGGAGGGAGTTCAGGTGTATATAGTTTAAAATTGGTCTTCAGGTAAATCAAACTTCAAAATATGCTGTATGCATAAGAATTTCTTCTGTTCAACCACACTTGCTTTTAAATTATGAAATAAAACCACATTTGGTGAACAGATGTGTCTGTAATTACAGAATAGACTTCTTTCCCTTAATAATTTAAATATGCTCAAATACAGATAAGAGCCCAATTAGATTATTAGATAAGCAAGTGAGAAGCTTGACTCTCATTAACTTTCACTGATTCCATCTTGGAAGTGGATTAGGCAGATTTGATGAACCATGCAAACAGAATTAACCTCTGCTGACTAACCACTTAATCTGTGCATCATATATTTTTAACTCTGAAGTTGTAAGTATAAGTTTAAAGTTGTATGTGAATGAGTTTTTCAAGCACCTTGTTCCTACTGTTTTCTCTATCACATATATTATTTAAAGAAAAAACAAACACCCCCCCCCCCCCCCCCCCCCAAACAAGTGTATTACAAGTGCTATAAAAAGAAAAATTGTTCTGAAAGTAGTACTACCTTTTTCTGGAAACACACGTTATTTTCATTATCCTTGATCTTTCGTGTTAAATGTTGACTGTTGTTACTGTAGAAAAAACTTCAGTACAATTTTTCTTCCAAAAAAAAAAAAAAAAAAAAATCTGTTAGCCAATGAGCAGTTTTGGAATGTTTAGGGATAACTGAAACGCTAAGTGTCTTTATAATGCTTCTTCAATTGAATTATTATTAAAAAAAAAAAAAATAATCACAATATCATTTTTACAGATGTTTTCTTCTATGCTGTGATTGAAGTCTTCCAGGAATTCATTTAAAGTACTAAGTGATCCTAAAGGTTTGAGCTAGAAAGTAGATGAATTATTCCCATTTCTCTACTTTGCTTAGATTCTTGCATGTGGCATCAGTCATAAGTCCATCTGCTTCATCTATAGCTCAGTACCACTCAAAATGCAGTGATTCACCAGTTTGCTAAACTGTGTGATAGTTTGCTCAGTATATTGAGAAACTAAGGGCCTTCTTCCTGTTTCTTATGGTTTTTTTAAGATGTGGGTTTTTTTCTATTTTAGGGTTTTTTCGGAATCTCAGAGTTTTCTTATTGTGCTTTATTCACTGACACACAAGGAACCAGAGTTTTATGAGTGCGTTCCATGCAGTGGACAGACTGAACTAGGGTTTCAGATCTTAACTTGCAATGAAACAGTACACCTCTTCAAAGTAAGTGGCTTGGTTTCCTACTGCATCACGGTACTTTAAAATTTGACTTCTAGTGTAAGTACTTAAAGAAGGGGTCATTATAATGTGACCCAAATGGAACTGCAGTGTTCAAAAATGATGTAGCTCTATAAAGCTACCTTTTTACAGTGATTACTGTAAATT
Source organism: Aquila chrysaetos chrysaetos (assembly GCF_900496995.4). NCBI lineage: Eukaryota > Metazoa > Chordata > Aves > Accipitriformes > Accipitridae > Aquila > Aquila chrysaetos. The sequence goes on along the minus strand of NC_044015.1, from coordinate 33,227,375 downwards.
CAGTTTGTCTCTCAAATTGAGAGATGACCTCCAAACAGCATTTAGAATATGTCTTTTAAAATGTACTCTGCTGTGCTGGACTTGGTTAGTGCTCCTTCTTACTAGTGATCTTTTGGCCTTAGGAGCAGAGATTCTGATTTCCTATAGCATTTGTTAATGTGGACACATCTGAGAACTGCTATGGGTGATGCACATTGGAGAGCAAAGCTAGGTATTTGTGCTTTGTTTGAAGTTGAATGCAAATGGGAATTCAGTAGCTACTAATCTACAGATCTCTTGCTGCGCTACAGTAACAAGGCAGGAACAATTTTATCTTTGTGCGAAGTAACTCTTTGAAAGAATTTGATACAATGTCTGGGAGATAACTAATAAGGTTTGAGGAAATTCTAGGAAATATCAGTTTCTCACTTGATTTCCTAGGCTTGTACAGAACCTGAAGTAGAATTGTTAATCTGCTCAATAAATGCTCCTATGCTCTGGCAGAGAAGCCGCTAGTGTAACGTGTGTCCTGGGCTGTTTACTCTGTTCTCTGTGCGATTAAATTTCCCTGTTCAGGACTGCCTTCCATCTTTAGCCTAGGTACGGCTTAGCTCTCTTAACAGAGGCTCACTTCTGTTGTCTCCAGGACTTGCCCAGCTGTGGTGTGTGAAACAGTATAGGAACAGTTGCTGTTTCCTATAGTGGTGAAGGCTTGTGGAAAAGTATCTAAGCAGTTAGAGCAAGGAAGCATCTGCTCATGGCTATAATTAGGCCAGCTACTTTACAGAGTAGCAGGGCGAACAGTGTTAAACAGGAAGGGAAGTTGCTTGCCTCCTTGTAGTGGTGAAAGAATTGAGAATTGAAAGTAGAGGACAAGCAGCAAATAATCAGATATAAATGTCCCTAAAACTATTTCTCTGGGGGTAGTACCTCAGTAATTAAAAGTTGAAAGTTTCATGCTTCACAATATTCACAATTAATTTCATTCCAGAATGTTGAACCTTCAGGCAAGAGCCCTATCCAGTTTGAGTTGAGTGCGGAAAACCAAAATGCAGAAACTGAGTTCTTCAGCAGAGTTTGCAAGAAACTTCCTATCAGAAGGTAATTCTTTGAGATGTCATTTATACACAAAAATTAAATGTTTATTGGATGAGGTTTTTTGACCTCTGCTGTGGCAGCTGTCAGTTTAGCTGGGCATTCAGTGATCTTCTTGCATTAAAATCTGTGTATGTGCTTTTGTTTATTCCTAGAGTTAATATTCTTCAAGTAAGATGGTCAAGCTGACCGTATTGCAAGAGAAACTACTCATAGTTCTACTCTTGGTACTTGTGGTTGTTGTTTATACAGTGGATGTTTCTAAAAAGGCTTACTTGCTGATGGAGCTTAGTTCACTGTATTAAGCTTTCTGTGAGATCTGTCCTTTGAGCAAATCTCTAACTGAAATTTACTTAAGTTGGTAAAAATTCCTTTTTCCTTCCAACTTTTCAGAGCTGCAAGACCTGGATAGGTTGAAACTTAGGTATTTTTAAGAACCTGACTTACTCATAAATAAAAATTTGATAGATATAAAATGGCCTTTATTTTCCTTTAAACAATGTTACAATCTTTACTGTAGCACTCCCTATCTTCCTAATATAAATCAGTGTTTTGCTGTTAGAATGTCACTTAAAAGGTGTATATGTCTGAGGGTGCGGGGAGGGAGGGTTAGTGTTAGTATCTTTTTGCCCAAAAGCATAATTTGCATTTTCACTGTTTGATCTTAAAACTGTTTGCTGTGTGAACTCCCTAGCTAACCACAGAGGAGATACATAGCAACTGCTTCTTGAAAAAAGTGATGCTGATATTGCACTGTAGATGGCACAGTGAAAAACGTGAAGATTCATGTTATTGCTGCCAAATCTGACAAGCAAACATTTTTAGTTTGATTTATGTTGGTTTTAGTCCTTCCCAGGGCTGTTCACCCAGTAAGTTGTCAGCAAGCGATCACGACTCTGGTGTAGAAGATGAGGATTTATCCCCCAGGCCAATTCCGAGTCCTCACCCAGCAAGTCAACAGGTAACTAAGTAAATAATTGTTCTAGGCATCTCAGGTGTGACACTTAGAGCAGCAAAACTCTTTGTAAGGGGACTGGAGAGTATAAAGCTACTGTATAAGTGCTAGCAGGGGAAAACAGGACTGAAGAAATGGGCCAAGAGTCCCAACTCCTGCTTTAGTTAGCCTGTCTTTCTTTCCACTATTATAGACACTTTAATTCCTGTATATGCTAGGATTTGGGAACAGAGATAGTAGGTTCTACTTTGGGAATCTTGCTACCATTAAATGGAAGAGCCATGGTGTCTGAGGCAAAGACAGAGGCAGCAAACTTTCTTGTGTATTCCTGGGTAAATGAAATTAAGATCTGCTGGTCTGTCCGTTTTTACTGAAATGTATACAAATATAATGAAATAGTAGCCCTCATACAGCATAGGTCTAGAAGGATGTGACAGTTGTGGATTATAAAATATGTTCTGTTGCACCTATCTACAGGGTCTAAGAATAGTAAGAGGGAACATGTAGCCCACTTCTTGAAGGGGAAAGATCCATACTCTGAAATGTGCTCTAGGATGACATGGAGCATTCATTTGGTAGAAATTACTATTATGCCGCATGAAAGCAATTTTGTCTTCTAAGAATGATCCTAGAGATCTTGCTGCTTTTTCTGTATCTGGATTCTCCAATCTTTAGGAAACCATTCAATGTGTAGTTGGTTTGGAGCTGGTAGTGGTCATATATTGATTTTAAATGAAAACATTTTCTTTGATGAAATTCTGTATGTGAAGAGCTGAAAGACAGTATTTTAAAATTATCTTAAACTTGCTTGTGTAATTGTCGCTTCAGGTTACCAGGATCTTTCCTTCAGTTCCTGAACTGTCACTTGTTTTGGATGGGAGTTTCATAGAATCAGGACAATCATCTAAGCCTGTGGGGACTTCAAATGCTAAAAGTCTACCCTCAGCACCACATCAGCCTATTAAAAAGAAATGGTGCTTGGGATCTACATATTACCCCACACAGCACTCTGAAGACAAGCAAAACCTTTCTGCTAATATGGGAGATCCCTCTTTGAGGCAATTACCAAACCATTTAAACCAGAAAATTCTGACTTCAAGGCCTTCCAGAGGAAAGCAAGCTCTACTACAGCAACAGTTGCACTGTAAGAAAGCTTGCCCTCAATCAAGAAAAAGTTCTGGATCTTCTTCTTCTTCAACCCCTTGTAGTGGGCCTTCCCCGGATACATCTGTGCATCACCCCAGAAAGCCGTCAGAAAGACTTGTGTTAAATCCCGATGGAGTCGCACAGCAGGGAGAGCCTCCAATTAGAAGAACATCAATATCCTGTGCCAAGCAGCTTCCTGCTGTTAAGCAGCCAGTCCTCTACAACTCTGCTTTTTCACCACAGAGCTGCAGAAGACCACCAGAACTGCAGGTGCCAGTTCAAGTGCCACCTTGCTGTCCAGCCAGTGCATGCAACTGTCAGTTTCCTGCTTCCATCCAATATAATCCAATAAACTCATGGCAAGGAATTGGTAGAATGAGCCCCAAACATGGAGCAGAAATCCAATCAGAGATGGCTCAACAGAATCCATGTACAGTGCTCCATCAAAATATCATTTGCCCAAATATTTGCTGCAATCCAGGGTATACCACAAGCAGCCCTATAAGCATGGGATATCACGGGAAAATGGGGAACTGTTCTCTCGACAATAGCTTATCGCCTGGAATAAGACTGCCTTCAAGTGCAAGCCCCTCTAGTCCGCAGTTCTGTGCAGCCCACTCACCGTGCCTGCACATGCTTGCTTCTAAAGCAGGATCAGATAATGGAATGATGGGATTATCTCCAGATGCATACCGGGTTCTTACAGAACAAGATAGACAACTCAAATTACTTCAAGCTCAGGTTTGTGGAAATGGCAGCTTTCTCCTCTGCCCTCTTAGTGATTATGCTTTGATAGTTCCCCTGCCAAAGGAATTAAATTAACTGTTGTCTATCCTTGTTGGAACAAGAGAGGCTATCATACCAGCTGCAGTTTGGGGATGGAGTGGGGTCCTGATTACCTCTGTTAATTGCTGTCCCTTAAATGAAAACTATTTGACTCTCGCCTGATTAAATTTTGTGTTTATTTTTATCGTATTTCTATAACATGAAGGTTTCCCTTTTAGCAGAATGTTTATAATGCAAACCAATATGCCTTCTGTATAAATACTTTCATATACATATGCTTGTCTATGTAAAAAAATTTACTGCATAGGCTATAGACTTTGGAATTGTTGTAAGCATACAGGTGAAGCACAGAATGTTCTCATGTGTTGCTTTGCCCGCCTTCAAGCCTGCAGCTTCCTGAGCTGTTGAGGCTGTTGCTTTGAAAATTTCAGTTGTCTGTTTGCAGCAGACTGGCAGGATTCATCAGGTGTTTGTTGCTGCACTGGAAATTTGGGCTTTGGTGGTCTTGCTAAATTTGGTTTTGATACCAGGTTAAGTTTCTTCAAAATAGCAACCTCCTGAGTTAGCATGCGGGCCCTGTATTTTGCAGGGTACAATTTGGGGCCGAAAAGCAAGAGTTTAAATTTTGCTGCTGGTGATGAATGATTGGAATAGGAAAGTTGCTCACAATACATATTTTTTCCCCCTTAAACTAGAAAATTACACCTGAAATATGCTTAGATATAGTTCCTGTATGTAAAATCAAGCTCTTAAAGCATGGGCTGTGCATGACAGAGGGAAACCTCTCCTTATTGCATGAATGCAGCCTTCACGGTTATGGTATTTCTCCATGGAGCTGTGAACTAATCGGTGCACAGGGTGGATGCAAATACTAGAGTGAAGATTGCCTGGGCAACCTTAATTTTATCATTTAAGTGCTTAGTTTTGTAATTAATACAAAGTTGGTTTAGCATAGTGTAGGGACAGTTGGCATATAAATGCTTGGCTGGTAAGTCGGTAATAGGCTTTGTATGTGAATGAAAGGGGCAGAGAATACTTCCAACAAGTGTAGTGCAAATAGGCTTTGCTCAAGTTGTCTTGGTGTAGTTCTGCCAGCATGCTTAAAACCTTTTCTTCACTAGCTCTGCCAATATCAGAATTGATGTTTTGATTTATGCTGCATGCACTGCTGAGAACTGGAAGGTTATCAGACTTCTGTGGTAATGCAGCCTGGATCTGAATCCAGATCTTAGAGGGGCCTAGTTTAGTAATTCACTTTTGCCTATTATACTTTATTTTTTTTTATTGTACAAATTATAACTGTCTGATAACCGTTACAGATCCAACGCTTATTGGAAGCACAGGCTCGTCAGGCTTGTTCCTCTGAACCAGCTGCAGCTGGCCATGCTCCGCAGCCTGAGAAGCAAGGGGACCTTGTTTCTATGGAAACACAGTCCTCACCAGGTTCCCCCATGAGGAAAAGTGTGAGCATTGCTGTGAGCACAGGTAACGCTTTATTCTTTAAAAATAGGCTGGCATTGCTTTTTCTGGATGTTTCTGTGATTTGTTCGGGCATGGGGGGAATGTTTTGCAGAAACGCTGAATGTACGCAAACATGCACCTAGATACAAAAAGACAGCTAAGTTCTGTAGGTGTTTTTGCAAGTTTAGGCTGGAGCTACTTTTGTCTTTGGGCTGCAATGGCAGTGATTGCCATCACTGGAAGAATTCTTTTTCCAATAGCTTTAGCAAGGTCTTCTATTTTAAATTGTGCCTTATTGAAAGAAAAAATCCACATCTCTCTCTGAATTAATACACTGTTTTGAAAAGTAATAGCTTCTATCCCATCTGGTGTTCTATTAAATATATTATAGATGGTTTTTGTAAGGCATGCATTTACATGCATGGAGAGGAGACTGTATTAGCTTTGATTTTAGCAAGTTAGGCAGCTGTGTCTGTAAAGTTACATATTAATGGTTCCTGTTAATCGATGGGAATATTAAATCCATGGAAATATTGTGATTAGTCTGGAAGAAAATTTTGAACTGGCTCAAGGTCAATGCATTAAAATGCTTTAATACAACTATTTATTTTCATCAAGTACACTTTGGAAGAAACTAGGACTTGAATGATGTTTTGGTAACTCTTAGCTGTTCTAAACACTAAATCACTTCTAAAATGGTGGAAAAAAACTGAATGTGACGAAATGATTCCTCTAGCTTTATGAAGCCAGAGGGTCTCAGAAGATAGCAATAACTTTCCTTAAAGGGGTAAATCTCTCGTTGTCTTCTAGGTGCTAGCTTATTTTGGAATACAGCCTCAGAAAAACAAGATGACTCCATACCACAAGGAAAAAAAGAGGATGAAGAGATTTCTAAGGAAGAAATAAACATTTCAATTAATGCTGAACAAGATGCAAGTAATACAAGTATTGCTTCTTCCTTAAAGGTGGTTGACATGCCCAGCTTTGTAGACAGTATTCATCTTGTGGAAGAAGGAACTAATCAGAACACTCTCCAGTAAGTAGCCAGAAATATCTTTTGTTCACATAAGAAGCTGAACTGCCTTTCATAAGTTACTACTTTCATAGTTATTTTCTTCAGGAATTATAAATGGTCACCTGACTTCAGTTGTTGTGTTCTTTCACTTCTTTGTTTTTTAATTATGCTTCAAATTGTACAGCTCACCAAAACACAGTTGCCTTTAGAGTCTGCATTTATCGGTCATGCACGTTCAGCTAGCCTACCTATCAGCAGCAGCTGATGGCAAAAGCCTTTAACTTGTAAAAGCATGTACAGTGCTGGCAGCATTCCTTTTCTTACCTTAAATCCTGAGGGGGAAAGGGGACACTGCTGTAGTCAGTTGTTTTCCTACAGTGGCTTTCTCCTGTCAGCAGCATTCAGAACGCTTTCAGTTCTGAGGGGCTTAGGATGAGGAGTTTATGGTTATATGACTGTTTCCTGAATTTCTCTACCTTTTACATCTAATTGCTTTGTGTGTAGTGAATGCAGGTACCAACTTCACTGCTGTTTAATTATTTTTAAGCTCAGATTCTTTATAGTGCAGTGACTAATCTCAGACTACTTTGGGAAGCGATTTTAAAAATATTTTTAATTATCTATATGGATGTTATTTTTACACAGGGAACAGCTCAACAATTTAGCACTTTTAATGATCTAATATTCTCTAAGTATAAAAAGCCAAAGGAGGGGGAATACCCTTCCAGTTAAATTAGGTTTTTAAAATAATCATATTGGGAAAGAGATGATAATTAAGCTATAACTTAAATATTCATAGTCCTTGATTAAAGTATTATCTGCAAACATATACTGCTACCATAAAAGTTACTGATTCAAATCAGTTTTTTGAATGCTGTATTTCAGAGAGATGCCATCTTATGAATCTAAGTTGAAGAGAACCTTAAACCTGTAAAATAGCTGTATAAGTATCTTATAGTAAGAATGTAGAGCACCACCCAGATTTCTTTGAGGAGGAGGGAAACATTTTTGGGAATGATGAATAATTGCTAGTGTAACAGTAACTGATAACCTACATTGACTATCTAGTATGTCACGTGATGATTTAAATCTTATCGCTTTCAACACAGGCAATTGATCAGTTGAGTTCTGAAATTCCCTTATCTTACAGTTGTCTTCTGAGGAGGAACAGAAGGGGGAGGAGGGTCGCTTAGGGATCTCCTCGGGATGATAGTACTATTGATATGTCTGGTCTCAAACGGTTTATGCGATGCACATACCAGCTAGCTGAAGGGGATGCAGAGCATCGCATTGTAACTCATTCTAGAACATTTACCCTTTTTATCTGGAAACTTCAGGATAGATCATGGTTCCCCTTTCACATCTGCTATCGAGAAATATTTCAACTAGGTGTTTGTTATCAGTTCATGATACTCAGAGTGCATTGTGTATGGGTGTACTTGTAACAGTGTTGAAGTTTTTAAAGCGTTTTTAAAATACAACAGGAATCTCGTTATCAGTTACCTTGGTAAAAATGGCTTTTTGAATAAGTCATGTTTCAGAACGTATGGAAGATACTTGCTCCTAAAGACTTTTAAGTGTCCATAAAAATGCTGAAAATGTAAGACAAACTCCAGATTGTTAATAACTTTAATTTCATCTGCTTTAAGGTTAAGACATAGTCATTGAGTTTTGACTAGTCCAGAGAAGCCATTGCCATTTTCAAATCATCTTTTGAAAAACTAGTCAGGCTGTTGTAGTTTCACACTGTGAGGTGTATTTCCTCAGTCCTCAAATGACTTTTGAAAGAAAATGACTGCAGAAAGGAGCAAAGCCTCAAGCAGTAGACAAACCAAGAAATGGTTAGGATCTGTTTCCAGTACTCGATTTTTCTCCTCTTGTGTTCGTGAAAAGATAAGGTACACATAGAAATACTTGTGTTTTTTCTGTTTCAAGGAAATACCTAGCTATCTCTTTGTTCTCTTTCAGAAGCGGAAACGTTTCCCAAGCACTTGTTCACAGTTCGTCCTTGGAAGAAAGTATTAGCGTGTCTTTACAGAAAGAACCAACAGAGGGAGCCAGCAACCACTTGGTGGTAACAAGGGAGCCAAACTCGGGGCCACCTGCCTCGTTGCTGCCTCGGCATCCATCAGAGGATCAGAAGCTTTACCAGGACTTACTGGTAATTCATGTAAATTTGATATTCTGCCCTGAATGCAACAGTCAAAACAGCACACTGCTGAAGTTATGATGTGGTATTGGCATGAATGAAAATTGTGTGCGGTTTTCTAATTCACATGTTATGCTCTACAGAAAGGTTCCAAGCTTGTGGTTCTTCATTTTTTAAGTGGTTATTCTGTACTACACCCTTCCATGCATACATGGAGTACTGTCTACTGTCTAATAAATAATAATTTTTTAGTTCAAAGATAATGTCAGTTGATAACTTACCAAATTAGTGCCCTTTATAATAGCACAGCATTTTACCTTCAAGTCCTTAAAGGGCATGTACATTAAATCTTGAAGAATATCAATATGTGATGTGTTTTAAATTCAGAGCAAACTCTTGCAGAAAGTTTGAAATGAAAGATATTCCAGTGTTTGACTACACTGCTGGGAGTTTACGTGACTGTACCTGAACTGAATCTGAATTTGGCTCCTTTGTCAGAATAAGCTGTTAACCCATCTAGTTGTATTTTAAGTTGCATAAGAATAAACCCGGATTTTGGTTTTTGACAACTGCTGCATGTCATGATGTTTTTGTCCATGTGGTCTGTCCCTTGCTCCCTTTTCCTATAGGGCCAAGTAAACCACCTCTTAAGGTCCTCAGAAGAGCAAGATCACTTGTCTGTAAAATCAGGATTTGTTAATGATGATGGTCCTAAGTATCAGGATATTGACAATAAAACAGAAATGGCTTCGGAGACTGACACAGGAGTGGTGGATAAAGAGAGTGTGATTAGTGCTACGCTCAAACAGCTGAAGAGTCTTGGAGTGACAATTGACTCGCCCGGCAAAATGAAGACAAATACACGTAAAGTGGAGAATGCCAGGTAAAATACTAGTTGTTTTGAGTAGTAATTTGTAGATCCAACCAAAAATGAAGATTGGCTCAATGAGCAAAGAGAAGGGACCGTGTTCATTGTCACTGGGGATTTGTTTGGCAACTTGATCCACATTTCCTGCAAAGATGAAACACTGGCTCATGCTATGGGTATTTCAGATAGGTTTAAGAGCTCTGCTAGCAAAACTCAGATTATTTAAATATAACACAAGTAGCTCTAGCTGTTAGAGCATCTGCTGATTCTTAAAGTATTGTGCATGCAGTAGCACACAATTCCCTAGAATAATAACAAAGCTGCTTGAGTAATTTCAGTCCTTTGGGCTATGTCAAAGTATTCCAGAGAAACACTGGACTTGGGAGGCTGAATGTTAAGCAGCTATGTATTTTCATCACTGCTTCTTAACTCTTGCCTTGCACTTCACCAGTATAAGTGACATTGTTATCAAGGCTTTGATATATAATCAAAACTGATTCTGTCCTAATCACTTGTTGTTGTGAGTGCTTTGACTTGAAACAGGGAGGGTGCGGTGGCTGGGGAGGGAAACAGCCTTGATGAAACAGAAGAAGGAGCAGCAGTAATTTCTGAAGAAAGTGTCTGAGGCACGGGAATTTACTTATGTAGCTGCTTAGGCATAGGCTGACTGCCTGGCACAGCTTTGCTTTCATCCTTATTGTCTTCTTGATACTAGTATATAACTGTTAGTAAACAAAAAAATCTAACCATCTCCTACTTAATCTTCTCTTCAGCTATGTATCAAAAGCTGTTTCCATTCATACAGTTTCTAAGCTCTTTTCTCTCCTTTTCACTTGAATTTCCTCAGGCATTTTTCTGGAATTTTTGGGCTACCTTCCTGGCTGGAGAGTCTGTCAGTGTTCTTTTAATGTCAATAATATGCTAATAATTGAACCCATAAGACAAAACTGGAATTCTTGGTGTTTTTTCTTCAAACCTGGGGAGCAGGGTGGGATTCTTCCTTCTGCCACTTTCATGACTGATATAAACAATTCTGAGAAAAGGTATACCAATCAGTAGAGAAGGAAACAACAGTGCAACTCCATAGCATAATTTGTGGTTGTTCGTCTGAGCCAGGAGTTTGCTCTCCTTAAGCAAACTTCAGGATGTGTGCTCAGTGGAATAGGAAGACTCTTAACTCTCAACACAAAGAGTTTGGGTTTATGAACTAGTATATGATGCATGTATTAAATGCACTGGTTTATAACCACTACCAGTGTACCAGAGCTTGTCCTTTCAGTCTTTAAACACCTAATGTATACAAGAAATTGGTGTGCCAAACAGAACAAATTAACATTTCCCTTACTGAAGGATGCCTTCAAAAACTAGAAACTTGCAGGCTTCTGGAAACAGATTCTGTAAAAATCCTGGAATTGGCATGCACTGGGAGAGAAGAGATGTTCTTGGTGTCTGTCATTGGGCTTGTATCTTCTGTCTAGATACAAATTTTGGGTTGGATGGCAGTATCTAGAGTCTCAGCATCAGGGACATATAATGTCACATTTCACTGGTGAGAACAGACCAAGAGCTCAAACCTGCTTTAAAAACAAAACGAGCTCTGAAACCTGCTAGAGGCGGGTTGTTCTTGATACGAGGGTTGTGGTTAAGATCAAATCAGAAGGGAGTATCATCAATTCTCTAACACAGTGTTTGAATACTGTCGGTGTGAGTAGCTGGAGAGCTGCTTTTTAGTACGTGCAGAACGTATGATCTCGGCACTGAACAACCTGATTGAGCTGTGGTGTTCAGAAGGAAGGAGAATTTGGTACAGCAAGCAAGATGAAATTATGAGATTATATTGTAAAATGCATACTTCTCCTGTAATGCTAAACTAACTTTTTGATGCTTTATTTCAGCATCTTAGCGTGCATAAATCCTGAAGCAGTTGTTCCTGGACTAAATTATATGTCATTTGCCAATGTCAGCATGTGTGGCTTAACTCCTAATGTTGTTGATCTGAGCATGGAAGCAAACGCTATAGCACTCAAGTATCTCAGTGAAAATCAGTTATCTCGACTTTCTTTCAGTCGCTCAGGCCAAAATCCTCCTGTAGATTTCTCTTTCCAAGACATCTTGCATACAAATATGGACAAGAGCATGGTGGGTTTTAGCTTAATTTCACCAAACAATATGTCTTTTGCAACCAAGAAGTACATGAAGCGATATGGGCTGATACAGAGCACTGACAGTAGTGAAGATGAAGAGGAACTGCAGGTTCAAGATGGCAATTCTGGCACTGTCAAAAGCATGCTGGACAAACACTGTATCCCTGTGTTGGATGGCTTCAACCACCAGACTGAATTATCCAAAAGAACTGATGGAAGACTTCCAATTCATCTAAAGAGTCACAGCAGAGAGTTGACTACTAATGCCTCTCCACCAGAACTAAACAGCCCTGTATTAAGAAATATTACAAATGAAATTTTTCCTCCCAGAGCAGATCAAGCAGATGAAAACTCAGTTCAGATTTTAAAGGATTTAAAATCAAAACCCAAATTGTTACCTGGGAGGGTTGAATTCACTGAACAACCTGGTAGGAAAGACGAAGGAGACATTCAGGTCTTCCCTGGAAATCTGCATACTCCAGCCCTTGAAACATTAAACCAGTCAAACAGCATCAATTCTGTTGGCACCATTCTTGATGTGAAACAACTCAGGCAGTTGCCAAAGTTGTTCTGAACATCCCCCGAGACGGCTGGCAACCCCTGTTACAAATCTGAGAGGGACACCTCAGTAAAAGACTATAGGAAACCAAGGATTAAGTTGTCTTTGAAGAGGTCACTCTGTTGTAACAATGTAAAACCTGCAGAACTGAGGTTTTGGCCTAGATCGGGGACAGCCACCTCTAAATGCCTGGTTTGAGTCGGTGCTGATCAGCATTGAAGTATGTGTGCACTTTGTTTACAGTTAGGTGTGATTTTAAAGTATCTAAAAGGTGAATCAACTTGAGCCCAAGATGTACTCTAAATACACTTTTGACAATGATGCTTATTTAAATGTTCTTCTGTTGACTTTTTTAAAACACTGACTTTTACATGTTTGTGCCAACTGTGAGCCATCAGTACTGTGTGTGGCAGAGCAGGGGTAACAGAGCTAAAGCACTAATTTCTAGAAATTTGCTGAAATGGTTGCATTGCTGGGGAGGGGTTGTGTCTGGGGGGGAAGGGAAGTATAACTGTGGCTTTACTTTGTGTAAAACTATTTTGAATTCAGCCAAAATGGCACATGTAACTCTCTGTATCATAAAATTGTGGAAGGAAATTGGAAAAACCAGCACTTTTAAAACTTTTGTGATTTTTTTTTTTTTTTCCTGAATGAATGTTTTCTATTTATTTAAGAAGTACATATTGCTCATAAAGGTCAAAGGTTCCATTAAAAAAAAAAAATCTTCAGTTGTCTGATGTAGCCTTATTTAAGACATATGCTACCTCCGAGCCGTGGTTTAGAATGGCTAACTGGAAGGGTGAGGGTGTCACTTGCTACTGAACTCTTCAAGAATTCCAATAGTAGGTGGTGGGGTTAGCAAAAATAAATTATTTCCTTTGTTCTGTATTAACATACAAATATTCTGTCATCAAGTGCTACAGTCTATTAGTGAAACAGCCCTTTTCCGTAACCCTGTGATGATAATATTCCACAAGTTGAAGAATTCAGTTAGTTATTGTTTAACAATTCCATTTCCATTAAGACTTTTGACTTTTGTTGGATTTTCAGGTGTCGTAGGTGTTTTTGTGGTTACTATGTGGTGTCAGCTACATAGTAACCCGCTGGTGCTGGCAACCCCAGGTGCCTGCTGCTGGCTGTGGCAGCTCTGCCTGCCTTTGGCGAGTAGGTCTGAGGATACGGCTCGGCGAGCATGGCTGTGGTGTAGCGCACCTCTGTCCTGACCTCTTGGTCTTGGAAATGAGATACCGGCACTGGAAGCAGCAATTCATTCCCATTCCCACCGTTTCTGACGGGAGAACAGTGCTGAATGACGGTCGAGCCATCTGTTTTCTCACTGTCCGGAGCGCATCAATGTGCTTTAATGGGAGTTTGAGCAAACTTTGTTTTAATGATGGCATTGTCCCAACAGAAGTTCAGCCTATGGTGCTGACCTTGTCTTTCCTGCTCTAAGAGTGTTAAACTAGAGATTAAAACACCCCACACTGAAGTCCCAGGCCCTTCTCATTCAAATCTAAAGGACTGCACTGTTAGTGCCCACTCAAACATACCATGAACTAACTGCTAATTAACTTATTACAAGGACATGGGAGTCTTTTCCAGCATCTACCACCCTCGTGGGCCTTTGTGGATTAAGAATGGGGGTGAGATAAGCCATTTGCTATTTCAGAGCCAGTACAGAGAGAGGAAGGCAGCAGCTCCCTTCAAGCCGTGTCAGAATTTCTCCTCTCACGCAGCCTCTTCCATCAACAAGAATATTTGCTTCCTTTCAGGAAAGGTGCTACTTTGCTGTGCTGAAAAATAAAACCTTTCTCAGTCTCTGAATCTCCCCTGGATCAGGCACAAGCTTATTATCTGGCAGCGCGTTTTCTGCTGAATCAGTCAAAAAATAGTTAATGTTTTTGAACATTCCAGTGAGATGAATGAGGCAATTCATACCTCTGAGCTATTGTTGTAGGGTTTTGTTCTTTGTTTCCTATTGTAAAATGTCTGGAAACACAGGAAGATGACAGTTGTATTGGTTAATATTTTGAAGACTTTCTTCAAATGCTGAAGGGCTAGAAACAATTTGAAAACAAAAGCCAAACTACTTGCACACAGCTCAGGACAAGGGTGTGGTGTTTTATCAAGTTACACAAATCATACAGTCCTGGACAGCAACCTCTGAGTGAGTGAAATACTAATTCACTTGACCAAAAGAACAAAAAACCACCCTTCCCTAAAGCGGCATTTTTCCTTTCATGGTGTAGTGCTGAGTAATTTCAAGATGCCCAGATTTTTTTTCCTGAAGCATCTACTGCAGCTTGGAGTCAAAAATACAGAGCGCCGGGTCTGGCTTTGTTAACTCTGAGCAATGGGGACCAAACTCAAGCGCTGGCTCGATCGCCTGCTCAAGGCGATGACACGTGTGGAGGGGCAGCACGGTTTAAGGTTTTATTGTTGGTTTTTTTCTTTTTTCTTTTTTGTTTGCTTCTGTTGTTTCTAGCTATCTTTTATTATAATTAAAGGAAGAGGTTTATAGTGCTTGCTCAAAAGGTCTTGGGCCTGCTCGGAGCATCACTGACCTCGTTATTCCCTATAATTTTGGTGCTCCCCACCGCAGAGCTTGCTACCTCTTCGCCTTGTGAAAGCCTGGAGAGGGGGCGAACCCCGGGTTGCTCGGTGTGACCGGGAAGCCCACCCGTGGCAGGGCAGCGGCGAGGAAAGGTGCCCGTTACCTGCCACCCCAGGGTCCCTCTTAGGCTCGGCGTTGGGTTGCCCAGCGAGGGGCAGCCGTGCCGGCCGAGGTGGGTGAACCGCGGCCACGGCTCCCACCCCACCGGGGGCAGGCACGGGTGGGAATGGCCCCGCAGCGGCTCTCGGTGCACAGAAGATGCTCGGCTTCCTAATCTCCCCCGCCCAGCCCCGGCTGTTCTATCTTTAACGCTTCCTGTTGGTTAGAGGAGCCGGCTTGAAAATGGTCGTGTTTCCTGGCGGGAGGCACGACGGGCTCTCCACCGCGTCGTGACCGTCCCTGCCCCGCCGCCCCACGCACGCTGCCGGCATCGTGCGGGCTCCTGCCTGCCGGGACCCGACCCCAGCCGCTCCCGGGGCGGGGAGGGTTTGTGAAAACCTCTCCCACGGCCGCGTCCAGAGCGGGAGGTTGAAGGGAAGGAGTGAAAGGAAGAATAACAGCTCCGGCATTTCCCCCTGCGGGAGGGCGTGCAGGTGGCGGGGAGACAATAGACACCCCCGCACCCCCAGCCCCTCCGTCGTCCCGTGTGTCCCCCCCTCCGCCGCCCGGGCCGCCCGGCAGGTGCGGCCGGTCCTCCCGGGTGAGCTTCTGCCCCTCGCCCCGGGCTCCGCGCAGCACGGCCGGGGGCCGCAAGCTCGCCCCAGCCCCGCAGTGGGGACCGGGGGGCGGCCGGGGAGGTGCTCAGCCCCGGCCCCCTCCTCCCCGCCCCGCTCCGCTGGAGATTTCGTTGATTTTCGGCTGCCCGGGGCAAGGCCGATCTCCCGAGCTATCGAAAACCGCTCCCCGCCGCTGTCTTTAGGACGGCTTTACCTGCGGCTGTCCGGAGGAACGGACCCGGGACCCTCCAGCGATCCCCGCCGCCCTCCCCTTCCTCTGCCGGGAGCCTCTGGCAATTTGGGGAGGGTTTCGGACGCGTCCCGTGGCTTGGCAAGCGCCCCCCGCACCGGCCCGGCTCCCCGTCCCACACCAGCCGCTCCGTTTGCACGGCGGCTTTGGCGAAGGCCGGGGGTCTCCCCGTCCCCCCGGGGCCGGAGCCCGCCGCGGCCGGGCTGAGCCCCAGCCCCGACGGGGCGCACAGCCGGTCCCGGCCCCCGAGCCCCGCTGGCTGCCCCGCACCGCTCCGGGGCGACCAAGGGCCCTTTCTCCCCTTCCCCAGGCCCTTCTCCCTCCAGGGTCGGCCCTGACCCCGGCGCCGAGCTCTCACCTCCGCTCACATCCCAAATTTCCCGAGGACCAGGGGTGCCGGCTCGGTACCCGCTCCGCTCCCCGTTCCCCGGCATCCCCCGGCCCGGCAGGGATGCTCGGCCTCCCCCCGCCCCAGCACGGGAGATGAGAGAGGGAGCTCGCCCCAATTTAGCCCTTCAGCGAAAACACACATTGTGGGGCGAGGAAGGCTGGGGATGGGGCCACTTCTCTCCAAAACGTCTCCTGTCGATGTGCTTTATTTACCTCCTCTTGTCCCAAAGCAGCCCACACCCCTTCCCTCTCTCTCAGCATCTCCAACAATTTATTTTGGCTCATTAAATTTAATTAAGAACGGAGTAGGTGTTCCATATTTAATAAAAAAAAAAAGGGGGGGGGGGAAATCAGGGGCATAATAACCTCCAAGAGGACTAAAATAAAGAATTGCTATTCAGATGCGGGCAGCCACAGTGCAATTTTTTATTACTCTTTTTTTTTTTTTTTTTTTTTTTGCAGTGTCTTTTTAAGAGCATCTAAGCACACACACATAAAAAGCTAGAAGGCATGCATTCCGGAGTTATTCCTATGCATATCCCTGCAATAATTTTCCGCTTTCCTTCGATAAAATTGCCAAATAATAATGAATCATTTCATAAATAATGGGTTTAGAAGCTTATCAGGGCAGGCGGGCCACTGCTGGGGTTTTATCTCTCTCGGCCACATTGCAGTAGTGTTCCGCTCTCCATACTAAATAGGAAACTGGACGTGATGTGGAATTAGAGCCTACCCAGCTGAAGCCACCCAACACTTACTACAAATATAGCCGCGATGCGTAGGCCACAAAATGGCTCCACTCACTTTTCCCAATGAAAAGCAAATGGTGAGTAGAGAGGAATCCGGCCCTGCAGCAGGCCGGGGCGGTGGCTCTGGTGGGCTGGGGGTTTGGGGGGGGGCTTCAGGGAGCAGCCAGGGGTGCTTGGGGGGCTTCGGCCCCATGTAAGAGACAGGCGAGGGGGGGGGGGAAAAACCCAAGTCTCTTCCGCGGTTGGGTTTTAATCTTTTTCCCTTCTTTGATGCGGGGTGGGTGAGGAGGAGAAGACGCTTTCTCCTTTGAAACTGTGGGGTGCGCTTTTTCCCCCACCCTTCGCCCCCCCCCCCCCCCCGCCGCCGGGACCCCCGGGCTGTGGCAGCGAAGAGGCGGCTGGGACCGGCCGCGGGGGAGCCGGGGGCGAAGCGCCCACCGGGCCCGGCTTCCCCCAGTCCCTCCCGGAGAGGGGGGGACCAGGACCCGGCCCGGCCGACGGCCAGGGCCTGTTCGCTTGTTCCTGGGATGGGGGGGGGGGTGTCTCCCCCCATATACCGCTCCCTCCCGCCCCTCCGCTTTGGGGCAATTTCCCTACAAAAAGCCCGCGGGAGAGGTGCGTTTCTGGGCTGGAAATTTCCTGCCGATCCGCTGCTGGAAAACAAAAGGATTTTGCGGACCAGAAACCAGCGGGCGGGGAATTAATGCCCCCCCCCCCATTTTTCAAAGCGAAATCACCCCCAAATGAAGGCAAAACACTGCGGGTATTTTTGCGGTTTTGTGTATTTCTTTTTTAACGAAAGCGGGAGAGGACGCCATCAGGATAATTTCTTTTTTTATGAAGGGGAAAACCTTATTTTTCCTGATTTCGTTGGGGGGGGGGGCAGCCGTCCTCGCCTTCCTGTTGATCCGCGGCGGGGAGCGGGCTCACCCCGCCGGCGGCCCGGCCCCGGTCGTCGCGGCACCTCGGGCGGGAGCGCTGCCGGTAACCGGCCCCTTTAGGAATTCAATTTGCCCCTTTAGAAATTAAATTTTCCAGCCGGGCGAAGGAGAAAGGCGGCCGCCGCTCTCTGCGAGCCCAGCGGGAGAAAAACAACTCCGTCTCCGGCCCCGTCTGGGATTTCCTCCCTGGGAGACCGGGCTTGCAATGTGTCCAAAAAACCGCCCAATTCGCCCCAAATATAGGGCTTATTTTTTGCGGGTTTTTTTTTCTCCCTCCTCGTTTTTTATCTGTTTATTTTTTCCACGCCGGGCCGTGGCCGCCGCGCGTTGTGGCCCCGTGTGCGAGGCGGCGGCTCCCGGCTGCGCGGCGGGGACGAGCCGGGGGGGGGGGGGGGGGGCGGGGGACGGACGGGGACACCCGGGGGTGGCCGGCTGTCCCCTATAACAGGGGCCGCCCCAGGGTGCCGTCCCCTCCTCGCCTCTCCCCTGCACCCCTCTCTCCGCTGCTCTCTGGCAATCCGGGCCCACGAGATCCACCCTCTCCTCTTTTTCTCCCCCCCCTTCTCTTCCTCCCAGGATTTAGCAGTTTTATCCCGATGCGGGTGTCCTTCCTCTCTGTAAAGTCGTAAGTACCTTGAGGTGGGAGGAGTAAATTCAGCCTGACACTGAGAGCGCTTTTGTTGAAACAGGAGAGACTTGCGGTGTCCCTACTTAAATATGACACATGTGAGTAATCTCTTCCTATACAATATCGGAATAGGCAATTAGATTTTTCTTTCTAGAGGGCTGGCGGGGAAGGGGCTGGAGGGAAGAGAGAGCTTGTGCTTTAGGTTGGGTGGTTGCTTTTGTTTTTGTTGGGTTTTTTTTTTTTCAAGAGACATGGTGAGATATGGCCAAAAAAAAAAAAAAAGGGAGGGGGGGTGTCTCTCGCAATTCAACCCAGCAGAACGGAAAAAAAAAAATTACCCAAGGCAAAGGAGCGAGAAGGATGGGGAGGACACCCAGCGTGCGGCAGCTCTCTGCTCCGCGAAGCCCCTTATTTATAGGAAAAAAAAACACAAAACAAAACCAAAAAACAAACCCGAACGAGGGCGGGGGGTTGAGAAATAGCATGGCAATAATGGCGATATCGCTGCCTGCCCTCGGCGCGAGGTGCCCTGTCGCGACAGTATTCTTTCTATGGGAGAAGGGGGACAATGCTGGTGCGCGGCCGCGGATGGAGGGCTGCTCCGCGCCGGGCCCCTTCCTCCTTCCTGCGGTAGCGACTGCGCGGGGGGGATTGAGTCCGTTATGGGCTGGTTTAACCCCCTCTCCCCCAAAATGTGGCTTGACGTATGTTTCGGTGTTTTAAAAAATAATAATAATAAAAATTAAAATGGGAGAAGAGGCGGTCGCCCGTGCGGCTGAGGCCGCTCCCGGCAGGCCGGGCCGCAAACACCACCGGGGACCCCAAAATGGGGAGAAATTCCCCCAAACGGGGGGGGGGGGCGGAAGAGGGGCTGAACCTCCTCCCGCCCGGCCGAAATTTTGGCTGCATAATTTAGCCACCGGGGCGCGCCGGGCGCTGGCCGAGCCCTTCTGGCTGCGTTAGCCGCCCCGATGCTGTCAGCCCTCCGCGTGGAGCGGCGTAAATCCCCGCGGGGCGCCGGGCCCCGCTGCGCGGCTGCGGAGTGGGGGGCTGGGGGTGTTTTGGGGGGGGGGGGGTGTCCAGCCGGGCCGCTCCCTGCTCGGTGCGTCGTGCGGGGCCGGGACGCTGCACGACGCCACAGCGCCGCACCGTTCCGCGGGGCTCCGTGACGTCACGGCAGGGCCGGGGCGCCTCGTGACGTCACGGCACGGCTCGGCGGCGTGGCCCCGCGGACCCCCGGCCCCTCTCGGAGGGGCGACGGGGCCCGTCCCGCCGGCAAACTCCAATCGGTTTGGGGTGATCCGTGCCTCCCCTGCCCTCCTCCCCCCCCGTTCCCCCCCATTTCTCGCCGGCGAAGCCCGAGTCCCGAAGCGTGTCGTGTCGTGTCCCCCCCCTCTCCCCGTCGGGGCGGTGCCCGGGAGGGGGGGTACCCCCCCCCTCAGCCGGGGCCGCCCCTCACCGCTGCCTCTCTCCGCAGGACGATGGACAGGCCGCCTGCCCCGCCGCCCCCCAGTGACCCCCGCGATGCCCGCCCCCCCCCGGCGGCACGACTCGGAAGCGGAGACCACGAACGAGCCGGAGAGCAGCCGCGGGGGCATGGAGGTGCCGGCGGACCCCCAGCTGCTGCTCAACGGGGCGTCCAAGGAGGCGGGCCGGCCCTCCCCCGGGCCCCCCGCCGCCCCCGTGCCCGTCATCGAGCTGGTGCGCCGGGGGGGCTCCCTGGACATAAAAAGCCGGGAGGCGGCGGGGGAGGCGATGCAGAGAGCGCCGGGCGCCGAGCCGTGCCGCGCCGCCGAGGCCGCCTGCGAGGCCCGCATGGTGCAGCTGAGCCCCCCCGCGCTCCCGCTGCAGCCCCCCGGCAGGGCCATGCTCTACAACCTGGGCCAGCCGCTGGCCACCATCAACAGGTCCGTGTCTTTCCCACCCCAGCCCCGGCGGGGGTCCCTCGGAGCGGCTCCCCGAGGGGTGCCGGGGCTCGGTGCCGGGGTGGGAAGGAGAAGGAGCGGGGGGGGAAGGCAGCAGCAGCAGCGTCTCTTCCACCGCGCGGGGCTCGGCGCTTAGTCATCGCGGGTTTGCATGCAACTTCGCAAAAGAAGAAAGGGAGGGGGGGGAAAAAAAAAAAAAACGAAACGAAAAACTGTCGTTCCCAGGGGAAAAAAAAAAAAATCTTGGTAGAAATACCCCGGGCAGAGCAAAGGGGTCCGTCAGTAAACGCGGTGCTTGGGTGCTTGTCGAGAGCTGATTTAGATCCTCGGAGCTCGCTCTCTCCTCCGATGAGTCCCGCAAATAAGCGCAAAGGACAGACAACGCTCTCGCAGGGGCAGAGCGCAGCCCCCACGGGCCGGGCCGGAGCCCCCCCCCGCTCCCCGCAGCCATCTCCTCTCCCGGGGGAGGCTGCGCTGCGGACCCGGCCGGGTGGGCGTCCGTGCCCGCCTGCTGAGGGACAAAAAGCCGCGGGGAGGGGGGTGGGTTTTGCCCGGGGAGCCGCTAGCCTGGGTGCCCCACGCCGCCCGCATCCCCCTGCCCACGCGGGGCTGTGGCGTCCCTCGGTGCGTGTCCCCTGGCGGCCGCGTGTCGTGTGGCCGCACGACCCCGGGCTCGGCTTCGTGAGCCGTGAGCTCCCTCCGAGGTCACGGAGCAGCTCGGCTTCCCACCGGCCCCGGGCGCTTCCCACCCCCCCCGAACGCGGGGGGCCGGGGGCCATGCCGGGAGGATGCCGGTGTGTCCTGACGGCCTCTCTGCTTTTCGTTTGCAGCGGGTTTTTCGGCGAACCGGACTCCTTCTCTATGTACGGCAGCAACCGGGTGAAGAGGAGACCGTCTCCCTACGAGATGGAGATCACCGACGGTGAGAGCGTTTCGCCCCTGCGCTGGCTCTTGGGGGGTTCCCCATCTGCCGAAGGGGGCAAGTTGCCGCACGGTGGCACACGCTGGGATTTAAACCCCAAATGGTAAAAGGCGAATAAGATGCCTGTGGTGGCAGGGCAGCTCCCCCCGGTAAGGGTCTGTACAGCAGAGCCCAGATCTGTCCCGGCTAATGACCGGCAGCGTGCTCGGTGGATTTGCTTTCACGCAGCAAAGCAGTTCAGCGTATGGTTAATTACATCCCTGTTCTGCAAATTGCTTAGAGATTAAATCCGAAGGAAGCCACTAAATTTAAGTCTTTGTTGAAGTGCAGAGGCTGGATCAGGGCCATTGCGGTGACATGCTGTGTTTGCAAACCTTTTCAGCCAGGAGGCATTCCTAACGTGGACCACAGCCTCGGGCAGAAAGAACCCACTCGCCTTTAAATTGCCTAGAAGCAAAGGGCTAAACCTGTGCTAAGGTCTGCAGGGTCACAGCGGGATTGCGGCTGGTTCCTTCGCCAGCTTGTCTGCACCTTGCTTCAGTATATATCCACAGCGTGCTGCAGCCTGCCGTGGAGAAATACCCCGTGTCTGGTCTTGTGGCAGAGCCTGGCAGCAGATGTGGAGGGTGACAGTCCGGTGTCCGAGCAGAGATCCCAGGTGTGGGGATCCCCGTGGGACCGGTGGGATAATTTCAAAGAAAGGAAGGCAGGGAGAAGGCAGGGCAGGCTCCCGCTGCCTGCTCCCAGGCAGCCGGTGGGTTGCGGGAGGCTGCGTGCAGGCGGCAGCGCTGCCCACGCAAAGGGATGTTTGCGAGAACAATTTGCACGTGGAAGGCTGACACGTTTATCTGCAGAGTTAACAGCCCGTACAAATGAGCTCCATTGAAATGTGTTTCCTCTTTAGCAAGTGTAAACGGTGTATTTCAATCGCCGGACAATTAATTTTCCTTCTTTCTAGCTAGCTGTCCCTTTCCTTCTACCCGGCTAATCTAAAATCAGATCAAATCATAATCCACATCACTCTAAAATAATACGGTATGAAGTGATGGGCTCAGGGCGTTATCTGCGTTCATCAGTCCCTCTGTCCCCACTCTCTGCCCTCCTCCGTCTGCCTGGTCCTTTCAGACCGCAGCCCCGTGGGGCAGGGGTTGGCTCAGCCCCCGGCACAAGAAGGTCTTTCTGTCTGGGTTTCGATTCAGAGGCTTAGCGGCTACGGTGAAAAGTCCATCAACCCACGGTGTCTGACTAAAGCTTTTGACGTGCTATTAAATTAGATATGAAGGATTACAGAGCTATTTGGTCGTAACCAAGTTTTTGGATGTGTGCTTAATGCCGGTGTATAGTTGGGCCCAATCCTGCCGGTTTGGGCTCCTGTGAATTTCCAAGACTGGGCTCAGAATTTTGGGGGGGAAAATAGGTACCAGATGATGCTGTCTGAACAGGAGCAATTTGTAGGGATGTACATCCCATGCTGAGGCATCTGTGTGGTCTGCCGGGCTTTGCTCGTCGCTCTGATGGTCACCTGCCAGGTGACATCCGTGGCATGCCGGAGCATCACTCCTGCGGGTCCTCAGTCCTTAGGAGGTGCAGAAGGGCAGGAGAGTCTTGCCGGGTGCTTAGTGTTTGGTTTCCTCTGTAAGGAAAAGAGTGGTGGGGTTTTTGCAACTATTTCTTTATCCATTTGGGGGAAAGTTTGGTGCATTGAATATCTTCTTAAAAAATAGATATAAATGGAGATAAAAATGTAAAAAAGTATCTGCAAGGATATTCTGGAACTTTGGAAGCTCATCTTTTTATTCGTTTTCCTCAGATCTCTAATTACAATTAAAAAAAGCAGCAGTCAATGAATTGGAACAAAATCCAGGCAAAATTTCTCAGCCGACTGCTTGAATTAATTATGAGGCAAGTTTCTTTATGAGAAATAAATCTCTTCTATTATAACACAGCTATGGGGCATTTTAAATTTCTCCTTTGCTTGACATGTTTTGGCCAAAACCTGATCTCTTTCTAAAGGTATGTTTAATCTGGTTGATGAAGGAATCAAAAATCTGAGTGGTGTCAGAATTTGTGTTATATACTGGAGCTTGGTTTGGGTGCCCCTGGAGGAAAATGAACAGGTCTTTTTTCTGATTTCTGACCTATTTATGAATAGATGTGTTTCAGCTGGCAACTTTCAGTGAATAGAGATGCATGTTTGAAGCCTGTGAAGACTGGAAGCCTCTTGAGATTTTTTTTTTTTTTTAAATAAACAGTATCCAAGGCTTCTTTTTTTCATGCCCTTATGGGAGTAAAAAGGTTTTAAGCTGCATCTCCTTCTGGATTCAAGGCTGGTTGCTTTGTCTTGTCTGGAAAGAGCAGTTAAGTGTTGAAACCGTTGTATTATTGTAGTGGGTTGTAGCACATTCTCCACTGCCTTATTAGCAGTGCTGGGCAGCCTGGTGTTGTTGAGGTCCCTTTGGTCCCCACCACCTTCCCCACGACCCCGCGGCACAGTGGGCTGTGCACATCAGGGACAAGAAACCTTCCCTTTCCATAAGCTCTTGCACATTAATTCATACAAAGGGCGTTTACATGCTGTTTGGGAGTGGAAAATTGCCTTTATTGAAGCATCAGACCAGGATCCTAGAGGTCGGAGATGAGTTTCTCATTCCGATACCCCCCAGCTTATCCCAGGGGGTCTTTGCGATTTTGGGGGACCCCCTGCTCCTGACCACGCTGCGAGAAGTGAGTTGTATGGCTGCTCGCACGCTGGGGAAGCCGGTAGCTTTAACCTGGCTGCTTGGGAGTGTGTCCCCACGCAAACCCTGCCGTGGTGGGTATTTCGTGTAATGTGCTGGACCGAAGGGGCTCTAGTTTCCCCTGACGGGAGGAAAGTGTGATGGTGTTTAATCAGCTGGAATGTGGAATTCCTCTTCTTGCGTCGTGTCAGGTCTGATCTGTCAAGGTGCAGCCTGACTAAGATGCCTCCAAAATCACATCTGTTTGGCTGCTCTGCCACAGACAAAGCAGCCAAGAGTTCTGCTGTATAAGAATAATGATGTTTAAATGCCTCCCGGGATACTGGTTTCACTGAGTGACGGCAGAGCTGTGCCTTAAACTGCTCACCATGGCCAGGGACTTGCTCCCACCAGAAGGGAGTAGTTAGGCAAGTGTCCCAGGCAGGAGGGGGGACTACAGGGGAGAGATGGTGCGGATGGGAATATCCACAGCCAGTCTTTTGGGGTACGACTCACTGGTGCGTTACCTGCAAGTCTTTGCTTTATACTTGTGAGGATTCTCATTCTATGTGATGCTTCCCATCCTATGGGGGTTTCAGCCATGGTCATTCTCCCATAGTTTCATGAGGTCGCCGTGTTCTTTCACTGTTGGTGTCTCCTGGAGGTGAGGATGGAAAGGGTGTAATAATAAAAGCATCTTAATGGTAGTGTCTCCTTAGATGAACTGGTTTCCATGGACCCAAGGACCTGCAGTCCTGACTTACAGCATTGCTACTTCTGCAACATAATCCTTTTGGGTAGACATGCTTTTGGGTCCCTCCTAGCACAGAGACAATGTCTTGCTTGTGTCAACAGGAGTTACCCTGATGATCTGGAAGGAGAATTGATCCGTTTTGTGCATCCATCCTGTGTAACATGCCCCGTCAGGAATATGGCTGTAAAATTACAGGGATTTAACTGGAGTTCCCATGTAACTGAGCCAAATGGACATCTCTAGCAATTTAGAGTCCCTTTTCCAATTACTGTCAGATAGGGACACGATGCCACAATGTGCAGGGAGAGCAGACGGTCCTCAGGTCAGCTGTGAAACTGCTTCATCCTCCACCCGTGATCACCCTTCCAGCAAGGACGCTGCTTTCACTCCGTGTGTCACGTTGCTACCTGTCCTCATTGCTACGGGGTGAATCCTGCCACCCCATTTCACATAAACCACCCAGAGGGCTGGTGGCAGTCCTACAGTCTTTATCAGCTCTGGATCCTGCCTACATCAGGGAAGATGTCTGGATCTTAGAGCTGTCAAAGCCTCTGCTCAAGCTCATTTCCTCCTGTCCCAATGGTATGTCCGTAAGACGTTTTTGGGACAGAAAATAAAGCCATCTAGTGAGATAAACTTTTAATAGGACCTTTGTTGCTGAGATACCCTAAAAATATAGCAGCGTTCTGCACGTGTGTCATGGCCTCAGCCTTCCTCCTTGGAGAGGTAAATTTAGGTGTCTCAGGAGACATCTAAAAAGACGCAACTCCGTTTTTCCCTTCCTCTGTGTCATGGTTTAACCCCAGCCAGCAGCTAAGCACCACGCAGCCGCTCGCTTACTCCTCCCCCCTCCCAGTGGGATAGGGAGGAGAATTGGGAAAAAAAGTAAAACTCGTGGGTTGAGGTAAGAACAGTTTAATAACTAAAATAAAATATAATAATAAGAATAATACAAATATAATAACAATTATAATAATAATAATTGTAATGAACAGGAAGATTAAAAAAAAGACAGTGAAATATAACCCAATAAAAGACAAGTGATGCACAATGCAATTGCTCACCACCCGCTGACCGATGCCCGAGCGGCTATCCGCCCCTCCCGGCCAGCTCCCCCCAGTTTATATCCTGAGCATGACGTCCTATGGTATGGAATATCCCCTTGGCTAGTTCGGGTCAGCTGCCCTGGCCGTGCTCCCTCCCAGCTTCTTGTACACCTGCTTGCTGGCAGAGCACGGGAAACTGAAAAATCCTTAACTTATCCTAAGTGCTACTTAGCAACAGCTAAAACATCGGTGTGTTATCAACATTATTCTCACACTAAATCCAAAACACCCTGTACCAGCTACTAGGAAGAAAATTAACTCTATCCCATCCGGAACCAGGGCACACTGGCTTGAACAGAAGTTACGGCTACCTCAGCTCATCAGGTTAGCTTCCAGTTAGCTGGAAACTGCTGTTTCGCTGCCTTGCTGATGTGACTAAAATTTGGGAAACGGTGACCTATTCAGCAAAGTAATAAATGACCTGTTAGGCCCCGCTCCTAATTCTGCATGGTTGCAATTGCAGGTCCTCATACGAAAGTGGTTCGTCGCATTTTTACCAATAGCCGGGAGAGGTGGAGACAGCAGAACGTCAACGGAGCCTTTGCAGAGCTTCGCAAACTCATCCCCACCCACCCGCCCGACAAAAAACTGAGCAAGAACGAGATTTTGCGCCTGGCTATGAAATACATCAACTTCCTGGCCAAGCTGCTCAACGACCAGGAGGAAGAAGGAAACCAAAGGGGCAAAGTGAACAAAGACTCTGGGATAGTCCAGGAAGACCTCCTGCAGGACATGTTGTCTCCTAACTCTAGCTGTGGAAGTTCTTTAGACGGAGCGGCAAGCCCGGACAGCTTCACGGAAGAGCACGAAACACTAGATGCGAAGCACACGCGGAGCCTGCACCACGCCATTCTCCCTGTAGAAGGCAACGCGCAGCGGTGATGACCTTCCGCATGGCTCCCGAAGCACCAAGGGGGGAGGCGAGACCCGAGCGTGCGGATGCTGGAACTTGTGCCCGTGGGATTTGTGACTCTGCCTTTCCCCAGGGGCTCGGGCTCCCCGTCCTCCCCAGCCCGGGACGGAGCGGCCGGCGCGTTGGCCGAGGACAAGACCAAACCAGATGGACGTTCGGTATTTAGGTACGTGATCGTACAAAGAAGAAAAGCGTTGAAGTCATCTTCGTTGTACATACTGCTCATGATGTGACTCTGCGGAGGGGAAGGAGACGCGGCCAGCACCTCTCCAGCATTTAGAGGGTTTTCAGACCGTTTGACGACCGTCGCTTTTTAAACAGTCGCCTGGTTGAGACGTGAAACTCCTCTGTCACTGCTGGCGGAGGCCACCGACACTTTCCAGCTCCACGTGGTGCTGGAGACTGCTGTGGCATATACAACTGCTCTGAGCAGGAGCTGGGGCCACGTGTTCCTGTTGTCCGAGAGCTTTTGACTGTATCTTTTTAAAGAGGTGAAAAAATACCCTCAGCAAAAGAACTATTAAAAGGATTAAGACATTTTCTTTTTCTCTCCTTTTTTTTTTTTCCTTTCTTCCTTTTCCTTCTACCTAACTTTGGATTGTTTGGGGTTGTTGTATTTATGACGTGGGATTACTTCTGTTTAACGCTGTCATGCAGTATCCACTGAACGAAAAGGTACATAGGTGTTTTCTGCTGCCCTCCCAGTCCCTGATTTTTCTGCTGGTAACACTCAGCGGGTGAGCTCCAAGCCTGCTGTGGTCTCCTAGAGTTTCCCAGCAGTGTCTGTAGGGTCAGAGCTTCTCTCAAGGAAGATGAATTTCAGAATTGGTAAAGGAAAAAAAAAATTGCTAGTGAAGCATCCCCTTGGACTGGGGGATTTTTAAATTGAACAAGCCAACAAAAAGGCAAAAGGAGTCGACGATGTATCAACAGTGCACGTGTACATAGGGTTATAAAAGGGTTTTAATGGTATGCTTTGAATTTTTTGGTTTTATTGTGTGAAAATGGTGGTGGTTCAGCTGTGCCAGTGCCCACGGGCTGGACTACAGCGCTGGATTTATTCCGGTGTGAGGAGGGTCCTTGCCTGCCCGAGGCTGGTAGGAGCCCACAGCCTCTCCGAAACTTGGGGGGAAGCGCTAAAAGCAGCAGGGGGATTAGCCTCCATTCCCGAGTGCTCGGATTGCTGCAAAATTGATGTCTGCGACTGAGCTGATCCTCCGATCCCTGCTGCCCCCCCCAGGAGGGCATTTGGGAGACAGGACTGGGGAGCAGGAGGCTGCTGCTGGGGCAGCTGGGAGCTGAGGACCACGCCGTGCCATCACCGCTGCATCAGGCCCCTGTCTCACCCACCGCCTGATGCCTGATGCAGCAATTGCCCCAATCCCATCCTCTCCCTCTGCAGAGATGTCAAGGCACAGAAATCTCTACCGTGCTACAGCAAAAAAACCCGACCCACAAACATCCTTTGGAAGGGAAAAAGTCCTCTGAGCGGGGACATCTTCCACCGCACTCGTTCCTTTTCAAGGGAGCTGAGGTACAAGGGAACACAGAGGATTTGGGCGGGTGGTCTGCGAGCCCATCCAGGCTTAATTCAGAGCCCCGTCATTTCCATCCCCGCTTGGTTTTAACGCCTCTTTGTAAATAATAGGTGGGAGGCTGGCATGTGGGTTGGCACGTTAGGTGGAATTAGTTGCCTGGGAAGGGGTCCTGGCCCAAGCAAGGGTTTCCAGCATAGACCCCAAATCCTCCGAAACCACCAACCTCCCCCATCTTAAAAAGGAGAAAAGGAGGAAAACTCCTTCCCGGATCCGGATCGCCCGTGCATGGGGTTTTTTACTAAAGGGGGTTGCCCGCAGGGCTGGGCCAGGGGAGAGGTGCCGGCGGGTGATGGAGCGATGCTGAGGAAGAGATTTGGGCTGCTCCTGGCACCAGGAGAGGCGGGCGGCAGGGGCTGGCAAGCGGGGGCCTTCTGGGAAGGGAGGGGGATGCTGTCACACAGGTAAAGCCATTCGTGGTTTTCAGCATTCAAAATAACCCCAGGGTAGGGTGCGGGGGGGGGGTTTACATTCTTTTGATTAAACTATCGCAAGAAAAAATCACTGACACTCAGAAATTCCTCATTCCCTACAAGTTGGTTTTTTGGTTTGGTTTTTTTTTTTAATCTTTTCAGTAGCTGAACAGTTGGGAAAATGGTACAACCTTGGCAGCACCCCCCAACACCCCCCGCACACGCGTGCCTGCTCGTAGCCCTTAGCAGAGCGTGCTGTCCGTCTCCCGGGGTATGTACAGTTGTACTTTAATTGTGATTTGAATGGTACATTTCCTCTGCCCACCTCTCCTCCTGCCTGCTTCATCTCTCGCTGTGTGGACCATCGCCCCCCGTTTCTGTTGGAAACAGCACTTTGGGGCAACGTTGTACTGTGTGAGTGAATTCCCACCTTACGATTTTGGTTTTTTCAGCCCCATCCCTTTCTCTGCCACCCTCCCCTTGGATTTCTGCATTTTTTCTGCAGAAACGAAGTAACCAGACCTGGTACCCTGAGTCTCAACCCACTGTGGATGTGCTATTTAGAAAACACATTTGTTGTAATGTGTGTGTATATATAAATATATATATATAATGAATATATCAAGAATATTTCTAAATAAAGTTTTACAAAGCAGCCTCCACTTGCTGTCTGCCTCTCTCCCACCTTGTCGCTCGGATCCATCGCTATTTCATTCCTGGGCATTGCGGGGCAAGGATGCCAGGATGGCCCATCCCCAGCCATCAAAAGTCATAAACAGACAGCAAAAACCTTGCAAAAGGATCTACAATTTTTTTTCTTGCTTGGCTCACGCTGTCCAGCCTGGGCTGGGCTTTTGCAGAGAGAGCAAGCAGGAGGAAGAGCGTGTGGGGCTGGCAGGAAGGAAGACGGGCAGTGAAGCAATCCCCCCGCCACAGGCAAGCGTTACCAGCTGCTGCCACGTTATCCCCAGCCCATTATTTGCAGGTCCCCCAAAAGCTCCGATGGTCTCTTCCCCTCTGTCGGGGAGGGGGACGGTGCAGGAAAGGGGCTGCTGGGGGCAATGCTGCTTCCCCTTCACACGCCAGCAGTGTTCAGTCACGATTTAATAGGCAATGAGAGTAATTCCTCTTTTTTTTAAAAAAAAAAAAAAAAAAGAAGTTGTTATCACAGCCATGTGCACAAATACTTTAAAAACCGATTGAGTTGGTAACATTAGTTAGGGCCTGTTTACAGGCTAAGAGGTCCATTGAACATGTGTGTTTTTATATATTTTATATATATAACTACAGCACCATCCTGCTGCTGGTGGCCAACACCATACCCATAGCATGGAGCAGGTGAACAGAATGGCACTGTGGTTATTTTCTTGTCTTTAATTTCTATGATTTTCAGAGTCATTACCTGCTTAAACAGGGTCTTTTAGAGCATCCCTTGCTTTTTTAAAGCATCCCCCAAAAGCCTAGCTGCTAACCCCGCAATACACCCAGCAGCCTGGCAGCCAATGCTTGCTTTTAAAGTTTCTGGGTGACATTTCCCCGTGGGTAAAAGAGGGGGACCCTCCTCAGGCTCCAACCCAGGGCGTGCGGGGACCCCTGTCCAGGCACAGCCCCATGATAAGGACACGGGGGGCCACCCCCAACCCGGCTGAGCAGAGCCCCCGCAGCCGCGGCAGGGCGGGTTTCCATCGTGGGTGCTGGGACAAGGCGTGGGGCAGCATGTTGCTGCTGGATGTTTATCTGGGGTTGGGCGATCACGGCTGTGCAGCTGGTTTAACCCTTGTCCCCTGTCCTGCTGCCCGCCCGGTGAGAGCTGATAGTTCACCCACCGTTTATCTCTCCCTCCCACCTCCCGGCCCTCTCCCTCCCTCCTTCCATTGCCGGGACAATTCTCCTTCCACCTCCCCCTTCTGCTTTTTTTCTTTCTTCACTTCAAGCATCCTTCATGGCCGCGTGGCCTTTGCCACCAGCAAAGGGAAGACCATCCTCGAGGTAATGGTTTCAAACCACTCCCTGCACATCCATATTTAACATATAGCTCTATAGTCTATAGAAAGGGTTGGGAGGGTGCCAACGCCACCCGCTCCACGGTGACATGGCCAACGTGCATCACTCCTGATGAATCCTGGTGGTGGCGAGACCCTGGGAGCTGCTGTGCTGGCACAGGCTCCAGGGACGTGTCCCCAGCTGGGTGGCTGGTGGCCCCATGTTGGTCGTACTGGAAGGAGCATCCTCCTTCCAGCAACTTCCTCTCCGGAGCATCTGGACCTCGCTGCTGCTTGGCCACCAAGATGCAAATGTCACAGAAGGTAGCAGACATCATCTGACTTTTTTTTTTTTTCTTTTTTTAAAAGTAATTTTTGAAAGCCCTTCTCACTCTTGTTTTCCGATGGAAACTTTCATTCATTTCCCATCAAACGGTAATTTTTTTTTTTACAATCATGTTGCATTGCCAGTGGTGATGAGCACCGCTCTGTGGATTCAAATACATAGGGAAAAAACTCCAACCCAACCTGTTTTTTTTCCCCGTTTATGCAAAACAGAGAAGAAAGTTGAGAAAAGCAGCTTAGGGTCCTGGTGTCCACTGCACAGAAGTGATCGGCGCAGCAGGAGGGCGATAGCCTGGGTGTTGTGGGTGGCATTGCCCTCGGCTGGGACAGGGCTGGGGTTCGTCTCTCACTGGTGGCATCACAAGGTGATGGGGCTTCTGGTCTGTCTCCTACTGCTGGAAATTTTCTGGCAAATAGCGGTTTCTTCACAAACTTGAAGCAGGTGCATTTAAAAGTGTTTTGTTCACCCACGTTTCTAATGTGTTTCAGGAACCTGGTGACATTCAGGCTCCCGGTGGCAGAAAATTCCCCTTACCATTGCATGGATGACACTGGGGATCGAGAACAGAGGGGAAGCGACATTGAGATAAAACTGAATTTAAAAAAAAGAGGAGGTGGGAGGGATGCATATGTCCGACACAATGAAAGAAGAAACACAAAAAACCAAAATCATCCAAAGTTTGGGCAGCTTTTATTTTCAAGCCTCATTATCTAGTTTTAATTACAGCCTTTCTTGCAAAGCCATGGTGAGGGCAGCCTGCACTGGCACCCTGGCCTGGGAACACCCCGAAGCCAAGAGCAAGGACCTGCTTCATTAAGGGCATTCCCACATTATTGAATTAAATATGCTCACAGAAACGACAGGACCCAAACATTCCCACCCTGGCAGACGATGAGAAAGCTTCGCCTCTTCGCTGTTACAGGCCAGCAACAACAGGAGGGAGTAATTTATGGCTCTCTGGGACTGCTCGATACGCTCCTCGTCCCGGGGCTCGTCCCCGACGTTCCCACTGCCGCACAAAGGCTGCAGCCGGCCAGCGGTGCCCAGGGGACACCGCGCTGTCACATGCGGCGCGGAGATGAGCAGCGAGCAGGATCCCCTTTCTCCTCCCAGCCCTTTTCTTCCTCTCTGGTCCTCCTGCCTCTCCTTTTGCCTTATTTCTTGCTCCCCATTTTTTTTCAGTTTCCATCTGAAAATTGGTGCTGGGGGAACTGGGAGAGCTCCATGGCTCAGCAGGGCTTGGGGGTGGATGGGAGAAGATGATGATGCTCTGAGACCCCAGGGGCTCGGGAGGGGGGACCCTCACTACTGATGGGGATGCAGGAAACCTCCCGTGGAGGGTCCGGCAGGCACTTTCAAACTTGTCCCCCTGGTAGACATTCCTTTTCCCCTGCTCTCAGAGCTATTCTCTGCCGCCCTGGTGACCTTTCCAGGGAACAATTTACTATTGTGTTTTGGTGAAGCCCGGCCTCTATTTTTACACTCTGTTTTGCTGATGTGGGTGCAGGGAGCGAGACGGGAATCCAGCAGGAAATGGGAGGGAGCGTCTGGAGCACAGTTAAAACTGCCCCGGCACTTTGATGTGCCCGGCAAAGCCCAGCTGGCAGCACGTGGTGGGGCCAGGGGTTTTGCTCCCTGCCCATCCCTCCCGTAAATCCCGCACGGCACCAGCTTAACCCAGCCGTGCCAAGGTGGGAATGGGTTC
Organism: Aquila chrysaetos chrysaetos; assembly: GCF_900496995.4. Lineage (NCBI taxonomy): Eukaryota > Metazoa > Chordata > Aves > Accipitriformes > Accipitridae > Aquila > Aquila chrysaetos. The sequence goes on along the minus strand of NC_044015.1, from coordinate 33,194,552 downwards.
TGCAGCAAAGAGCTTTTAGTAAAGAGGCCAGCAAACCTGCGGCGGTACTGTGCTCCTTGGTGCGTGCACGGTGCAAAATGAAAGGCAGCTTTCTGCTGGCATTGTGTTGCTTAAGGGATACTGGAAACAAGGGGAGGGAGGTGACTTGCCGACTGGGCTGGGAGAGGTTTGGGGACTTGCCCAACAATGTCCGGGAAAGCCATGGCAGAGCATCCTGGGTTGCATCACATGAAATGAGCCGGTTGACAGCAGGCTGAGGCAGCAGGTCTTCGCGTGAGGTGCTGTCGAGCCGTGGTCCTCCCTGATGTGGGACCCTGAGCCAGGCTTGCGGGGAGTGAGCGGCTCCAAAAATGCCAAGCATCACAGCCTAGAGTAGCTAGGGGAGCGTGGCTGCCTGCGTGCCCTGTTCACCCCGTGTGTATGGCAGGGAACACCAGAGCATCCGACCCCGGAGGTTTAGCTGGGGAGAGGACCAAGCCCCAGGAAAGGGAGCGGGGCCAGCCTTGTCCCGCAGCTGTCTTGCTTCCACCACCATCAGCACCCGCAGCACACCCCCCAGGGCAGGAATAGAACCCTGCTGCCCCAGGGCTTGCCCAGAGCCCACCAAAACCAGCGGCAAGGTCCTCCCGCGTGTCTGAAGGGTCCAGCCACAGTCTCACCCGCTGCCCATCCACGGCTGCCTGGGAGGGCGCGTGAGCAAGGGGACGCTTTGCAGCAGCTGTCCCATCTCCAGAGCACTTCGCTTGCACCCCACCAGCGATACATCCCTTCACGCGCTGCTGGAGCTGAAACAAAACACATCAACACCCTCCCAGTCGCGTGTCTTGAAACCATCCGGCAACGCAGCATCGCTCCTCCGAGCAGCTGGTCTGCCCCGTCTCTGGGAATGGTGTTGAAATGGGAGCTGGAAGCCGGCCGCGGTGGCCCGGGGGGGCGGCTGGAGCCGGTTCGCAGCGTGCCGTTGCGGGTGCTGTGGGTGGGAAGCTGCCGCTCGGGGTCGGGAGGGCTCTGTTTGTGCTCGGCGGCCGTGCACTTGGGGAACCGGTGCCCTGCGGCTGCTGGGCCAGGGAGCGGGCGAGGAACAAACCTGGCTGCTGCTCCAATATATGGGGCGTGACGGGAGGTGTGTTAGCAGTCTCGCATCAGCATAGATACTTGTGCGCAAAAGGAGTCACAAACGTACTCACACCCCACAAATACCTGTCCACGCATGAGCTCAGGCACACGACAGGTAAGCGTGCACACCGACATGCTCACAAATGCACAGCCCGTGTGCGATGGTGCGAACACATTCACCAACGCACGCACTCATTTTTGCACGTCCCACACCTGTGGGCACGTCCGTGGATGCACCTCTGAGGCCATAGTCCTAAATACACATATTTCGATGGATGTGAACATGCAGTCCTGCATGTGTCTTCGAGCCACCCAAGCCCATGACACGCTCACACACGTGTGTCCCCTGCCCCCTGCGTGCTGCCCCGCTGCTTGTCCCCACCATATAAAACACCAGGATGGTTTTGCTTTTGGTTGCATCAGCAGAAATCACTCCCAAGCTGCTCCCTGCCTCCTCCTAGCAAACTCTGAGCTGCTTTTTCCCTTCTTCTACATCAGGCAGCACCAAACCGTCCCAGGCATGTGCCGGATGCTTTTCCCAGGGTATTTTTTAGGGTGGCAGGAACGGCTTGACCTCTCCCAGCGTGCCAGAGGCGACAGCCGTTGCTCGTATCTCGGCAGGCGCTGGGCGGGAGGGCTGTCTGCCTGGTCCCCAGGGGCCACCCTCCAGCTGGCTCCATCCCTGCTCCGAGCTCCCACTCTCTATCTTGCCGCGCGCAGGCACGGTGGTGGCTGGGGATAAAGCCCCGCGGCCGCGCACACCCCCCGGCTGCCGGGACAGACAGCACGAAGGGCGTGCGAGCAGGAGCACGTTTTGTCCCCTCCAACGGTGATATGGTCCCAAGGGTGGTGGCGTTGCCCCAAGGACGGTGACACCCATCACCACCACCCTGCGTGCTTGGGTCTGCTCTCCAGCAGGAGCTCGCAGTCGATGTCCCCGCGGTGTCGTGGCCTGACGGGGGGTCCCCGGCCAGCCCGTCCCACACGGGTGACACGGGGGTCCCATCCTCACCCCGTCACCGAGCCCACGCGGCCGCCTTCGGGCCAGGGCCTCCTTTGAACGGGTCTCGGGGAACCCCTTGTCGCAGATAAAGGGCAGATCAAAGCCGACCGCAGCACGAGCGCTTCCTGCCAGCGCAGCGCAGCGGAGCCGAAGCCGAAGCCGAAGCCGAAGCCGGAGCCGGAGCCGGAGCCGGAGCCGGCGGGGCCGCTGCCGCCCGCCCCGTCACCGCCGCCACCGCGGGCCCGCCCGCCCGAGCCCCCGCCGCGCGCTCACGGCCGCCAGAGGGCGCCGCCCCGCGGCCCCGCCCTGCGGCCCCGCCCCGCCCCGCGGCCCCGCCCCGCCCCGCCCCGCCCCGCACGGCCCGGCGGGAGCGCAGCGGCGGGCGGGGGGAGAGCGCCCGGCTGGGGGGGGGCTTAAGGAAACCGGGTTTGTTAAGAGGGCTTGATGTTTCTTGGTGTTTTCCAAATAAAGTATGTTAAAGGCTGTCCTTTCCCCTCTCCCTCTCCCCTTCCCTTTCCTTTTTCTTTTTCCCATTTTCCCGGTTTTGCTCCCTTCCCTTCCCTTCCCTTCCCTTCCCTTCCCTTCCCTTCCCTTCCCTTCCCTTCCCTTCCCTTCCCTTCCCTTCCCTTCCCTTCCCTTCCCTTCCCTTCCCTTCCCTTCCCTTCCCTTCCCTTCCCTTCCCCCCTTCTCTCTCTCCTTTTCCCCCTCTTCCACCCACACTGATCAGGTCTCCAGGTCTTCATGGGGTTACCATAGACTGACAACTGTTACGTTAAAACCACTATATTCGAACACTGCAGCTATTTTCCTGCAGAGTTTCGTATTTTGGGGTCGGAAAGCATAGAGAAAATTTGGGATAGGTAGTGTTTCCCCCAGCTCAGCCAGGCCCTGGAGGTCTCAGTGCTGCCCCACAAGTCCCCGCTCCCTGGGACATGGAGGCAATGGGCTCTGTGCCTCTGGTCACCGGCTCCCCGCTGGGTCTGCCAGGGGAGCACAGGCTGCCAAGTCCCCCGGGGTTTCAGCAGGAACGAGGCGACCCTGCGAAGGCTCACGCTTCCCAGTGGGTGCACCGGTGGCTGTGCCAATGACCTGCTATTTATTGAGTTTTAATTAATAGCCCGCCCAGTCCTGGAAAGAGCCTCTCCTCTTCAATCCCAGGCAAAGGCATCTCTCAGGGGTCTTCACCTTTTGTCCTCAAAACCTATTCAGGGCTGGATTTGAGGGCAGCCTGTTCTCAGCTGCCGCGGCACAACGGCAAGGCTCAGCATTGTTCAGCCCTTTCCAACCCATCCCGTCCCTCCCACGGGAGCCCTGGCTCCCTGTCCCCATCTCACGGTACTCAGCTTGGCTGCAGCAGCATCCCACCGGGGTCAGCAGTCTCCAAGGCTTCAGGAATGGGTTAAGGTTCCTGAAAAGCTCCCCCAGCTTCAATGTACCCTGAAAAATGCCTCTTTCACCCCTTGGACTCACATGAAATCCCTCCGGCCTTTCCATGTCCTTCTCACCCCCTTCCCCAGCAACAGAAGCCTCTGCTCAGAGCAGAAGATGACGTGATTTTTTCCCATCTCCTCTGCTACCTGCATCTGTTTGGTTGGGTGGCAGCCAGAAAAGTGACTTCATACATTTGATTTTTTTTTCTCCCCTTTATTTTTCATTTTATTTTTCAACAAGCCCAATGCTTTCGCCTGTTGCAGAATCGAGGGTGAAACATCCAGGCCAAATCCTGCCCCTGTGTTATGGTAATCACGGCTGCCACCCAGCAGATGCAGCTCGCTGAAATAATAGGGCTGTTTAACAGGCACAGAGGAGGAGAGGGGAGCTTTTGTTTGGCACTTGCCCGGGTTGGAGTACACTTGTAAAGCAACAACTGGAGCTCGTTGAAAAGAAGCGAAGGTTATTAGATGTGTTTCGCTCTCTGCCGATGGCCCCATTATTTTTTTCCCTTCGGATGCCAGGCAAAAGCTCTGGTGCTGAGAAGGAAGAGGAGAGAGATGCCACCTGAAAACGTGCTGATTTTGCTGATGAGGCTGGAAATAAATAGGGCTGGTGCCCACTGGCAGGGCTCTGGCAGGTTGAACCCCACGGTTCATGGATGTTCAGGCTGATCTCCTGTATTGGGGGTGCTCCTCACTCTGCCTGGGGTCCGTCCTTTGCCCCAGTAAGGCTACAGGGGCTGGAGGAAGAAAAGCACCTTCCTCAGGCGGTGCTGAGCAGGGGGGTCCTACTGAAATCAGGCTCTTCTCTACCCATTGGGGACCCAGAGGGTCATGCAGGGGTGTCCTCTTCATGGGACATGGCCTTTCCTGATGCTCCTCTGCTTTCCAGGAGGCTGGGTCCTGCCTGTTGCCAGAGCAAAGCCGAGCAGGAATCAAGGGCGCACTTAATCGTGCTCGGAGCTGTCAAAACACAGGGCTCGTTGCCGGGAAGAAGACGCAGAATTTGTCAGGGCTTGGAGAGCAATGGATTGCTGATGGGGATGAAAGAAATTCAAGTGACTGCAGGAGCTGGGGTGACATAAAACCTCATCGTTGAGGGTTATAATCCCATTTTAAAGTGTTGCAGTTTTGGATGGAATGATGGCAGAAGGTAGGTCTGGGTACCATGGGGTTTTTACCTTCCCGCACATAAATGGGCACAAGAAAATCATTAGGTAGGGTGGGAGTCTGTCCATCCATCTCTCTACCCCTATGTTTCAATGCATCTCTCTCCAGCCCCACCTTTGCTCTGAAAAAAACACCAATCCCCTTCGGAAGCCAGGAAGAAATTCAATATATTCCCTCCCCAATTCAGGTAGCTCCCCATAAATCTTCCCAGCTTCAGTTTGGTCTCCTAGGACTCCTGGATCTGTTGGGAACCTATTTAATCAGCTGAGATGATCAGTGCTGTTTGTTGCCCAAAGGCCCTTTGAACTCTTTGTCTCTTCATTGAATGATGTTCGCATCCCCCGAGGATTTAACCAGACAGGCCCATTCTGCGTGACATCTCGAAGGTTAATAACGCCAGGCGCTGGCAGCGCCCACCAAAGTCCGGCTGCAAGCCCAGGGTGCTGGGAAGAGTCGCAGCCCCTCTGCCAAGCCCTTATCGCTGCATCTTCTCACGGCCTCTCGCTTGGCTCGCTGCGAAGCTCCATAAAACCATACCAAATTGCAAGCCCAGCATGAAGAGCATCCAGCCTGGTGCCAGGCGAAGAGAATTATAGCTCCTTTTGGGGAGGCTCAGTGAGGGCTGGAGGAGGGTGTGTGAAATCACAGCTCCCCCATCCTGGGGGTGCAGGTTTGGGTTTTAGCATATTTCAGGGCATTTTAGGTTTTAGCTGATTGGGAATCAGCCTCACGATGCTACCTTTGCTGACGGATGGTGGCTTCTGGGAGAGGTTTCCCATGCTGGTCCAGCCCTTGGCGGCAGGGGGCTCAGCATTGCTCAGGCTCCAGCCTCCAGGTAGCAAATCCAGAGCTGTCCAAATCAGCAGGACTCCTTCCACTGGCTTGGACCGGTTTTCAACCAGGGAAAAGCTGAAATGTCACCTTCAATAGCCAGGTTTCTCTTCTTGGCTGTGTTGAAGTGGTAGTGGAGGTGGCTGCTACCTGCGTCCCCAACAGCCTCCAAGCAACCCAACCTGATGAGAAACAGCCAGATCTTCACCTCGCCTCCATCCAGCTCTGGCCCAAGGGGTTGGTGTTTCTCCTTCCAAAGGCTGCTGCTCTCCATAAACCACAACTTAGCATGGACCACCATCAAGACAGGCAAAGCAACCTAATCTACGAGCGCATTAGGGTGTCGGAAAACAATAATCCGAGAAGGAAACACATTATCTGGCCTTGTTACTTTACAGAGTAATTTAAATTAATTTTTCCCTAGAGTGGTTAGGGAGCACTGCAACTTGCCCTTGTCTATTCTCTCCAGCTAATGAAGCTTTACCAGCGACTGCTCGTGAATTCCTATTAAGACCTCATCTTAGAGGTTACAGGGCAAAGCAATTTCTGCTCCTGGGAAAGATGCCTATGAATTTGTAATTGTAAGTCCGTGTTTGATAGGGATTAGCATCTGAAAGGGGTAGAGTGGTGGGTAGCAGAGAAAACATTATTTCAATTAGCAGAAGAAAAGCAACTTAACATCTGATTATAGTTTACACTTTTAATTTTCTCCTATTCTGGCATCTGGGATAATTATTTCCTGAAACTATCCACCCTCACCAAGCCAGCCAACTCTTCCCTTCTCCTCCTCTTGGTCATCTTGGTTGAGATACACATGGAAGTGGTTGATGAGTTGGGTTTTTTCCTTTCCCTTCTTCTCCCAGGCAATAGCCAGACTCACCAAATCTGGGGCCAGAGAGGATGATGCTGTACCAAGCCAGACTGAAATGAGACGTGACGTTTCTTTTCACACCGAGGAGGTGCAGGATGAGGAGGATGGCACTTTGCTTCACAGCCAGGCTTGTGGCCCGCAGTTTGGTGCAGTGCTGGTGCCCAACTCTCCCAGGCGGAGCCCCAATGCCTAAAGCTTCTCTCTGTGTTCAGAAATTACTTCAAATCCCCCCCTTTCCTCCCACCCCATAAAGGCAGGTGCCATTCGCTCTACAGGGCCTTGGCCCTTGCGCTAACCTGTGCTCCAGCTATTTTTTTCTGGCTTCTTGGCCTCCTATTTCCTAATGACGATGCAATCAGTTTTCGGGTGGGAGATTCCTCATGAGAAGGCTTGTTGTTATTTAAGGAAGATCACGAAATCCATCCTTAATGAAAGGACAGGAGAAAACCCTTCCACCAAGTTACACTGAAGCCTAAGATTATCATTTTTATGGGCTTCCAATCTTTCCTGCCTCATGTCTTATCAGCAAATGCAGCTGGAGGCTTCAAAAACCCTCCCAGCTTGCTGCTGATTTTATGGGACGAAGATTAGAGATGATCGGATAGTAAATTATTCATTCCATTCGATATCGCTGGGCAGGAGGGAATATCCAGAGCGAAGTCAGCTCCCTTCTCCCTTTCTGAGCATCACGTATAGGGATCCCGGCTATCTGCCACTCCAGCAATGCAGCGGCACTTTCCCCTGCGCTCAGAGGTGATTAGGGGTGCAATACGCCCTCTGAACAGATGGGAAAGCAGAGGGAGAAGCACGGATGCAGCCTTATCCCCCAGCAATAAGGCAGGTGTAATTTCTTCTTATTTCAGGGATTTTTAGTTTGATTCCTCCCAGCCCCAGGGCAAGGTGGGGCAGATCAGGTAGGTGTTTTCTCAGCCTAATTTTCCAAGGTTGCAGGGCCTGAGGCTGCTGTGAATGTGCTGTCAGACCCCTGGCAGCTACGGACCCCAGGGACAGAAGAGCAGGGAGCTCAGAGAGGACAAATCCTGGCAGCTGTGTGCAAACAGGCAGCTGGATAGAGGAGAGAGCCCATTGCTGCCCTTAGATGTACGGAGCAGCAGCATCAGGCCCCAGCACAGCCGGTGGCCGGTGTGAATGCGGCCCAGAGATCCGAGCCAAAAATCAACTGGTGTAAAAAAACGTCATCCAGAGGGTCCCAGGAAATATGCATGGGCCGTGGTGATGTTACTGAGCAGATCTCGAGGGAAAATGAAGGGCATACCTGGTGTCCGATGCCGGTGCCATGTGTGGGACCCATCTCAGATGGCTGCAGGGTACCAGCTCCCAGCGAGTGTCCTGCCAGGAACGGTCCTGACTGACACCGACGGAGCATCCAGGCTGCCTGGGAGGAGAAGGGGAAAATCCACATCCTCCCCAAACGAGGGTCCAGGAAGGATCACAGCCACCACCATGCCATCCCACTCTCCCTGCTGCTTATTCAAGGCTTGCAATTAGCATCAGCCCTGGGAGATTCATGAATGGTCTAATAAAATGTCTAATAAAATGCTGAGAGGTGGTTTTTTTCTCGGCCCTGTGTGTGTGTGCAGGAGGGGAACAAATGGCCCAGCTGAAGCCCCGGCTGGTGGGGGAGGACGGGGCCGGTGCGGGGCGATGCCCCATTGTCACACCATTGACACCAGGGTTTTCATCAGCACATAAACAAGAAAATATATTGCTGTTTAAAGGCATTTTTAAAGAGGGGAAGTGGGGTACAGAGCTGTGATGGACAAAAAGCCTGAGAAGGGGCTGCCTTTTTCAGCTGCCGTTTATCCACACTGGCACACCGGGCCAAGAAAATGCCCTTTTCATAGCAGTTGTAGCTCCTGGCTCTCCCCTGGCAGCATCCATCCCAGGCAGGATTTGAAAGCCAGTGTCAGTGGGAAATGAGAGAATTCTGGGGCAAGCAAGGAATATCTGGGTTTGATGGCAAATGTCAAAAGAAACAAGCAATTAAAAATTGGGTTTGTGGTTGGTTTTTTTTTTTTCCTTTTCTTTTTGGAGCAGCTATTGAAATGTAACAAATTCATCATTACTTTTTTTTTCCTAGGAAAAATATAATCTCTTATTTAGGGGATGTTTAGGCTTGCTCTCATATATTTTCTTTATTTTTATGGCTCTTTCTGAGAGTGGGGGAGGAGATAGAGAGGATGAAGGAGGGAAGGAAGGAGGGATGAAGGAAGGAAGGAACTGAAAGAGAAAGAAAAATAACCTCCATTAAAACACAGACCCCCACAACGTTTTTCAAAGAGGAACTGGCATCTGTGCTCTGAGCCATATCAACCAGGAACACATTTTAGGCTCAGGAATGTTGCTCTGAGCAAATGTTAATTTTGGCTAAAAGTGACATATTTCTTAGGGGAAAAAAACGCCAATTTTTAGAGGATATCAGCATAAATCCTGAAATTCCAAGACTTGCTTTGTGCAAGACCGGTTGTATTGGCAAATGCTTACGTGCATCCCTGGGAGAGTGTGCTGGTTTTGGCTGGGATAGAGTTAATTTTCTTCATAGTAGGTAGTATGGGGCTATGTTTTGGGTTTGTGCTGGAATTGATAACGCAGGGATGTTTTAGCTATTGCTGAGCAGCGCTTACACAGAGCCAAGGCCTTCTCTGCCTCTCACAAGACCCCACCAGCGAGTAGGCTGGGGGTGCACAAGAATTTGGGAGGGGACACAGCTGGGACAGCTGACCCCAACTGACCAAAGGGATATTCCAGACCATATGACGTCATGCTCAGCATTTAAAGGTAGGGGAAGAAGAAGGAAGGGGGGGATGTTCAGAGTGATGGCGTTTGTCTTCCCAAGTAACCGTTATGTGTGGTGGAGCCCTGCTTGCCTGGGGATGGCTGAACACCTGCCTGCCCATGGGAGGTGGTGAATTAATTCCTTGGTTTGCTTTGCTTGTGCATGTGGCTTTTGCTTTCCCTATTAAACTGTTCTTATCTCAACCCACGAGTTTTACTTTTTTTCCGATTCTCCTCCCCATCCCACTGGGAGGCGGGAGGAGCGAGCGAGAGGCTGCGTGGTGCTTAGTTGCTGGCTGGGGTTAAACCACAACAGAGAGAACTGAGCTGGCTCTGGCTCCACTTGGGTTTGACTAAATCCTGCCAAGGTGATTTGCCTTTCTGTGCCTCAGTTTCCCTCACTCATAAAATGGACCTGTAGGGCTTTGACTCACCACAGCTGGGTGATGCTGAAGGCTTAAATGAGAGAGACAGCAACATTTCCAGTGTGCTGCAGCAGAAACACATAGCTTGTCATCTCTGCAGGTCCCAAGCCATGGCCAGAATGACAAAAGGAGAAACCATATAGCAAATTATTTGCTGAAATTTTGGACTTTGCCCCTGCAAAAGGGCTGCTGCCATTACAGTGACTTGCTATTTTTCATTCCCCCAGGCCGATCCCAGGGATATGCAACCAAGCAGGGAGCTTGCGGCCACAAGAGCGCATACCTTCCTAATAGCTGCCTGGGGCTAAAGAAGATGCATTGGAGCACAGGGGAGCTTTGAGATAAGCAAACGAGCGATTCCCTGGCCTCATCAGCAAGCCCCAAACAATTCAATTTCCTTAAATTTCTGATAAATGTGGGAATGAGCAGTGGTAAAGTGTTATTTGCTCCTCAGGAGGGAGCCAACAGCAAGACCCCTGTCTGGAAGGCACAGCAGCCCTGCCTTCATCTCGGGGTCTGGTTTGTCATGTCCTGTCCCCTCTACACACTGTAGGATACGGGTGGATCCCTGAGACATCCCTATCTTTGGAAAATCAGCCCAGGGTCCCTGGAGCTGGGCTGGGCAGAGCCCTGGGGTGAGAAGACAACCCGGAGGACGTGTGGAGGAGGACCAGAAGAAACCCTGTGAGCAACCTGCCACAGCCCCAGGTGTGACTGGGGGGTGCATAGCAATAGCAGAGAAATGTCTCAGCCCTTGAATTTTCCAAGGGCAGCAGCAGGACTGGCTTCTCTAGGACTTCTGATCTGCTGATAAAGCCTCCTGCTCTAAACAGCTAGGTGTTTTGCTGGGCTTTTGCTAAGAGACAAGCAACAAGCAGGCAGCAAAGATCGCAAGATTTGCCTGCTTTCCTGGATAGATAACATGGAATCAAGTCATGGGGAACTCAAAGTTCACTCTCATTTTTATTTCTTCACAAGCTATTCCTTTTTTGCCATAACAGGATTAGATTGCTTTTATAGGGACTTATTATGGGCAGGTCCCTGTCGTGCCACTTCCTTGCTGGGTGCACTGGGAGAGTCCCTGCCCCACGGAGTTCGTAAGCAAAAACTAGCAGGGTTGGGAATGGGATTATCCCACGTTGCAGGTGGGCATTTGGCCATGGAAAGGAATCTGGGAGACAGCCGGGAACTGGCCTTCACTCTGGTAGAGCTCAAGCCAGCTCTGGCTTGTTTTCAGGATAAATGACGTTATTCTAGATCCAGGGCAAAGAGGAGGGCATTCCTGCACCGGTGGGTATGTATTCCTGAGGGTGCTGCACATTCCTGAGCGTGGGTCCCTTGTGGGTGCCTGCATGGGGACCCAGCACCCAGCCGGGGTCCCTGGGGGGGGACATCGCCAGACCCCGAGGCTGGGAGCTCAGGTGCTGCTGAGGGGGACGCTCAGCAGCCCTGCGGGGCTGGGCTTACAGAGATGCTACAACACACCATGAGAAGAGTGACGACGAAACCACTGGCTCACAATTTTAAAATTTCTTTCAGGAGTAGCTGGAGTTGTGCAGCTGTGAAGCCAAATAGCTTTTATTCTTCCTGCGGGGTGGGTTTGTCAGCCATCCAAACCCGGCATGGGCTGGGAAGCTGCTTAACTCGGGACTTACAACCTTCGCCATCCTGCAGCATCTGCTGCGGGTCTTTGGGTGTTTCTACCTCTTCTGGTGTCAAAGAAATTTTGGAAACAGCCCTGAAGGCTCAATAAAATGAATGCTGTGTTTGCTTTGTTTAACAGTCTCTCCATTAAACAAGGCATTGGAGGTGGAAGGCATCGAGTCTGGTTTATTAAATGGATGTTTTTAAGCCACAAATGTGTTTTGCTGGGTTGTTAATGACACTCGCTGAAAAGAAAAGAGCAAGGAAGCGAGTGGGGGCCATGCCGGGCAGCTCCCCGCATCCCCAGGACCTGGGGTCCCGCGGAGTGGGAATGGATGTGAGAGCTGGGGCATCGCTGGAGCCCCTGGCTCTCCCGCTGCAGGGAGGGGGGCTTGGGGGACACCCCGGTCCTGTGCAACCACGTTCCCCAAGCACCGCAGCCGTGCTGGGGAAGAGGTTGACCCATCTGGCCGTCGTTTCTTCCTCCTGGGCCGATGCGAATGTTTTGTGGCTGAGTCCCCTTCCACGCCCTAAAGGGACCGTCAGGTTCAAGTCACCGTGCCCCAAATTCCCCGCCAGCCGCCTCCGCGGGAGAAAGAAAGAGGCACCTCCTTCCACCCCTGCCCGCAGCCGGATTTGAATAACCAGGTGTGAGCATCAGCCTCCCTCGTTAATACGTTTGATAATTGACCAAGCCGCTCATTCCTGTGGGAGGGCGGCGTGCCCAAGCGCAGCTCGGCTGCTCCTCCGCTCCCCGAGAGCCCACGGCCCTGCCTGCCGCCATGCCTGCCCGCTGCCTCCTCCTCCTCCTCCTCCTGGGGCTGCTCCTGGCGTTGGAGCCTGCCTGCTGCCAGGAAGGTAAGTGCAGGCAGCTGCCTGACCTCCCGGGGAAACTGAGGCAGGGGGGAAGGCAGGAAGGTGCGCCGAGACAAGGGCAGGCGGGAGCTGCTCCGTGGGGTGGCTTTGGGGACAAGGGACAACCGCGGAAGAGCCTCTTGGGAAGAGAAAAAACATCCCAGATCCTGCCTGAGCTTATGTCCAGCTTCACATCGGCGGGCGATGGGGACGGGTGGGTGTCCGGTGGGTTGGGAGACTTTCTACCTGTTTTGCCGAAGGCTAAAACCGCCGTCCGAGGTTTATTTCTCCTGCTTACACAGAGATAAAGCAGCTCTGATTTACCTCTGGTAGGACTGTGCACCGAGATGAGTAATCTGTTTTCTTAAGGCTTTTTTTTTTTTCTCTGTCTTTCTTCCTTCTCGCTCTCGTCCCTGGGTAAGCGTCACTCCCCAAGCTCACAGGTTTTCCTGTTAATCTGTAATTTTGATCATTGCCGAGGTGAGGGAGCAAATATTTTCCTCTGCAAATTGCCCTCCCGTTCCCTTCCCGAAGACTGAATGGAGAAACTTCCTATGGCCAGGCATTATTTTTAGGAAATTTGTGGAAGGACTTGTCTAACGCTGGAAATAATGAGGAGTAATTAAAACTCATCTGATGCTGCCAAAGTCCTGGAAAATTCCCTCCCCTCTTCTCCTTCTGATGCCCCAGCCCTGACCGCTCTTCCTGTATTTGTTTACCAACTTGCTGAGGATTTAACAGTCTGGGGTCTCCACTGTCAGCAGGATTGAAAGTTTTGCTGTTGCCTGGAAAGAGAAAAAAAAAAAAAAGCCTTTAATGACAGTTCAGAGCCTGGTAGAGATTCCTCAGAGAGTGGAAAACACAGGGGCCAGCCAATGCTTTCCAAGCACTCAGGGAAAATGTATCAAAAAGCAGATCTGTGTCTTCAAACCAGCCGTTGAGCATGGAAATGGAGTTACAGCACGTGCAAGGGCTTATATTGGCCTCGGCACTTCCCTCGGTCTCATTTGTAGCTGCAGATGTACAGACACACGTCTGTCGACGTGCAGACCCCACGTTGCTTACTCTGGCTTAGAAGATCTTGCTCGGGAGGGAAAACCCCATCATTGCCGTGGGGCGAAACAGAGAAGACGTGGCAGAGCCCAAGGAACTGACTGTCCTGGGAGGGACATCCCCGGTAAAGCATTTTTCCAGGAACACAGTCCCATTTCCACAAGTGAGACTCATCCTTTTGGCCATCCCTCCTGGCAGGGCACCAAGGTGTGCTCCAGTGGAGCTCCAGCCAGGCGGTGCCCCCCAGGGCTGCCATCCACATTCTCACTCCCGGAGAAGATGCTATCAAGCTCTTGCTTCAGCCTGGGTCCCATGCCTCCTTTCTTATGCCCACGCAAGTTCCCCATGCCCACGGGGGTATTTCAGTCCGATGCGGAGGCATTAGCTGATTCCCCTGCCATCTTCGTCTCCCCTCGCAGCCAGGCTCTACGTGGTCTCTCAAAGCCAGAACTGCTTGGTTTTGGTTTGGTAGTTTTCCTTTTGGCTTTGGATGCTCTGAAATCTGGTGGAAACAGCTGTCTGAGTAAGGTTTGGTTTGCAAAACCAGACAGTACCTCCTGAGCATGGCTGCTCGGAAGATGTTTCCTACCACTTATCTTCTCACCTCCTTTGCTTGAAGATCACGAGATGCAAATTCGGCGATTTCAGTCATCGCTGACTTCATTCCTCGGTTGACCTTGAACTCCCTTAACCCCAGCAGAAGCCTCACCGAGGGCTGGACCCGACCATCCCCTCCTAGGCTTAGGCTGGAAACCCTGGCCCTGGCAGGAAAATAAACCACAACTAATAAATAATTGTGGCTGAGATAACAGCCAAGGGCAGAGCGAGGGAGGAAGCAAAACGGGCCAAAGCTCAGCCTGGAGGCAATAGGTGTGTTTGGGGCTGCACCCACGGGGGTGGTGGGCAGCAGGGGCAGGAGCATCTCCTGCCCATCAGGTGGGGCAGGAGGGGACCAAGCTCTGCTTTTCCTCGCTGCCACTGCCCCCCTGGTACCCCAACCAGCAGTCTGCTGATATGATGGGATTTCAGCCCAAACATGCTGATACAAGAGGGAATTTCTGCCTGAATTCCTCCCGCTTGAGTATTGGCCCCGGGACCTTGCAATAAACATGGCAAGTGTCTCTGCGGGGAGGTGGGGGGGGGCTGAAGGCCGGTGTTCAGGGCTGCTCTCCCGGCCGCTCGCCCGGGGGTGCCACCGCTTTCCGGACTGGCACAGACAGTGAATCAGTCGGCCAGGCTGATTTCGCTTCCAAGAGGAAAAAAGAGCTTTGTTTTGGTTCTTGGTTTTTTTTTTTTTTTTTGTTTGGTTTGGTTTTTTTTTTTTAAATAAAAGCCTCTTGCAGTAAGGATTCAAGGAGCTGGAAGCCTTAACAAAGGACAGTCCCCCTCCCCAAAACCAGAGGAAGGAGATGAGGACTGTCAGCAGGCGCAGAGCCGGCATGGAGCTGGCTGTGGATGAGGAGTTCGCACACGTGGAACGTACAGCCCACCTTTATTGCCGCTAGTAAAGATTATTTGCTGTTTATAGCAGAGATTTGTCTCCCATGAGACAGATGAAGTGTTCAGCTAGCATAAAGCTCCCCATTCAGATTGAAGTACCAATGCACTCATCCTGGGGCAGCTCCGCTTTGTGGGTGCCAGTGGCAGGGACTGGGTCCGAGGTTGATGCTGGGGCTGGCGGGGAGCATCCTCCACCTGCCCCATCTGCCCACGCAGAGGGACCTCGCCTATGTGCAAGGGTTGGTGTTTCGATGAGCAGAAAGACTAAAAGCCATGCCTGAATAAAGTAGTAATTAAATCCTGAAGGGATGTGTCCGCATGGACAAGGTCTCCTTTCGGTGCTGATGTGAATGCTGATTTCAGGACAACACTTAAGGATGGGGTTGAATACATCTGAGTACTCTGTTGCCCAAAAGCCGTTGGGAGGCGAGGAACAGCCGCCCCAGCAAGGACTGGGACAAGGTTTCCTCTTCTCATCACCATGCTCTTGAGATCCTCCCTTATCCAGGAATATCTCACAGCCTTCCCGCCCGTGGCTGCATCACCACTTGAGCCCAGCTAGAGAAAAATGAATCTGTGAAGCCATCCATCCCACCCTGGGGGAGCCAGGGATGCCGTGGTCAGCTCCCAATCACCCACCACCACCTCCCGCCAGCCCTGCCTGGGCTTTGCAATGGAGGCTGTTGCTCTGAATGCTTCAGCCTTCAATTTCCCATCATAAATCATCTTGCTGCTCTGGAAACTTGTTGAACAGTAGATTTTACTGAAATCCATGCCGGCAACTGTTTGCTGTGAGAATGACACTGTCCCTGTTGTGGGATCCTTATTTTACCGGGCAGTATTTGGAATATAATGTGGGAACAATGTGTGTGGCATCTGGGGATGGAGAATAAACAGTTTGCTGAAGACCCTCCACCTTCTTTCCCCTGCCACTTTGGGCAAACATCCTCCCTCCCTTTGTCCCCCCACCCCAGAGTCATCTGTGCCCCACTGCATACATTATATATATGTATATATGGGGTCCCGAAGCTGCAAGGCACCATGCTCCACATGCAAATGCCAGCACAACTGCTGTTCTTTGCACTTTATTTCATTGCTATTGCCCAGGTCAGCCAGCCTGGATTAACAGCAACATGCTTTGCTCGACTTTGCAGGATGGAGCTTTTGGCTGGACGTTGCTGAAGCTGGATGGGAGAAGCTTGGCGAAGCGGATAAAGCCTGAGGATGTACTTCTAACATGTGTCCTCTTTTTTTCTGCAGCCCGGGGCAGTCTCCAGCCATGGTCGCAGGGTGTCATCGCAGTGGTTGTGTTTCTAGTCCTGGTGGCCATCGCTTTCGTGGTCAATAGGTTCTGGTGTAAGGAGAAAGTGTAAGTGTGGGAGCCCTGGGGGGTGCTTTGGGTTGGGCTTAGCTGCCTCTGCATGGGTCACTTCCAGCCGCCTCTGTCCCCGTGCCAGGGCTGGGAACACCGTGATCACTACTCCAGGAGCCAGGCGGGGAGAGCAAAGACTCCCTGTCCTGGTCTCCGCTCCCTGTTACTTATTGCCAGATGCGAGCATGCACCGTCCATCCCTGCTGCTCCCAGCACAGGGGCACCCCCAAGCAGAGCACTCCGACGATGCTGTGAGGAAGAGCTGTGCTGGGGATGGGAGAGCTGCAGCATCATGGCTGGTTTATGTGGGCACTTGTCTCAAGGGGCTGACCTCAGCCTAGTTTCCTACAGATTTGGGGGTGCAGTTCCCGGGTGCATTATATCTATGGGAAAACAAGCCCAAAACAGCTTAATTTGCAAAGCAGACCGAGCCAAGTCAGCAGAAGGCACCGGGAAGAGCTGGGAGAAGAGGAGGTAGCTGAGCCATGGCAGCACTCTCTGCCCGGAGCCCATGGCACAGGCGACCAAGGTGGCCTTAACCATCAGAAAAAAGCTCTGTGCGACCAGTTACCTCTTGCCCGCTGCTGGCTGAGCAAAGCCACAGGCTGTTGCTCCTGCTCAGGCTAACTGGTTAAGCTGCAGCAATATGATCTTGAACCTGAGCTCAAAGTTAACAGGGGATGAAGAGCAAAAGTGCCCTATAGCCCAGTTCCCAGTTCCTCTGCACTGGTGCTTTGCACCCAAAGTTGCTGGAGTCTTTTTGTATCCGCACATCCCTGCAGCCTCTTCAGGCTGAGGAGGTGGCGACTTGGGGTGTACCCCAAAGTTCAACAGGTCGGCTTCTGCCCCAGATGCATTTAAAGGGGGCCCTTTGGGATGCATTCAGGGCCAATGCACAATGCAATGTGTATACATATATGTGTTTATATGGCCTGATTTGCAACTGTAGTCTTTGTTTCCCAAAGAGGAACCTTTGTCCTCAAGCTGGAGGAGCCCCCAGCCCATGGAGCGGGAGGCAGGGATGGTGTTTTCCGCCTCTGCCCGTGCCCGGCTGCCTCTTCCCAGCCCAGAGGCAGAGGATGTTGAGAAGGGCTTGAGGCGGAGGATGGCGGCTTGTTTTAATTAATCTGGCCTCTCTTCAGAAGAGCGGGCAGCGAGGCTCAGCAGCCTGGCGCACTGCCAGCTCTGCGCTGTCACTGTGACAGCAGCTATCAGCTCAAACCGTTGCCTGTTTATGCCAGTCTGTTCCTCGGAAAAACCTCTGAAATTGCCCTTGGGTGAACGCTGGAGGAGGCAGGGATGTGCATGAAGGGTGGACCTGCACCCACCCTCTGCAGCTAAACCCCCCCCCAGCGCCATTTGGGTCATGGGCTTGCTCCAGAGCCGTGCTTTTAGGCTCTGGCTAGGTCAAACACCTGGTCCCTGCCCCGTAGTTCCTTCTGCGAGTGATCCAGACTTGCATCTGAGAGAAAGCAGCTCAACTTTGCACATGCGGACGTGCACATGAGCACCCATCCTGCCCCAGTGCTGTGGCACTGGCAGAGCCTCCACGACATTTCTCTTGGTGTCAGTTGGGACCCATAGGGGACTATTTTGCAACAGATTACCTAGAAGGAGACTGGAAAAACCAGTTAACAGGAGGAAACAATCCCATGTATTGACAAATGAGTCTTGCTGACTGCCAGCCGGTCACTGGGAGTACCAGCTCCAGAGACAGGGGCTGGCACTGGGTGTCCAGGCACGGTCCCTGCAAACCTGCCACAAGGGTGTCTCCCCTCGCTTATGTCCTGCTGGGAAGGAGGCTGAGCTGGCTGTCCAAGGCCAGGATCACACAGCCAGGTCCCTTATTGCCTCTGTAGTGTCGGAGCAGTCCCTTCCTCTCTGCCATCACCATTGCGAGCTACTCCCCGGCATGACCCCTCCATTGCTCTGTCTCAGCTCCTCTCTTCTCCCCCTTCCAGGGAAAATGTCGAGACAGCGGTGAGCGTCGAGGACAAGCAGGAGGCTGTCATGTCCAACGGCCACGAAGGGAGATACCTAACCGCTGCAGCTGACTTCAGGTGAAGGACTTGCTCAGACCACCTTCCCATGGCTCCCAGGCTCTGTTCCGTTCCCCTGGGGACAGCTCAGACATGCAGAGCCATGGTTTCTCCTACTCGGGGTCTCACATGTCCCATGCACCTGGTGTGTGGTCTTTTAGTCTCCACAGGGCTAAGGAGAAGGCAATGAGGGAGTATCCCCTCCTCCCCAGTCTCTCCCCATCCCTGCAGTTGAGCCCCGTGGTCCATCCACCACCTTGCAACCTGCTACACCACATTTTTCTTACACTACATCACACCTTCCAAACAGAGGAACCCACCCGAAGTGGCCATAGGTCACCACGCAGATGTTGACTGTCAAAACAGCCCTCGCTAGAAATCAGAGCAATTCCCACCCAGCTCTTGGCTCTCCTCCTGGCAGAGGGACCCCTCCTGCCCTCCCCACCTCACCCCTCACTCAATGCACAGCCAGCACCAGCAAAGCTCAGGGCCCCAGTGGTGGCTTTGGGGTGGCTGGTCTCGCTGGGGGTGAGCTCACAGCTGTGCTTCTCCCTCCCGACGCAGGTCCAAAGAGAGCCAGCACACCTATGAGAACGTCCTGGAGCTCGAGGAGAGGGTGATCACCACCGCCATGTAGCAGGCGCTCCGGCCGGCCGACCTCCTTCCTCTTCTCACTTTGCTTCCCGTTGTCGCGATGGGCATTTTTGCAGGGACCCTCTGCACCGGCATCCCTGGTGTGCAGCGGCTCCCCGACCTCTCCACGGCACCACCACCTCCTGATCTTTTCCCTTCCCACCTGCGGGACGTGCTCTTCTGCCTCGGGGGCTGGTGTCCACGCTGGCATCGGTCCCCGGGAGATGTCTGGAGGTGCCACCTCTCCTGCCTGGCGGTCACCCCACCTGGTTGGCAAGGCTGACGTCCCCAGTCCCAGGGGGGTGCTGACCTGCTCCAGACTTGGAGGGGTCCCCGCTGGGTGCCTAGGACCTCCCCACACCCCCAGCCACTCTCGGGGGAGCTGCTGATGAAAAACCCGCTCTCTTCTCCCCGTTTTACCCTCCCTTTTACGACCTACACCATGCATTTTAATGTTAGAACAAACCTCCTCCCCTGTATATATCTTCCCTGTGAGCAGTAAAGAGAATTGTTGCCCCTATGACAGCAAAGAGGGTCGTTTTGCTAATCACCCAAAGGACTTTCTGGCATCTCGCAGCACTCCCAGCCTTGGGGCAGTTCGGGAAGGGAAGGACACCGGGGAAGGTGGCGTGGGGGTGGGAAGGGTGCTTAGACAGAGGTCAGCACCCCCATCTCCCCCGTGATCCCTCCTGGGTAGGTTCCATCTCTTATTTCCTCACTTGGATGAAGCCAAGAGTGCTTTTGTGTGTGTCTCTGTGTCAAGAGGGGAGAGGAAAAGGTGGAGCATTTTTTTTTGCTCAGCATTTGGGCTGCCCAAGAGCCACAAAGGACCTTACGGGGAGGTGAGCATTGTTTACCAGATGGGGAAACTGAGGCACGGCACCAACCCAGCGCTTCCCAGCACTGGTTAACAGGTGAAAGGCAGTGCTCCCTGAATCCCACTGGCCACAGGGCGCAGACCCACAGCCAACTGTGGACCATTCCCAGGGCTGGAGGCTGCAGAAGGCAATCACCTACTGGTGTCGCCAGGCTGTGGCTGGGTGCTGCTCCGGGGCAGTGCTGGCTCTCCTTGGGGCAGCTGGCCGTGGTGCAACTTGTTCCTGCCAGGCTGTTCATTAACCAGGCTCCGTTTTTTGCTGTGGCAAGGACAGCGCTGGGGCCACCATGGGAGCAAGGAGCGCTCCCAAGCCATGGCGTTTACAGATTGAAATGAGAGACCTGTAACGCCGTGGCATTCCCTGGGACATCAGTTGCCCAAGCGGTGTGCAGGGTTGTCCCCTTGACCAGAGAGGAAAGGGTTAAGGGGCTCTGCAATCAAAGGCAGCCCAGGGGCTGCAAGTGGAGCAGGACTGGAAGGGATGGGATGGGGGTTTATAAGAGGGGCATTTTTAGCAGTCCCTGGGTTAGGAGGGAGCAGGGTGGTTTGGGGTCTCCGCTGTGCTTGGGGTGGTGCAAATGCAAGGGGGAGGAGGTGGCAGGAGGAGATCAGGTGCCTGAGCCACCTCTTGCTCTCGCTTTCTGCTGAGCATCGAGGCAAGGGGAAATGTTAGACTTGCTGTGCAACAGCAGCTGTGAAGGGTTTGGATCTGGGAGGTGCCCTGGCCTCTGCTCAGGAGGTGCTTTGGAGGCTCATTTGCAGGCAGCGGTGCCAGAACGGGGCAGAGGGGCGTTGGGGCTGGAGGTACCTCTTTGCCTCTCACTAGCAGAGCTCCTGCTCTGTGTGTTTCAACCCTGAACGGGCTTTCCTGCTGCAAGGGCTGTTCCCTGCTCCTCTGCGCTTGCCAGTGACCTTAAAAGCCCCAAGCCTGTCCTGGAGGAGGTGCTGCCCAGCACGGTGCAGGCAGCAGGCTTCTTCCCAAGGCAGGGGCTTGCAAAACACCCTGTTTTCCTACAGCACCAAAACCTGATGCTATTCCCCGAAGATATGACAGTCCTGGTGGGGAGCTCAGCCCAAAACGGGCCACTTCCCACCGCTGGGAACTCTCTGGGATAGAGTAGGGAGCTGGAGCCGGACCCTGGTACCACCATTTGCCATGAGCCACCCTCTCACTTCCCACAGGTGAAGCTGTTGATGTCTCTAGTGGGTGGTGACACAAAAATCTGGGCACAGGAGCCTTCCCGTAACAGACCCACCCTGAAAGGCAACTCTCAGAAAAGCCTCATGTAGGCAAGTATTTCAAAAATTCCCTCAAGACTCGGCATTGAGAAATCATGGCTCCAGTTGAGGAAATTGCATGGGGTAGAAGAAAACAGGCAGAAGGGTTAGAGGGGTCAAGCCCTCGGGTTCAGAGGCACGACGGCTGCCGTCCCCAGCATCACGTCAGAGCTGGTCCCTTCTACCACCTTCCCTTGGGCAGCTGGAGGCTGAGCCAGCCCCAGGCTGGGACCTGGACCTCCCCACTGGTGCCCCTGATGGATGCTGCTCCCCTGACTTTTCTCTTGCAGGTGCCAAACGTCACGCCGGTTTGGAAAAAACAAGCTCCCCGGAGTTCAGCGGTAATGCTTTGCTCAGCAGGGTTTAAGGAGGATTAGTCATTGCATGTTCCCGCCGCATCAGCACTTGGGCTGGGGGTGTGGCGAGAGGAGGGGAACCCATTAATTTTTACCTCTCGGTTGCAAAAGGAGTTAGAAACGGCATCCTTATAATGAGTAACAGCGGGAGTTTATTCCCTGCCCTGTGCACACCCTGAATATGTGACGAATGCCCGAGTCATTCCCCTGGCAGTGCCTGGATGCGGGTTTGGAGTGGAGGTGTGCTGGGGGATCAGTGGGTCCCTTTCCCCACGGATCCCTCCTGCAGTCCTAGGTCCAAGCAAGCAGAGGGATGGGGCTTTACCGCTGCCCATTTTGGGCTAGCCCGGGAACCTTGATGCTTGGCCTTATCCCAGCCAGTGCCCCTTCAGAGTTCACTTTCCTGGGGAAAACATCTTTTGCAAGAGCCACTGTGTTACCTCGTCAGTGGGACCTCACCTCCGCACAGTCTGTGATGCCGTCCTGCCTCAGTTTCCCTTGTCCGTCAAGCACGACCCAAGGCTGGCTGTGTGAAGCAGGCTGCCTTCCCGCGAGCCGTGCAGCTGGCTCATGGCTGCTTCTCGGTGTGATCCTAAAAAGAACAAAAGGAAGCGAGCATAAATGAAATTTATTGTTGGAAAATCTTAATTAGATTTTAAGCCCCAAAGGGAGAAAAGTGAGGTATTATCTGACACAGCTAATGAGTGTTAAGGGTCCATTGTTATATTTCTTGTTTACCTTTCTGTTCTGGCTGATACGGCCCGGATCCTCGCCTGTACTGCCATAATTAGGATATCTCATCTCTCGCTGATAGGGTCGGGGATGCTTTTTAAAGCACAATGCTGTCTCATCCCTCCCCGGCAGGATGAGCGTGATCGGGAAGGCAACTTCTGGCATCCCGATGCTTGCACCCGCTGCGCTGACCCTGTGAGCTGGGGGATGCCCTCCAGAGCCAGGGCTGTACCTGATAGCCCCCAGGTGATGGGCACCTCCGACAGCCTCGGTGACCCCTCTGAAGGGCCCTGAGCCAACTTGCCTGGGACCCAAATCCTCCCCAGCACCTCTCTCCATGCAGCGCAGGGGGTGACCGTGTCCTCCACAAGTCACCCGATGTCCACCGGTGAAGGGGAAGGACACCCGTGGGTACCCCATCCTACCCCCCACTCTGTAATGCCAGTATCTCTGAAGCTTGGGCTTCAGGAAGACGTTCAGGGTTGGGACCTGCTGTGGACAGGATAGTCTCCTTTTGGGCAGAAGATATTCAGGGTGGTCTTTTTGCATTACCACCTCGTTACAAGATGTATCACAGCTTTCCCTTATGGCCTAGGAGGGTGCAGCTCATCTCTTGGACCTCCAGATAACAGGGTGCCTTTACTCTGATGCCTCCCTGATGTCTCCCGAGGCTCTTTAGCCATGGAGGTTTAAGATGTTTCTGTTCCAGCTGTGACCACAACCCTGGAGCAGCTTGGGCAGGTAGACACCTTCCGTATAAATTTTTCCAAGGTAGTTTAATTAAAGACTTGCTGTATGAAGGTAAACTGCTGCTGGAAGGACCACCAGCTCCAGCCCTGGGCCCGAGCAATGTAGCCTGCGGTTTATGTCCTGGCATTGGGCACCTTGACACCCAAGCGATGTGATTTGGATCTCCAGAAGCAAAAAGGGAGCCTGTCCCACCGTTGTGGTCCTTTGAGCCAGGGAAGGAGCCCAGCTACCCAGGTGGGAGCCGGGAGGGCAGCATGTAGGGGTGGCTGTGTGTGGGCAAGGGGGCTGCAAAGTTTTTGGTCTCGATTCAAGCCACTGAAAGCCAGAAGTAAAATACCATCCATTGTTGGTTTATACACCCGTAGTAGCCAAACAAACATCCCCGGAGCCTGTCCTTATCGCTTTATTACACCTGCTAGAGTGAATAGATTAAAGAGGATGGGGGAGGGGGGAGAAAGCAGAAGAATCCAGCAGAAAAACTGGGTTTTGGGATTGTTAATTATTCTCTGGGGTCTCTAATCTTTAACTGGCAAACAGCATCACTAACTGTCTTAAAGCCCCTCCTGGAACATCCTGATAATAAGCCATCTGCATGAAGGCACCCCGTTATCTGCCCTCCTCCAGCCGCCTGTGACATGGCTGGAGTGGGAGATAATGAATGTGTGGTGTGTAATAACGACACGTCATTCATGATTATCGGCCTGATACCCAACCTTTTAGCTCCATTGTTTGTGCTTCAAAAAAAGAAGAAAAAAATAAAAGGAAGAAGAGAAAATAAAAAGGAGGAGGGAAGGAAGAAAAAGGGGAATTTTTGGTGCTATGGGCTGTCCCGGGGTCCCCAAAGTGTCTCCTTGCCAAAGGGGCTGGCTCTCGTAGCATCTCCCAGAGGGTTTGGTGGTACCCTGCAAGGACTCGCCAGTGGATTGGTGGCTGTTGTAGCCATGGTGATGGAGGGAGAGTCGAGACGGCGCAGAAATGTCACTGACTGGCAGGGAAACATTTGGGGCAAATGCTTGGGCGATTAGATCTGTGTCACTGGGTGCTGCCCGGCTCCTTGCGCTGCTTTTTGCTGCTCTTGAAGCCGTTTAGTGGTGGCTTGGCAGAGGAGGTTATCTCGAACACGTTGCTGTCCAGAAACTGCCAGCATTTGAAGGCAGGGGGGATGTTTGGGTTGCCCGGTTTGACCTGGATAAGCTGAAAATGGAAGAATTTTCTCCTGGTTGCCACTGCGTTACGGCTCTGCAATGCATCGGTGCTGCGAGATCTTTCCCCAAAAGCTTTGGTTCTTCAAACTGCAAACCTGGGTTAAGCGTGATTCTTAACAAGGAGGAGACTCTAAACTGTTTGGCTCAGGTTACCTCAATTATTATCAGAACTGCCTGGAAAAATGATCGGGTTTTTTGCATTAAAAAATGACAGTAGTTTCTCCTCTCTTTCCTGAGAGGATTTCCCAGAGTGGTTTCCCCAGGCAAGGTCTCCGCTGGAAGTGGTTGGGGTTTGGCCATTCGTAAGAGTCAGAAGGACTCTTGGAAACCAAATAAGCAGCCTCGGTCATGGCAGTGAGTAGGGTGATGGCCTCAAAACAGCGGGCTGGGAGGCCAAGCAGGGCATCGTACAGAGACAGGGATGGGCAGCAGCTGTGGGTCCTCATCACATCTAACTTTTCCTGCTCTGCCCTTATCCCCCCACACCCAAACTGGAAGATGCCGTAGGGACATCGGCAGGTGCCACCTAGTTTCCTTCGCAACCCACCACTAAGGAGACTGGGCTGGGTCTCTGTGGCTAAGCGCTCCCCAAGCTCGTTGCTTGGACCACGAGCCGGAGAGTGGCTGAGCAGAGCTGCAAGGCGGCTTGCTTGTTCCCAGATGGGTGGCTGAAACGTCTGACAAATAGGGCCAGTAATGAAAAGCTGTATCAAACTGCTGCCCTCCAACGGCCTTGCTGCGCCGGAGCTGGGGAGGAGGACAGCTGGAGTCCGACCTTTGAGACCAGCCTGAATCCAGCAGCGATGCAAGGATGGTGGCATCAGCACCTACACAGCCTGCACCCAGTCTCTTGCTGGGGTGAGAAGGGGAGGGAGTGGGGAGAAGAGGAACTCCGTCTCCAGCTGCCTTGCAAAATAAATACAAGCTGCACCTTGCTGGTTATTCACAGCATCCCTGTCCCGTTAGGTACTGAGACAGCCAAAACGAAGGTCCGGATCCAGCCCTAGAGGAGTTTTGTTTCTCAAATTGAGGATGCAGTAGGCAGCGGACACAGGGAGCAGGGGGCTGTGGGGGTTTATTGAGATGGGGAGATGCTCAGATTTGGCTGTCCTGGTCTGGCCATCAGCAGAGGTGAGCTGCCCAGACAGACGGACAAGGTTTGGCTCTGTTAGTGCCCGCAGTGATGCTGGTGATGCTATCACCTGAAAGCTGGACAAACAGCCTCGTCTTTCACCATGGCATGGCGCGTGTGCAGCCCTCCATGTCTCAGTTTCCCCTGATGCCTGCTGAATGGCCCGGGGAACTCGCAGCGACAAGCTTTCCCTGTGCTGTGAGTAGTACCACCATCGTGTGGGGACCGTGACGGAGCAGTGCCTGCTCTGCTGCCCCGCACAGCTGAGGGTGGGGATGGGGACTGGGATACTCCCAGGGATGGGACCCATCAGCTGCCCTGCTGGGCCTGGCCATGCTCCCTGCCAAGCCCAGGGGGTTTTGCCAGGGACCAGGGAAGGCTCTGGGTTTTTCTGGGTCTCCCACTGCCACCTAGTGATCCATTTCCCACCCCGGACCTGCAGCTCACCCAGATGGTCCCCCTTGGCCTGGGAGCCCACCTATGGCTGGGATGAGGGCCTGCAGAGGGTCCCTGCACCCCCAAAACAAGCCCGACGCCAGGGCCAGCACTCACCTGCACCCCTTGGGCAGCTCACTCGTGTGCTGAGTGGTCCGTTCTCAGCCTCTGCAGAAAAGGGCTTGAGACGGACTCGTGCTCCCTCTTGGGACTTTTTTTTTGCAAGCTGATTTTGTTCTTGCCACCAGCATTTGGGAGGGGGTGTGGTGATTTCTGTTTTGCTTTTTTTGACCTCAGATCATTTCAGTTGCTTCCTTACCGCAGAAACTCCCAGAGGCAGAGGTGAGGGCTTGGTGACCCACCGGCGCAGGAGGGGTGGAAACGGGCTCCTCAGCCTCAGCAGGGGGCAAAGCCGCTGAAACAGCCCTTGCAGCTTGAGAAAACACTTGCAGGGCTGCACCCTTGGGCACAGCCTTGCCTGTGGGCTGCTGGGACTCATCCTGTACCCCCCTGGCCCCCCAAATGCAAAGGAAGCCAAACCACATTAGAGCAGCAGCTCCACAAGGCTTTATTCTCATTTCAGCGAGGAGGATAAGGCTGATCACATGTTGTTTTCAGTGCAGCGAGTGCTTTCTCCAGGTTAGCTGGTGATATGTCTCTGCGCTGACTCCTGAGCACCCTCAGCTCAAGGAAGTTCAGTGCCGGGGCAGAAAAACCCACTGGCCTTCATCTCTATAATGGCAGGCACGGTGCCAGCCCCAGAACAGGTTAGGGGAAATAATGTGGAGGGTGGTGCGTGGGGATGCAGTGTGGCTGCGGGGAGGATCTCTCCTGCCCTGGCTCACCCGGGCTGGAGGCAGGGAAGGGTTGTTGCGCTCGGGCAGCGGCCAGGCTTTAGACAGCCGTGCAAACCGCGCCGGCGTTGTTCGCTGCCGTGCCTGAGCGGGGAGCTGGCAATGGTGCAAATACACAGGCGGGTGACAGAAGTCCCTCCAGGCAGTGTGCAAGTGCAGGGTGGTCCTTGGGAAAGCTCTTGTCCCCTGCTGTGGTACCCCCTGGGATCAGTGAATCTTCTTCAAATGCAGGTGGAACCCATTCCTGGACTTGAGGATGAGCTGCTGTATCAGTGTGGGAGGCATGGACGGGTTGGGGCAGAGCTCGAAGCGGAGCAGGGTCAAGGCCAGCGCTACCTTTATCTCATTCATGGCGAACTGCTGCCCGATGCAGTTCCTGGGGAGAGGATGACAAGTGCTGCAATTGCTGCCTTCATCCCCGACCGCCCCCGAGCTGGGCTCAGCCCATGTGCGGGCTGGGGGACCTCCAGCTGCTGCGAGGATGACGCCACATCTTACCTAGGAATCCCCTGATGCCACACCAAAATGCACCTAGCTCTGCTGTAGGGTATTGCTGTTTTTTATTAATAAGCATTGAAAAAAGGTATGAGAGAGAGAGAGAGAACCAGGGCTTACTTCACTAGAAAGAGCTGCATGGATCCAGCTAAAGACCCAGACACCTCAGAAGGGTTATTTTTGGCTCTGTGTGGAGTATCTATCTCCTCTTTCAAGTAACCAAGACCTCGGTATCCTGCATTTCTGTATGGATACAGCATGGGAACCACAGAGACTTGGACCCGGCTTGGCTTTGAGGTGCACTGAGTATTCACCCTGAAACAAGCGAGCCTGTGTTCCCAATGCAGGCAACAGAAAATGTAAACATCTCCACAAAGCCACAAGAAAAGTGTGTGAAACTCTACCGTGACCACAGAGCTTGGGGTGTGGGAAATGCTCTGGAGCTGATGGAGCACGGTGGAGATCCTGTTATGGAAAGCCTGCCTGAGTTGGCCAAGCCAACTTGGCTCATAGGCATGGAGGGAGGATTAGCTTCAGGAGCTCGGCTCTGAGTTAGGTCTCCCATGCAAGGCAACCTATGGGGAAGGAGAGAGATGAATGATGTCCCACCTGGATCCAGCGGAGAAAGGCAGGAAAGCGTGGGAGTGCCTCTGTGCTGAGTTCTCCGGAGAAAACCTCAGGGGATCATAAATCTGTGAGAGAAACAAAGGCTGTTTGGTCAGTGTTTGGTCTGATATGAGCAGCAGAAGGTTCTTTCCTGGTCCCCAAGGTAGGGCTGGATGTGGCCTCTGCTGCTCCTGGGGGAGCTGCAGCTGACAGGCATCTGTCTACAAAGCCACTGGGTGGATGAGAAGAGGACGTTGGTGGCTGTGTGGATCTTCGTCTTGGAGATATCCAGGTGACCCACTACAGCACCCAAGATGCCTGCAGGTGTTTTATCATCCATGGCAGCAATGATCACGTCAGACTCCCTCCAGTCCTGAAACGCTTGATCCTGGCTCTCCAGACAGCCACTGGAGAGAGGCAGCTGCTGCACCCTACTTCAGGTTTCCCAGCTATTTCTTTCCTTGAAGCCCTTAAGATATCAGCTTCAAATCACACACTGCCTGGAGGGCTTGGGACTTCTCATACCACGCTGGGACCTAAGTCTATCCAGAGTAGCTGAAAGCAGTCTGAGTATCTCTGTGTCACCATGCATAAAGATAAGTCTATCTTTAGACTTTCCCAGCACTTTGTCATGTCCAAAGCCTTTGGGATGTTTGGTAACTTCATTGAACTTTGCATTTAGATATGGATTGTTGGAATAAGAGGGAAAAAAACCATGGCAGGGAGTCACAGGCTGCCTTGTTCAAGGGGAGTGGATGTCTGGGCTCAGAGATCATCTTCCTCTTCTTGTTATAAAGGTGAAATACCTCAGGGTCCTCCCACACATCCCGGTTCCTGTGAATAGCAAATATGTTCACTCCAACCTGGCAGCCTGTAAAAGAAAAATGGAAAAAAGCTCATGACACCTCAGAGTGAAGACCCAGGAGAGGTGTTTCCCTCCCTGGGCTCTGTAGGGGCTGTTGCAGGAGATCTGGCAGGGATGATGCCCAGCCTGTCCAGGCAGGTCACCTCCTGAAACCCTCACATGGAAGAAACAATGGCCTCAGAGCTGGGCCCCATTTTGGTACCAGTGGATGAACTTTTACTCTTGGCCAGCAACAACACTCTGCAAGTCCCCTTTGAGCTCTGTGAACCCCCACAGTGCCCTGGAGCATGTCCTTGGACTCTTTCCGACCACCCTTCTGGGCTCACTGTGATGGCAAGCTGTGGTGGCTCTGTACAGCCCTTTGGAGAGAAAAGAGAGACTGGAAGTCCCACCAGCCCCCCAGCAGCTCTAGCAAGGATGCCCCACTTGTCAAGGACAGCAGCATGAAAGATGAACAAACTCAACAGACCTGCTGGCAAGCTGCGTCCATCGGGAAATGTGACAGGTTTAGAGAGGTATCGGGACACAGAAGGAACCGGTGGGAATAGACGCAAGCTCTCTTTGATGCACATTGTGGTGTAAGTCATCTTCCCAAGGTCCTCCCTGAAAGCAAACCGGGGGGGTCAGGCTGTGTTTGAGTGGCAGCAATGGGGACACCAGCAGCCACAACCTGTGCTGCACACTGGGTGGACTGGATTGCCATGTCTCCCGTCTTCTGTTGGGGTTTCTCCTTCTCCTAGTCCTCCCTTTGCTGCCAGCATTGCTACGTGAAAAGCAAAATGCCCCAGTGCAGATGCAATATAAGGTAGATGAAGTTTCCCTCTCAGGATCATAGAATCACAGAAGAGTTTGGGTTGGAAGGGACCTTTAAAGGTCATCTAGTCCAACCCCCCTGTAGTAAGCAGGGACATCTTCGACTAGATCAGGTTGCTCAGAGCCCTGTCCAACCTGACCTTGAAAGTTTCCAGGGATGGGGCATCTACAACCTCTCAGGGCAATCTGCTCCAGTGTTTCACCACCCTCATTGTAAAAATTTCTTCCTTACATCTAGTTGAAATCTACCCTCTTTTGGTTTAAAACCATTACCCCTTGTCCTATCACAACAGGCCCTGCTAAAAAGTTTGTCCACATCTTTCCTATAGGCCCACTTTAAGTACTGAAAGGCTGGAGTAAGGTCTCCCCAGAGCCTTCTCTTCTCCAGGCTGAACAACCCCAACTCTCAGCCCTTCTTCATAGGAGAGGTGTTCCAGCCCTCTGACCATTTTTGTGGCCCTCCTCTGGACACGCCCCAACAGGTCCATGTCCTTCTTATGTTGTGGGCCTCAGAGCTGAACGCAGTACTCCAGGTGGGGTCTCAGAGGAGCAGAATCACCTCCCTCGACCTGCTGGCCATGCTTCTTTTTATGCAGCCCAGGATATGGTTGGCCTTCTGGGCTGTAAGCACACATTGCGAGCTCATGTCCAGCTTTTCATCCACCAGTACCCCCAAGTCCTTCTCGGCAGGGCTGCTCTCAGTCCCTTCATCCCCCAGCTTGTATTGATACCAGGGGTTGCCCCGACCCAGGTGCAGGACCTTGCTGTTGAACCTCATGAGGTTCACATGGGCCCACTTCTCAAGCTTGTCCAGGTCCCTCTGGATGGCATCCCACCCATCAGGCATGTCAGCCACACCACTCAGATTGGTGTTGTGCAAATTCGCTGAAGATGTACTCGATCCAACTGTCCATGTCATTGATGAAGATATTAAACATTACTGGTCCCAATATGGACCCCTGAGGGACACCACTTGTCACCGATCTCCATGTGGACATTGAGCCATTGACCACTACCCTCTGGATGTGACCATCCAACCAATTCCTCTTCCACTGAACAGTCCACCCATCAAATCTCTATCTCTCCAATTTAGAGAGAAGGATGTTGGGGACTGTGTCAAAGGCCTTAAAGGATAAGTGAAAATAGTTCAAAGTAAAGGAATAAGAAGTCCTAGCTCACCACTCAATGGTATCTCGGTCTCCCAAGATCCCCTGGATCTCCTCCCTGCACCGTTGCTGGTACTCTGGGTGTAATGACAGGCAGTAGAAAAGCCAGGAGATCCCGCTGGCCGTGGTATCATGACCTGCAAACATGAACGTGTCCACCTCGGCACGCAGGTCCTCATCGGATAGCCCAACTCCATTTGCATCCTAACAAAGAGGAGAGTATATCTTTCTTAAGTGCACATTAATTGGACTTGCTCCTTTGGGTATGAAAAGAACCCTGGATGATGATGAAGAAGGGCCCAATTTGGTGTCTCTTGTATCTCCCTGTACATCAGGAAGTAAGCCAGTAGAAAATATATCCAATATATGTGAGACCTGCTGATTACCGACTCTGCAGTCAGCAGAGCTACAGAGTTGGGCTTTGTTGGGATACCCATTCCCAGCCCTTCAGAAGGACACCCTATTTGATCCCCTACCACAGGTCCCTGTTATGTTTTTCAGTAGTTTGGTTTGGATGACTTTTGTTTCAGATTGAGACACAAAAGAAAGCAGTGGCTCCAGAAGGACAGAGTGAGCACAGCATGCGTCTCCTTCCTGAACACCAAAATGGCAGCTTCTGTCCAGAGTATCTGAAGACATGTGTGAACGTAAAACTACAGAAGGTAAGAAGCAAAACCTCTTAAGAGGACCATAGCCATGGTGACCTCCTTGTAACCTTTTCAAAGAACCCATTCTTCTCTGGTTTGTGACGGCTCACTTATTTTAAACTATTAATGTGCTCAGTGAAAACGAACAAGGAAGATGAAAGTCTGTCTGAGTTTTGTATGTTCAGTCACTGCATCTCACACATTTGTATTTCCTTCCCTTTCAATCCACCTTTCCCTGAGCTAGGAAATCTGGAGTGGGGAAACTGTTGCCAGCAACTCCAGTCAGGGGTGATGAGCTCCCTGCTGATCCATCCTCGGTGCCAGGCAGGTATGTTCTTTGGCATTTGATATGATTATTTCAAACACTTACCTTGGTACAAAGAAGAATGTCCAGAAAATCCAGGTGTCTCTTCTTCTGGATCTTGTCAAGTTCCTTCTCACTGGAGAGCAACATCTTTCTTTCTTTTATTACCTTATCTGCGTAGAAGAATGATCAATCTGTTAGATGTGTCCTGCCCCTCCAGAGAGCCCGTGTAGTTGTCTGCTTGATCAGCAGCTTGGACTCTTGAATGTGTAACCCTCTGGCCAGTGCATGCTGCAAACCCCCTCCAAGCTGCTCCAGATGCAAGTGGGGGAGAGGTTCAGCTGGGAGGCAGGGCTGGTGAGAAAGGGGCAGAAATACCTGTGTGGGTGTGGGCCAGCTTGCAGGCATCCCGAAACTCACGGCCTTTGTGAGTCAAGTCATAGAAGACATCCTTGTAAGAAAAAGTCTGGATTCTATTGCTCACGAGGTAGCTCAGGTCATAAACAGCTCTGATATAATAGTCTGAGTTGCTGGAAGGAGACCAAGGTTAAAGCTGGTGTTAGCAACATGAGTGGGGAAACAGGAGCACTTGCTTTCCCAGAATTTGAAAGCTTAGGCACTGACCCCTGAGTCTGACAGTTGGTATTACAACTGAAGGCGCATTTCATGATGCTGTCTAGCGTCATCAAGCTGATGTCTTGAAAGAGCTCCACTGACTTCCTCTCTGTGTTCTTCTTTTCCCATTTATCCTAGTGATGGAAACAGGGGTAAGGAGGTACAGACTACCATCTACGATCAGGTCATATTTTCCTGTCCCTCTTCCCAGATCCACACTGCTAATTAGTTTCTTTTCTGCAAGCAGAGGCCCTAATTCACTATATATTCCGTGAATCTAATCAACTCTTCTGTGCATTTCTTTTTCCAGGTTTACCATTACTGGGCTAGGGAAGGATATTCTAGCAGTGATTGATTTTACTGGAAAGCGGATGGAAGAGAGAATAAGTGGAATGGCCGGAGGAATGTGAGCAGAGCAATTTCAGAACTTCAAAACTACCCAAAAAGTTCAATGAAATTCTAGGAACCATCTAAGTCCAATCTCTTTCCCTCAGTCATTCCCAGACCTGATTATTTTCGTCAGTGCACAGCTGAAAGGTAAAAGTAGCAGGGGTGGTGATTCTTACCAGCATCACTTTGACCGATTCTGACATCAGGGCCACATAAGATTTCAGCACATCGTAATGAAAGGCTGGTGTGAGCAACTTCCGATGCTGGAACCATTTGGTTCCATCCAAGTTCAGCAGACCCTGCCCTGGAGACACAAACAGCAAAGGCGCAATTGGCTCCTCCAGACTCTGATCCCGGCTCTGACAGCCTTACTACTGCTTTTGGCCAAGCACAGGCTAACATGCAGGATCTGGGGGAGGGGGAGGTTGGTGGTGGAGCCTTTTCTCCAGTCTCTCTGAGGCCGTTCACAGCAGTGCTACTTGGATGGAGGAGAAGCACGCCCATGTGTCCTTCACTGCAACCAGCTGTGCACACCTAATCTACCCTAAAACCAAACCCCTGATGGCAGAGGCACAGGACTTGCTCTCTCAGATGGGTTTTTCTGCCCCAAATGAAATACTTGGGTGCCTTTTGCAGCACACGCCAACAGTTGTTAGCAGGACCCTGGAGGGCTACCTCAAAACTGCGTGCAAGCCATGAACCTCCCTGTCCTTGGTGTGTCTCACCCCAGTTATCCACGGTAGCATTCAGTCCCTGAGCAAACTGAAGGTTGCTTTGTGAAGGCCAGGGTGTGTGATCCAAGGCAAAGCCACCTGATGTGCTGCACGACTAGGTGGACATCACTGGTACTAATGCTCAGACTCAAACAAACTCTAATTTGCAAGCCCTGGTTTTAGAATGGAAGCAAGCAAAATAAAGGAAGACAAGAGAGAAGCCGCTGAAACGTGCAATACAGCTGAAAGGGATAATGGAAGAGAATGACTTACCGATCCAGGGAACTAAGAATTTGTAGGGTACATCAGACTTGCTGTCTGTAAAACAAAGTAGATACCAGAACAGTATGAATGGCTAATGAATTCAACATAACGAAAAAGAAAATTCAAGATAAATTGACATTAGAGTTCGTCCTCTAAATCACAATGTGGAATTAGTCTCATTTCAATATGTAAAATACTCTAACACTAGAGGTAGAGTTTAAAAGTGGTCTTCTACATATATGACCTTAGTGGACTTGAGAAAACCAGAGAAAGGTGTAATAAAAATTGTGTGTGGAGAAGAAATGGCCATGGCAAATCTCAAAGTTGAGATCAACGGGTGGAAGTTACCAGAGATGCCCATGTATGTACCACTCACAGGCATCATTCTCCACAGAAAGGAGCAGAGGAGAAGACTAGAGATGTCTTCTGAGACCCATTGCCATGCCAGCTCACCCACATCACTGGGTTTACTGGCAAACACAGATGTTGTGGTGGTAGATGCCGTAGAAGACAGCAAGACCAACGATAATGGAGACAGTGGACTGGGAGGAACAGGCACATGGTCACTGTTTTGCATGAGAATACAAACTGCTCCATGAAACCTGGGGCAGGCTGGGAGCCTGCGAAGGGGAGCAAAGGAGGAATTGCAATAGCTGTGAAGAGAGCTGGCAGAGGGGATGACTCCAGACAAGTTTCCCATGATTCTTTCCGTAGGGATGTGTCAAGGACATGACTTCCCAAAACCAGATGTAGAGACTTACCCGTTTGGCCAAATATGCTTTTGGCATATTCAGGATGGTGGATTACTAGAGAAGGCAGGACTGGTCCAAGCCATCTGGGAAAGGCATAGGGGTATTCTTCTCCCCATGACACGATCTGATTTAATATTTTAGTGGTATTTAACTGCAACGACAGTTAAACAGGGACTGAATTCAGGCAGAAAAAGAGGGACATGCTGGGGAGATCAGAGGCTAAACTTGCTGTCTTGTGGAAAGCACATGCAAGACGTCTTCTCCTGGGAAATGGGCAGAGAGTGGGTGGACTTGCCACAGGGAAGCTTTCCATGTTGCAGGTGGAGGAGATGCTGGACATGGCAAAGGGACCGTGCAGAGGTGGCAAACCTGCCTGAGCCACCGAGTCCCTGCAGCACAAGGCAGCTCCATGGAGAGTCCCTAGCTGGGGCCTGGCTGCAGCTGAGCTGTGTTAGGACAGCCTGGGCTCGGAGCGTCTTGGTATCACGCTTGGGAGCTACTGGTGGCATGGGCAATGCCAGGATGCTCAGTGAACAGGCCAGGGGGACCAAGGCTGTTGTTACAGCCCTGTTCTCCACATTCAGCAGTGCAAGGTGGGCATGCAACATGAAAACAAAAACATTTGCACTACAGAAGGATGAAAATGCTTGCGATAAAATGCCCTGCTTTTGTGGTCATGTCTTCTTAACTGAATGTAGGGGGAGAGACTCTTATTGGTAGAATGTTTAATGCAGAAGAGAGACATTTTATGGTTGCTCATATTTAATAATTTCATGTAAGTCCCAGAAATCACCTAACTCCATGTTTAAGCACATGATCCCAAACAACATGGCTCTGTCTTTTATCAAAACGATGCCCATCTCATATCCAGGCACCCTTTCTGCCTGTCCTGCAAAAGTCTTGGAACTCCCTGTGCGAAGAGGTCCTCTCCTGTAAGAAGGAATGCTAGCAGGGGACATACACAGCCCACCTGGTGCCCCCTCACATCCTAATTGATATCTTCCACAGTTGTTGGGACAAACCCACCCTGACTGAGCCCAGCTACCTCCTTACCAGGTGATTGTGGCCATAGAGCCAGTGTTTCGGGGGACCAGGGAATGCCTCCAGAGCCTTGATGAGTTTCTTCCTCTCCTTGTAGAACTGGGCCACCTTCAGCAGCACGAAGATGACACCAAGCACCACAGAGAGCTGCAAAATGACAGCAGAAGGTCTGGCTATGATGTCCAGCAGAGACGCCATGCTGGCCCTGTGTCCGAGATGCCTGACACTGCCTTGTCCTGCCGGCTCCTCTCCTGCTCCTCCCACACCCGTGCCTGATGGGGAGCTAGTTGCAGGTAAAAATCCTCTCTCTCTTGCTCTACTAGAGCTGAGCCTGGTGAAGCACTGCTGACAGCAATTTATAGCAGCAGGAACATCACGGTAATCAATGCGTCAGCTTGGCCAGCAGCCCGATTGCCTACTACTCCCACTCACCCTTTGACCTGCTTCCAGCAACCCGTGGATGGAGGCGGCTTGTTAACAAACAACCTGTACATATTTCCCACTTTCTCTGAAGTCCCGTATGCTCCAGCAGTGAGTGAAAACACTCAGTCATCCATGCCCACGTGGACGAAGCCATAGGAGGGAGTAGGTGAGAGGTAGCCAGGGTCGGGCTCTAGCTGAGCTCCGTGCTGTCCTCAGCCAGTTCAGGTCTGGAAGCTGTTCATCCGCCCATGTGAAGTGAGGAGCAAATGGGCCACCTCTGCCCAACACACGGGTTGGACAGATGCAGCTGCCTTCAGCTGTAAAAGCAGTGCTCTGAGTGACTGCAACATCACACAGCACCTGCTCTCCACGAGGTCCTACCATAGACAAGCCAGGAGACAAAACTGCTGCCCAGAAGAATTGCCATGGTCAATAGATAAGTCAAGGAGAGGGAACGCAGCAGAGCAGTAAAATGAGCTGCAGCAAGATTGAGGGCATGTCTAACCTGATAGGGAGGCGTGATGGTAAGGTCATGTTCTCTCTACAGTCCCGGTGAGTCCTCCTTCCCCTGTCTACACGGCATCTCACCATCCTCCAAAAAAGCTCCACCTCACCGCATTGACCTCTCCAATGCAGTGCTTGGTTGGGCCCCAGGTAGGACCCCTTCTAGCAATTGCTGAGCAGATCCTGCTGGTTACCTGGGCTCACATTCCATAGGCGCAGAAGCCTGGAATGGCTTGGAGGGAATTGCAGGGTTGGTGGAGGACTTGGGCTGGAAGCCTGCCACGTGTGAATGACTTCCAGGCATATTGCGAAGAGGAGGATCCCTAGATGGGCTGAAAGCATTTCTCATTTGGATGTTGGGATATTTTGAGGACCAGACGGGTCATCAGCTGCTAAACCTGGCAGTCTGATGGACTACTACATAGGGACTGCTGAATTTTGTGGGTGTTTCTCTTCAATTTAACATGTCTCCGAGACAAGGGTCTTCTGATGTTTGGCCACTTTAGTTTTTAGTCTAAATTACACCATGGCCAATTGAAAGCCATGTTTTCTGCTAGCAGAGTCATTTTACTGAAAAAACTACCGTTTATCTGGTATTCATTGCTGACGTATCCTTTTTATAGCAACAGAGACATGGAGTTTGTTGGCTGAAGTGAATCTGCACAAGCCCAATGAAAATATTTAAACTTTTTAGACAGAAAGAATGTATGAAAAAATCTTACAAGACCCACTCTCTGGGAATTACCTGACTCCACAAAAATGTCTGCAAGTTAGTGAAGTGAGTAACTTTTCCCTCAGGTGGCTTGTGGCCTATTAATTAATGATTGCAAAGATGAAGCCCTAGGTACGATTTATATTTGAGTCTCAGGGAGGTGTGAAGTGGCTGCTACAAACCCATGCAAGGGATTGTCGATATATTGCTCATCTGTTGTTATATGTTGCTCACTGCGAACAGGCTGAAGGTCACGGTGTATGCCAGTTTGGGTGTAGCATGGGAAGGTGCCCAGCTGTGAAAGCTGGACTTATCCTGTCCTCTTCGAGAGAAAAATCAACAGACCGCAGAAATGCTTCGATGTGGTGCACGGCACTCCTCAGGAAGAAGCATTGTTAAAGCAACTCCCTTTTCACCTGAAATTTTCACACGCAACTTCTCTGAGCTTTCAACCGCTCTTGGGAGGTCACAGTGTAAAGCCCCCTAACTGAGGGCGTTTGAGGCAGTTTTACTTTGCATCTGTGCAAATTCCCTTGCTGAAATGCACAACCTAATTCAGCAAGGCTTTTTTTTTCTCTTCATGGGTGTGTAAACTAGTGTGCGGGGCAGGAATGCTCATCCTGACTCTCTTTCCGACACAGGCGCTGCAAGATTACCTGTGGGTCCTTGCAAGGGAGAGGATTTGTCCTCCCTGCTATCCCAGCTAGAGGATGCTGAGTGCCATAAAAAGACTGAATGTCACAGCTGAACGGATCACAGGGGGACCCTGCAGATTTACGTGGCTCCACCATCATGTCCTTTGGCGGGATGTTTGACTGTGTGTGTCACTGCTTCTGTCTCCTCTTGGAAGTTCAACTATGGATTTTCTGGGTGAACATCGATCCCCCTGCTGACATTAGCCAGTGTGGTATGTGGTCTCTGTCATGTACATCCTCACCTAGTTCTCAGGTGGTGATAAGATAATTTGCAAATGCTCAGGCATGATGTGTTGGAAGCGGCAGTTCTAACAGTAGCCCCTAGCTCCAGCAGTGATGATGTTTCCAGAGCTCCTCATTCACTTCTGGGTTTGCTTCCTGAACTTGGCAGGCCGGACATTTCCACATAAAGTGGGACGAGAACGCTGACATTGGGACACCTGCCACCACAGGTACCCAGGGCACAAAAGGCATTGGGGATGTCAGCTGGCTAACAGCCGGCTCCTACCATGTGTGTCCAGATGCCTGCTAAAGTTTGGGCTGAAGATGGGGTCTGTCCATTGCTTCTGCATGCTCGTAGTAGAAGACTGCTCTAGAAACACACTTTTCTCTTGAAAGACATCAGCTCTGTGATCTACTCTTAGTCTGTTCCTGGGCTGCAAATACCCTTTTTCTAGGCTGCCCATGTTGTTTACAACACTATGTTTCTTCAGCATTTCCCTAGAAATAGTGATTGCATAAGTTCCTCAGCTGGGATAAGGTGACCCAGTCAACACTACAGCTGTCCGCATGGCACCGGGCTTTTGTTAGCATGGCAGGAAGATGCATTGGAAAGCATGCATGGACAATGACGACAGCTGAAAATCTCTTATATCTCCCCAGGCTTGGGTGCTTTGGCTGCTTGAGCCTTGTCCTAGCACATTCCTTCAGCTCCCCAGTGAGACTGTCCCCTGAACTGGACCCCTGTAACTTACATGAAGATGGCGTCTCTGGTTCTTCAGACTGGGAAGAAGAGGAAGGAGAAGTTATATTTGTCATCCTGCTTTCTCCCCATCAATTGTTGACTTGCTGCATCCTTTGAGCCGGAGCCTGGTAAGTCATTACAGCCACATCCATCAACAATTTTAAAATTTAAAGAACACGGTGTCTCTGCTTGTGTCGCCTTGGAGAACATCCCTGAAAGGCACTGCACAGCGTTAGCTTTTCACACACTTGGCCATCTTCATGAAACTAGGCGTATCTCGTTATGCTGAGCCAGCTGGATCTGTGTGAAAGTTCAGAGGAGAGATAAAGATTGTTCTTTAGGAGGCAGAAGGCTGCAGTCTGTCGGGTTAGGCATTTCTTAGGGAAGGCTTTGGCTGTAGCCCAGAGCAAGAGGGACCTGATCTGCCATGACAACTT
Organism: Aquila chrysaetos chrysaetos; assembly: GCF_900496995.4. Classification (NCBI taxonomy): domain Eukaryota; kingdom Metazoa; phylum Chordata; class Aves; order Accipitriformes; family Accipitridae; genus Aquila; species Aquila chrysaetos. The sequence continues at coordinate 33,155,786 of NC_044015.1, read as the reverse complement.
CACACTCCTGAGCAGGAGCACGTGAATCCAGGGACCTCACAGCTATGGAAGGTGTAGGAGACACATCTAGTACCTCTAGCTCTTCCTATGATCCTCCACCTGTCCTGCAGCACTGTGATTAATGGGCTTCCCATCAGGAGAGGAGGCAGTGCAGGCTGGTTGGCTGGCTGGCCAGTTGGCTGGTTGGCCAGCTGGCTGGGGAGTGTGTGGGTTGCAGCTGGTCAGGAGGCTCCTGCTGATGCTTTTTGCCTACCTGAGGAGGAGGAGAAGGATGAACATGCGGCACAAGGAGCCACTTTTGGGCTGTCTGAGCCAGATCTATGACTCTGCAAGCTGCCTTCAAAATGTGAGGCTGACCTGAATAGCCAGGGAGGTGAAGGGTGTGAGGAGAGCAATGTTCCCATGGGCTTTCTCTTGTTATCAGATGAGGTCACAGAGAGAGTTTGGACAGATCTGCCATGACGCTTGGGATTAACCTTGAAGTTAGGTTCAAGTGGTGTATGCTACAAGAGACCCCATTCCCCATCTCCAATGCATCATGGACTCTGCCCCAGAGCTGTCCTTCCTCCAGGATTTTTTTCCTCTCAACCAGCTCTAAAATGGCCTTTAGGCTCTTTCAGAGACCCCCCTCTAGGAAACAGCCCATAAAAAACTAGCCTTTTATCTGGCCTTGCCTGTGACTATGGAGGGAGGAGAAGGGGAGCTCCACGGGGCTGAGGACATTGGAAGGTGGGATTACTACTGTGGGTCCCTCATGTGAAGACTTGCAACATGCTCATAAATCCAGCAATGTCATGTGGTTGGGTGCCTTTCAAGGTCCACGTAAGGAAAACAGGGAGAGTTGGGGTTTGAGCCTTTGGTCAGCGCCAGTGGAGCTGTTTTGGGGTGTTCTGTGGCACCCTTCAGCAATCACTTACAAAATAACTCAGAAATCCCCCAAGACCCACAGGTGGAGGGGCCAGGCTGGTGGAGTTGCTGACTCTGAGTTGGCCTCAGATGAAACTTTTACAACAACATAGAAATTCTCACTGGTGACAAAGTCCCTGAACAATGGGTTTGACAATGGGTTACAGAACAGGGTGGATTTTTACCCATCTGGCTCCCTGATAGTTATTTAATAACCCATAACAACTGTCGAGCATGGAGCCAAGGGAATATGGGTTGTCTTGAAGGTCAAGTGAGATGTCAAACATTGAGCTGATAGGGAGGGAACATAGGGGACAGAGTGGCTAAACCCATATTTATGGGGATTTGGAACAAGAATGTGAGCTTGGGTGATAGCAAAAGTGGGTGCCTGATCCAGCCTCTGCATTTTCTGTTTCACTGGTGGAGGGGAGAGAAATGCCTTTCTCACGTATTTCACAGATTTCATGGTAAGAGGGGCCACGAACATTTGGTCTGACACTCTTTAGCACAGCCTGGGGAAGATAACTCAGGGGTTTTTGCAGGAGAAGAAACCATGGAAGTTAAAAAGGGAAAGTGAAGTGGCCGCAGAGCTGCAAGTGGAGAAAAGTGAAAGGGAACAGCACTGGTCTGGTCATCGTAAGGGATTGGGACAAGGCCAGAGACAGTCTGCTTAGCACCAGGAGAACCTACAGCCCTGTTGCTCCCGGGCGTCCCAACTGAAGTACGGAGCCTCCGAAAGAAGATCTCGGCATGACAAAGCAGCTACAAGAGTCTCCTGATAGCCAGAGAGGTCTGGGCAGGTTGGCAGGGTGAACAGAGACTCGGCTTGACCTTCTGGACATCTGGGGCTGGCAAACATACAGCTGTGTGTTAAAGGGCACTCGGAAGGTTGTCAAATATTTGCAAAGAGCCTCTGCACGGTTGGCTCGATGCTGTGGATGTCCACGTGATGGCAGTGTATGCCAGGACAGGTCAGGCCATAAATGTAAAAAAAAAAAGAAAGTTACACTGAAGAACTCCCATCCCGTATCACAACCACCGACACAGGCTGCGGAAGTTGCTTTCAGGGTCTTGGGTGTCTCTTCACTTAATTTAGACACCTAAAGAGAAGAAGGAGGGGATCTTCATCTCTGCCTTAACTCATACTGTTGGCATTCATTGCAGAAGAACTGGTTTACTGAGCAGGTGAAATTTAGGTGGCGAATTGGTACTTTGCCCCAGAGTGTGAACTTGTAGCAGCTGCTTTCCTGACTGTGCCTGTGTTTATTCAGATAGGAAGAAGAGTCCAGGCCCATCTGTCCCTGTGTGTTCCTGCAGTGCTTGGTGCTGACAGATGAAATGTAGCTGTAATGCCAAAAAAAAAAAAAAAAAAAAAAAAAGTTTCAAGCTTCCAAACACATGATATATGAGGAAATCATGGCAAGAGCCCAGCAAGTGTTGCAGAGTAATGTGAGCTGCCTGGATCCCATCTGACCACACATGTCTTGAGGATGAATTTATATCTGGAAGCATTTAATACAGCTGTCTTACAAATATGTTGCAATACTTATTTAATTTACAGGCTGCTTCCAGTGTGAAATCCCAGTGGGGTTTAGATGGAAATTGCTGGTACCATCTGATAGCGGGTTTGCCTGGAGAGCAGCGTGGGTCCTGGGCAGGGACCGCATCCCCCAGCAGTGTGAGCAACCTGCTCTCGCCGCTGGTTCTGCTGCTCCCGTTGTGCTTGGCAGAGTGCGAGAAAGTACCACCACCAGCCAGCGATGGACGGGTACCCTTTGTGTGACCAGGATGTGGCTATACAGCTATAACAACAATCTCTGTGGGGAAAGGAATAACTGCGGGAGTAGATGGCATCATCTGAAAGACCAAGCTGTAGAAAAGAGAAAAATCCAAGATCTTTTTAACTGAAACAAAGACTTATGCTGTTGCATCCCACATAGCCCCTCTCACAAGTTCTTGTTAAATTAGTTATCTGAAGGTCTGAATCAGGCAGTCCAAGGTCAGCTCATCATCTTTGCAATTACCCTTTCTGTAGAAAGTAGGGAAGGATTAAAGAATGAGGTAAGCTCTCTGCATCTAGTCATTGACTGTCTTTCTTGCTCTGAGTTATACATCCCATGTGACCGGGTCTTTTTATTACTACCATGTCTCTAATATCTAGGAAGAGAAAGGTACCTGGGGGGAGGCAGTCTCAGAAATTACATTCTGGAAAGATCCGGCTCACTCTGGCACTGGGACACAGTTGCCCCAGAAGCCCTGTTGCAGCCTCAGCCCAGCTCTCCAGTTCAAAAGCAGAGCAGCCATGGAAGGTGGGGGATGCAGGACGCGGGATGTGGGATGATGCAGGATGTGGGATGCAGGGTGCAGGGTATGAGATATGGAATGTGGGATGCAAGAAGTGGGATGATGCAGGATGCGGGATGTGGGGTGCAGGATGCAGGATGCAGGATGCGGGATGCAGGATGTGGGACGCGGGACACAGGCTGGCTGGCCTGGCATGTGGGGCTGGCCCATGTGGCTTGGGGAGACTGGGAGCTGGGCTGCCATGCGTGGCGTTATTTAGAAAAGCGTGACTCTAGCTCCTGGTGTCCGAGGGTGTTAGCACCAAGGAGACCTTTGTGGGCAGATCTGATGTTGGGTTTGGGTATGCGACTGCAGGGGGAACCCAACTCCACTCCCTTCCCGTGCCAAGAAGCCACAAGCACAACACAGAGAGGAGGACAAGAATTGTGCAGAGCACCTTTCTTTTTCCTCTTCAGATATGAAGAGGCAGATTTTTAGTAAATCCTAGAAGTCCTGGGGGGAGCAATGACTGAACAGGGTGAAGGCCTGGCTTTTCTGTCCCAGGGCCAGGAACATTCACGTGTTGGACAATCTACCTGCGAAAGCAGCAGTGCAACTTTTCCTCTACCCCCGATGCAGGCCACTCCCAAAAACCAGACCAGAGGTACCCTGCTGTAGCCCTACACCACTGTCGTGGTTTAACCCCAGCCAGCAACTAAGCACCACACAGCTGCTTGCTCACCCCACCCCGGAGGGATGGGGGAGAGAATCAGGAGGGTAAAAGTAAGAAAACACATGGGCTGAGATAAGAACAGTTTAATAACTGAAATAAAATAAAACAAATTAAAATAAAATAATGACAAATTATAATGAAAAGGAAAATAATGAAAAGAGAGTGAAATAAAACCCAGGAAAAACAAGTGATGCAAATGGAAAACAATTGCTCACTACCAAATGACCGCTGCCCAGCCTGTTCCCGAGCAGCAGCCCCCTGGCCAGCTTTCCCCCTGGTTTATACGCTGAGTGTGATGGCATATGGGATAGGATACCCCTTTGGCCAGTTTGGGTCAGCTGTCCCAGCTGTGTCCCCTCCCAGCTTCTTGTGCCCCCCCCAGACTCCTCGCCGGCAGGGCAGCATGAGAAGCTGAAAAGTCCTTGACTCAGTGTAAGCACTGCTCAGCAACAACTAAAACATCAGTGTGTTATCAATATTATTCTCTTCCTAAATCCAAAACATAGCACTGTACCAGCTACTAGGAAGAAAATTAACCCTATCTCAGCCAAAACCAGGACAACCACATTCATTGCCTTCTTTGGGCTTTTAGATTATGCAGCAAAAATGGTGACCTGCTCTTGAAACCTCTGAAAATGCAGATTCCCAGGGCAACCTATGTCAGGGCTTAAGAAACCCCAGGGAGTGCTTTATGCTATATAGTCTGTATCTACCTAAATGCAATTTAGCAACTGCCATTTATTTACATGAGGACTGTTATGCCAAGTTCCCCTAGTTTGAACCCTGTTTATGCGCTCCCTTTCAGTGGGTACACTGTGATTTCAGCCTTGTGCTCTTGTTCATCAGATGTTCTTGCTTTAATCTTTCACGTTTGCGTGCCAAGGTTGATCCCCTCCTTTTTAGACGGTGCTTTTCTCAAATCTTACCTTTAAAAGAAAATTGAATCCAATACAGACATGTATGTCATTTGCTTCTAGTGACTTCAGCTATTTTGATTAAAAATTTTCTCATTTTATACTTTATAATATGTAGGTGAGGTACATTTTGGAGTAAATGCAGTTGCCTTTATACTTATATCTCCAAACAGGGTTGAAGGACACTGTCTCATTTCATCTAGTGAAAGGAGATACAAGCGAAAAATTTTTGAGAAATATTTGTATTTATGCATGCAAGTATGATGTTTGCTTTGATTACAACAACAGGATATTATTGATTCGTATTACTTTTGTCAGCCTCTATATCTACAAAATACCTTTCGGAGAGATTGCTGCCTATTCAGTGGTTTCTGCTCTAGGTTTTGTGCAATGGCTGTGCCTGCTCCTGTGCTTTGTGCTTGTGCTTATGGACTCGCATCCCATTCACTTCAGCATTTTTTCAATTTATCAAGACAATTTTGTATCCTAATACCACCCTCCAAAGAGCTTGCGGCGTCTCATGGTTTTATAACGTTTTACATTTTAATAAGCATACTCCGTCTCTCTCCATTGGAGGGATATCTCTGATTTCAACTCGAGAGCTGCACCTCGCGTCTGAAGAGGGGACAGGCAGCTGGAGCGTGCGGGCGTTCGCCCGGGCTGCCCCAGCGCAGGGGCTGCAGCCGCAGCGAGCATCCCCTGCAAAGCGGGTGCCGCACCGTCGTGCCGACGTTCCCGCTTCTTCGAGAGGAGCTGGCTCAGGCCAAAATAAATTGGATTAACTCAGAAGCGAAAATAAGTTGAACTGGGATTCGGTTTTCCTGGCACAGGCGGAAAGCCAACATTGCTGAAGAGCAGGGAATAGAGACGGAAAAGCACATGGAAAAGCACATTTACTGCAAAATCTTATTTTCATTTTACTTTCTAGAGTCCTGATCCTCATGTATATAAATGAGGGCAACCGCTAAAACTGTGTGCTGATTGAGCTGCCATTTGACAAGGACTGCCTTCACACAAAAGCTTAAACGTATTTTCAAAATATATCTTTCTCATTATACGTTCAGATTTGTTCTTTTGGTCGAATACATTAGAAAGGAAGGGAGTAGCATCATTATTCAGATTCTAATATGGGGTTCAACAAGTTTCTGATTTTTTCTGAAGGAAATATTTTTTCTTCCTGGGAGAGTTTACCTCTGAAAGGTCCTGGTTTTCAAAGGAACAAGAAGTTTGAAAAGAGAAATGGCATTTGGATCTCTTCCGCTTTTGAGCCCAGAAAATAATAATTGGATTAGACTGTAGTCTGGCCTGATGCTTGGTTTTTTCATGTGCTTTTTTTGCCAGACAGTATGGTGTATAAAATAATCTGACATATACCGAAATCCCTGCTCACCCACCCAGACCAGCTCAGGGAAGTGGGGTAATCCCGACGGCTGAGGCTGGCCCCTGAGCTCCCCACTTTCCTAAGCTCCATTCATGCTCTTCCGTGAGAACCTGCTGCAATCTTTACTTTTTAAATTATTATTTATTTATTATTATTTATTTTAAAATTATTCTTTTTTTAAATTATCAATTCAATATCACAGATTTTCATGTCTTTTGCCTAAAAAATAGCAGGTCTTCCTGCAAACCCTTTCTAGGCAGCAGTAGTGCTCTCAAGGAGCAGGATGGACTCGTGAAGATGCATGCAGGAGGGACGAGGTTGGGGGAGGCTTCCAGCACTGCCGACGGCCCCTGGCGCTGAGGATGCATGAACCGCCTGTTCTGGCGGATGCTCTCCGGCTGCTTTCTCAAGGTGATGATGACAGCGAAAGGTTGTCCTCTCACCTAGTTGGCTTGAGCTCTGCACAGCCCTGCACATCAAACTTAGGCGCTGAATCCAGATATCTGGTGCCGCTAAGCCTTTCTTCAGCTTTAAATCCTCTGTCCTTTGCAAACTCTAAGTGTGAATTTTAAATTGCACTTGTGATTTGCTCCTGTTCTCACTGGTGAGATGTCTGTGCGTTTCCATGGCCCTGCAAAATAGTTCTGTGGGTACATTTTCCGTGGCCATAAGGAGCAAAGGAGTTTCAGGTGGGTCACAGCGCAGGGCCAGCTTCATTTGCAGCCAGTTTTGTTCATTCAGTCTCTGGCTGTGGTGGTCTGATCACAAACTGCTTCAGGTCTCAGCACAGAAGAAGAGAGGAAAGGGGCTTGATTGGCACCTCGTCTTTCCTGGAGGTTCGGTACTGTCTCGGCTCACTGGGTGGCAATCTATAGCTCAGGTCTCACCTGAAATGGGAAGCTAAGGGGTTACAATCCATTAAAGACAGGGAGAGGAATGGCAGGTACAAGGTGATGCAACCTTGCTCCATCTTCCTACCACCAGAGCACACGTGTTCTGCTGGTAAGCTATCTGCACCGTGGTCTTCTTGGCACAGCGGCCACCAGCCTTGATATAAACAGCGCTTTCCTCAGCGGTCACCAGTTTTACTGCTGTCACTTGTGTCATTGGTCATTGATACAGGCCATTTTTGCAATCTTTGCTTTATGTTATTCCGCCTAGTGCTTTCATACACAGCCATTTCCATTCGTGCTTCATGCACAGCACTCCTGCTGTCGCTGTGACAGGTCTCTGCACAGCTCTTCTGTGCCCAGCTTCACCACGCTGGGTCTGCTCAGCGTACAAGGACGACTGTGGGTTTGCATGGGAATATTGGCATCACCCCTGATATGTAGCTCCTCAGCCGCTGTAGCTGGAACAGCCTTAGTTTAGCAACCGAGGTGAGGTGAGTTTGCATCTTTTACACAATGGGCTTTTACCCAGTGACCTTGAAATATGATTGAACATAACTGAAGAAACTGGCTTTTATCAGCTTATTACTTGCCATATGACTAGAGGCTGTGACTGAGCAAGTTTGAGCCAGGTGCATTTGCTGCTTTCCTCCTGGACCAAAACCTCATCAGGAGGAGAGAAATCTTTCTGCTTTCCTTTAACTTATTCCAGGATATGGAGTGACCCAAGTTTTTCTCCTCACAAACTATGGATGCAAATCCATGGCAGGGTGGGAATCTTTTGGTGTTTTTTGTGTACTCAGGCTCAACAAAGTTGTAGCTGAATTCAGGGCGAAGCCAGCTGACGCAGTCGTGTCCTTCATGTTACCCATGCACGCAGGCGATTTCTTTCTTTTACCATTTCTTCTGAAATGGGATATTACTGAATCATAGCAGTCACTTCAGGGCAACCTGGAGGTTTTGCTCATAGGAGGAACTAATTTGTGGCTCGGGTGCTTGGAGCACCATGAGGTATGGAGATCGGAGGTGAAGCTGGCTGATGGATGTATGTTCTCGAGGCTGCTTGGCTAAGCGAGCACCCCACGGCAGGCAGGTTTTATCGATGGTGGCTGGATGTGCTGGCACAAAGGTAAGCGGAGAGGACACAGGAGGGGTTTGGGGGGGCTTGGCGGTAGCTGTGGATACAGCTGTGGTTAGAGATACGGGTGCTGTGGCAGAGGAGGTGCATGGGCAACCCTATTTGCACAATAAACCGGCCTGGTTTTTGCAGCTTCTCAATTACAACTGTTCTGAGGACACCTTTGGTGTGACATTTTACTGGGTTGGTAATATGGTCAGAGTGAGAGATGACACCAGTTATTTGTATTATCTCATTTAATACAGGCACCCATTGTGCACTTAAAATTAAAGTTGGACAAAACCTTATGTTTGATATAACCTTCCGTTAATGGGGCTCAACAGTGACTGGCCTTGTGGTATTGACAGTGTAGCACAGTGTATCTCACAAAAAGGTCCTCCTGTTTCCCCAGCTGCATTCTATCTGCCTTATCTCTGCAGATGAAAGCTGTATGAAGTCAGCTGCTGTCTTGCTGCACAGCAGCCTGCTCATGATGCTGGAACTGCTCTTGATGTCACCACAATGCTAATTGCAACAGCAGCATTTGGGTTTTCCCAATTTGACACTTCCTACCCCAGTAATGATTCCTGCAGAGGCAGAGGACAGCTCACTAGCGTCCTCCAGCATACCTCAAGCATACAACTCTCCTAACTTTATCAGCTTAGGAAAATTAAAAAAAAAGAAAAAAAAAGAGAGAGAGAAAAAAAACCCTTTCTAATTATCAGAACTCCTCCCTTGCAGTTTTAAATGAAGATTGCACATTGGACCCCTGTTAAGGGATTGCCCATGGAAGGAGATGCTGCCTGGCTGTGGCTGGAGACCTATGGGCAGGGGCCCGGCCAGACACCCCCAGGGTTGTCTCTTGCTGCTCATGGGTTTCCTTTCCACTTCCCATTTCTAAAGGGGTTCTACACCATATTTGTGACAAAGTGGGCAAGCATCAGCAATAAAAACTGACACAGCTGCTATTACAGGACTAATTATTGGATTATTAACACAAAAATTACAGAAGTTTTGCACTTTAGGCAGAATTTCAGAGCCCAGACTGGAATCAGTGTTTTCAACAAAACAGAGACCATTGAGTGCGAGGAGACAGAGGTCTGCCACAGGCTGTCCCTGCGGCAGGACAGGAGGGCTGACCTCTAGGCACTGAGGAAGGCGCTGATGACGGAGCAGGGCTGGGAACGGTCACGAATTTGGCCAGGACATGAGTGCGAAGGCAGGATTTGGTAAGGAGGAAGCTGGTGGGACCTGCAGATGTTCCCAGCCCTTACGGCAGGGCAAGGGGACAGCCAGCAAAGAGGCATGGCCGTGCCCGGCCGCTGCGCGACTGGCGCTCGTGGAGCAGATGGCAATGGGTCTGTGCAATGCCATCCAGGCTACCTGGGCCCAGGCCAAAAAGGGCTTTCAGCTGGTGGAAGAAGCACAGAAATCAGGCATCCTCATCCCCAAATCCTGCCCTGCACCTTTTGCCCCAGAGAAACATTGTCCTGTCATCTGCTTGGTCCCTCCATACAGCAAAGGCAGGATGTTTTCCAGCATCAGCGGATTTTCTTTAGATACAGGTGAATCCCATTCTTGGAGCGAAGGATGATCTGAGGTATTTTGCAGGGAGGGTTGGTGGGGTCGGGTGAGAGCTCGAAGCGGAGCAGGGTCAAAGCCAGCGCCACCTTCATCTCGTTCATGGCAAACTGCTGCCCAATGCAGTTCCTGGGGTAAAACAGAGCAGCTCAGCCACTCCGCCTCAGTGCTGGGCACCAATAAACCCCCACGGCTGGATCCCAGCCCTCTCAAACCAGTACACAACCCCTGCCCTCTGCAGCTCTGGAGGCCCCAGGCACTATTTTGGGTGGCAAAAGCAGGGACATGGGCCGAGCAGAGGGAATCTGGGGGAGCATCGGGAGCTCCTGGATGTGTGTTCAATGAGCATGGAGAGGGAGGGGAGATGGGGAAGCCAAAGGAGAGGCCAGCAGAGCCGAGGTGGTGGGTCTCCAAGCAGGAGGGTCTGCAATGTGTTTGCCTTGGCGGGGTGAGCACAGGGCGAAGGGAGGGATTGGGAGCAGGGGAGAAGCGGGAATCAAAGGGCGGGGGGGTGAGATGGGGTCTCTGCACCAAGGAGAGGAGGAGAGCAGGTAAGCCCAGGATGCTGCAGGCTCCCCACATGATGCCAGCAGGATTCTCCACAGCTTTGGGACCTGGTTCCTGGTCCCCAGGAGTGGCCTGGAGATGTTTCCTTCCCATCTTGCCTGCTGGTATCAGAATCCCTCTGCAGCACAAACGCTTGTTATATGCTCCTGAACTGTTTAACGCTGCAGGACCAGAACTTCAGGCAGCGGTCTCTGAAAGCACTCTGTGAGTGCTTCCCTGATAGCAATTATAACAGCAGCACACATTTCTAGGGCTGAGCAGTTTCCAGGGATGCATGTTTTCTCTCCACGCTACTCCTTCAGCATTCAATACACTTTACCTCATTCCAGCAGAAAAAGGCAGAAAGGCATGAGAGTGTCTGCCAGAGATGTTCTCCGGGGAAAACCGCAAAGGGTCAAACACCTGGAAATGAAGAATACGCAGCAAGTAAAAACAATTATTCAAGGAACACAGTACTGACTAGTATCTTCAGAAGTGTGACACCCCATAATTTCTGAACAACCCCATTGGAGAGAGAATTCATTCTGAGATGGACTGAAACTCATAAACCAAACTCCCTTGCTTTCCACCGAGCCTGGCAACGGTGTTGCCAAGGTAAACCAGACATAGATACGATGAAAACCAGGGAGCCACGTTTCAATTCTCCACCTGTAGGCTGAGCAAAAAATCATCTTTTTGCCTGTTAATACAACAAGCTCTTCGCAGCACTTTGTCTTACTCTTTGGGCAGCACCCAGCCTAACGCTGCTCTCTGACTGCCCTGTGCCACCGCTGGCTGAGACTAACGCAAGGTGGTTGCTTCTCAGCATGATTCCCATGGGCAAAGACGTTTGGGAGCAAGTGGGGGCTCTGCTCTCCTGCTAATAGGTGAAGGGGACATTGGTAGAGGCACAGCATAAAGGGGAAAATTATTAGAAGGGCAAAAGAAAACTCACCAAAGGGTCTTTCCATACTGCAGGGTTTCTGTGAATGAGATAAATGCTTATCGCGGCAATGCTGCCTGTGAAGCAATCGAGGAGGAGAAAAGGGCTCAGTGACAAAGAAACCAAAGGGAAGGTGCAGCGTGCTCACACAAAGGTCTGTCTAAGTCATCATGGTCTTATCTGTCAACTGGACACCAATGAGGGTTTTGTCATTGGCTTCAGAAAAAACTAAATATTTTCCGTTTGTTTAGTTGTAAGCAGGCAAAAGGTGGAAACGAGGAAGGCACCGGCACCATAGGCACATCGTCCCCACCCTGACGCTGCCCGCTTGTGTGCCAAATCAGAGAAGGAATGGAGAAGCACAGGGCAATTCCCATGCCGCAAGTCAGGATGGGACTGGTCCCCATCCCCCTGTGCCTGCAGTTTGCCCAAATGGGTGAACCATGAGTTTGTGCTTGGCCAGGATGACAAGGGGCTTTTGGCACTGGCACGGCTGCCCTATAGTGGTGGTGGCAGGAAGGATGTCACTGGGATGCCACCACCCAGCCCAGACCTCGGTCTATCAATGGGATGCCGACATCTACACAGTCCTCTCTGAACGTCTGCGCCAGCAAGGAGCAGGTCACAGAGGCAGGGCTGCCGCCTCTGCTCTGCGGCAGGCGGCGAGATGTCCAAGAGCACAATTTTGTGAAGGAAGAATGGGATTTACAGACCTTCTGGCAAGGTGCGTCCATCGGGGAAGGTGATGGGTTTGCTGAGCTGCCGGGACACGCCGGGCACCGGTGGGTAAAGGCGAAGGCTCTCCCTGATGCACATGGTGCTGTAAGTCATCTTGCCCAGGTCCTCCCTGCCGGGACAGAGGCAGGCTGAGCTCCCCGCTCCCCCCGCTGCCCTGTGCCAGGAGGCCCCTTGCCCCACAGCCGTCATCCCCCTGGGCAGACCCCCTTTTGCAACAGATGGGGCGTACGGAGGGACCCGCAACGTCCGACCGCAGGCTGCTGCAGGCTGGGGTCCCCAAGACGCCTCTGAACAACCTTAACAACCTCTGAACAAGCTCAAGTGCAAAGTGACAGGAAAAGGTGAAAAGCCACGACTACAACGTCCTGTGGCGAGAAAACAGGAGAGAGCAAAGAGTGATGTTGGCGGCCCAGGTCTTGGCATGGCATCCAGCATGTCCCTCCTGGTCTGACCCTTTTCTTGTGTCTGCCCTGGTAAGATGAGCTGTGAGGCCCTGAAGGGCAGGGAGGCAGATTTAGCTGAAGGATGCAGTATCTGCTCCATCCTACGAAGTCCCTGTGCACGCAGCAACCTTTAGCAGCCCAGCTTTCGAGCCCTGAAGACATTTGCTCGCTTAGAAATGACAGCGATGGGAGAAAAGTTACCAGCTGAAGAAATGTGCAACCTTACCACTGAAGTGTCTCCCGGTGCCCCAGGATCCCCTGGATCTCCTCCCGGCACCGTGCCTGGTGCTCAGGGTGTGATGCCAGGCAGTACAAGAGCCAGGAGATCCCGCTGGCTGTCGTATCGTGGCCCTCAAACATGAATGTGTCCACCTCAGCACGCAGGTCCTCATCGGACAGTCCAGCTCCGTTCTCATCCTAACAGTCCAGAGACACTTTCAGTGGCCCATACATATATAATATATAATACATATATAAAAAATATAATGTAGATAATATAGATAATACAGATAATATAGATTATATATATATCTAAATATTATAGTGGCCCTTATATATATATAAAATATAATATCCCAGGAGGGACCATTATTTTCTTTCAGCTATTGCAAAGCGGGGTGGTGATGCCCCTGGGATATGTATAAACAAAATCAATCTCTGTTTAGAGTGAATTCAGGGGCCCTTTTCCTTCACTTATAAATCCCTTTATCCCCCCCATATTAAACCACCAGGACTATGAAATCCCTCTGCGTGTTGTATTCCCCAACAGGTGCTACCAACATTTCAGTGATGGAAAATTGGACCACCATGGCCCCTCCTCAACTGGGCAGGACTGGGCTAATTTATTTTAATGGCTTGTGCAGTCCTGAGGGTCTCTGGTGGCTTGTGGCACCCCTGCAAAGACTGACTGGCTTTTGCACCCTGCTGCCCCGCCGCACACCCACTCCTCACCACTCACTTTGGCACACAGCAGAATGTCCAAGAAGTCCAAATGTCTCTTCTTCTGGATCTTTTCAAATTCCTGTTCATCTTTAAGGGATTCCTTTCGCTCATGGATCACCTTGTCTGGGAAAGAAAGAGTTAAAGGTTCAGCAGGGCCGGAGATGCTGAGCAGCAAAATCGCCCTGTGAATGCAAAGCTCACCCACGGGGGTGACCACCACTCCGTCCATGATGCATTTGCCACGTATGCTTCTGCATCCCAGGCAGTTTGGCTTTTTCAGCAGCACAGCGACAAATGCCGTGCACATTGCCATCCTTTTCTGCAAACTTTTTTGTCCACCACAGGCTCCTCAGCCTATTTTACGCACCCCTCCTGCATTAAAATCACACCTGGCCTGGAAAGGAAAATCATTCCTTGCATCGGTGTTGCTTGCAGCACTCATGCCTTGTCTCACCAGTCTGAGCTCATTTAACAGGAGCGTTCCCAGAGGGAAATTCCTCCGTTAGTCCAGTTTAATAATCCAGGAGCTGTGAGAACCCCTTGCTTCATGCCTAGATTGGACCACTGCTGCAAGGTGATGCTCTGCTTGGATCCCGGCTCCGAGCCTCCGGGCAGGATCACTGCATGGGCAAGGAGGTAACTCGACTGCCTCTGGTCAGCCAGCACCCAACCTGCTCAAAGGCTTTGGGAGAAGACGAAGGCAGGGAATACCTGTGTGGTCATGAGCGAGCTGGCAGACCTTCCTGAACCGATATCCGTGGGGGCTGAGCCAGTAAATGATGTCATTGTGGTAGGGGAAGATGCGGAGGCGCTGGTGCACCATGAGGCATAGGTCATAGACAGCCTGGATGTAGGTGTTTTTCCTGGGGAGAGGGAAATGGTGGAAGTTTGTAAATTTGGGAGCATCATGACAAGCAATTTGCCCGCTTCCCTTCGGAGCTGTGAACTTTCTGCCAGGGTTTGGGGCAGCCAGCACTGACCTGTTGGTCTGGCAGTTGCTGTGACAACTGAAGGCACATTTCATGATGCTATCGAGAGTCATCAAGCTGACATGCTCAAAGAGTTCCACTGGTTTCCCATCTGTGATCAGCTGCTCCCATTTATCCTAGGACACAAAGCAGACAGAAATGAGAACATAAGGGACAGTTCTGCGCGATCTACATTCACTTTCTGGTTAACGAGTGCTCAGCTAGGGATATGTCCCAGAGAAATGGAAAAAAGAAGAGGATCTCTTAGTTGCCGTCAAAATCCCCGAGGAAGGAAGCTAAGAGCGGGATTATTAATACAAGATTTGCCTCAGGCAGCTGCTACTCTTGAATCCTGGCAGCAGTGAGCCTTGGTACACCCTACCCTGGGGCAAAGGCACCAAGGCACCCCGGAGGAGCCCAGGATGGATGCATTGCTGGGTGATGGGGTGTGTTACCAAAGTATTTCTTAGGGTGCAGTGTGTTTCCCGCACAAGAGCAGCGTATGTTGGCATGGGGCTTCACCAAGTCTGTGTTCTTCTATCTCTTTCTCACAAGCACATGTGACTTTGGTGCCTTTGGTGTCTAAGACTCAAGCTTCCATCTCACGATCTCTCTCACACTGTGTTTTTCCAGCATATAATATAGGAGCTCTTGCTCAACTCTTCCCATAGGGGATCCCTAGAGAAACTATAAATAGTGTCTCTCTTGCCTGGCAGACATGAAATGATGTTGAATCCCCTGTCCCTTCATGGCTGTAAGGAACCAGTGGACTCAAAAGCTGAGAAAGGGAGGAGATGGAGGAGCACAGTCACATCTGAGCTCCCACAGCATGAAACCAGGCTTATATGGACAGACTTATGTCCTTAGCACATACAACGATTGCCACCTGGTGGCATGGGCTCCCACAATAGGCACTTTGCATTGTCTGGGAGGAATTATAAACTGCCAGGCACTAGTGTGCATTGCAAAAGCTCTCCTGGCTCTTCAGCCCCTGGCTCCTGGCCGTTCCCTTGGCCGGTGGGAGGGAGGACAGCCAGGATCCATGTGGATCTGCTGGGGGGATTGGATGGAGGGAGGCAAAGGAGGAGGAATACTTCTGGCACCCAGACTCCTGCTGGTCCATGTGCACAAAGGCTGGTGCACCTCACCTGTAATTCACACTGGTTTCCATCACACCCGGCACTGATGGATGGGAGAACAGTGCAGTTTCACTGTGTATGAGGCAAGGCAGGGATTGCAATCCAGTCATGGGTATGTTGATAGCAAATGATACCCTTTAACCTTAGGTCACAGTATAGCTCTGCTCCAACCTTTATATTCTGGGGATTTATTATGGACCTTTATTTACTTCAATTCTTCATTTACAAAAACACCCTATAAGAAGTTGCAGTTGGGACTGAGATTTGGGGACAGCACTAACATTAATTCTCCAACCTTAGCCACAGAGCCCAAAGCAGCACCAGAGACATAGTCCCCGCAGGGAGGCTCAACCTGCTTGTTCCGTCCAGACCACAGGCAGGGATTTGTGGTGGCTCAGAAACCTTGACTGCTACAGCCTATCCTTACAATTACCAGGTTGTGAATAAGGGCACTGCAACGAAACCCGGCTCCAGCATTTACCTACTAAACAGTCAGGATCAGGGAAAAGAAAACAGGGCAGAGAGAGGAGCATCAGGTATGAATCCTACCAGCATCACGTTAGTAGACTCTGCCATCAGGGCCACGTACGGTTTCAAGATGTCGTAATGAAACCCTGGAGTCAGGAGTTTTCGATGTTGGTGCCATTTTGGCCCGTGTAAGATCAGCAACCCGTTCCCTGGGGAAACACAGTCAAGGCATGTTTTGCTTGGCACAAGCAGACTGCTTTCACCTGCCTGCAGACACAGCCTCTGCCTACAAGGAGCGTGATTAAATCTGCTGTCTGAGCTGCTATGAGAGAGCATTTCCAAATGTTGCTGTCAGCTCCAGGGTTCCCAGGGCTGAGCAGAGCCCTGCTCACCGAAACAACACAGTGCTGCCTCTGAAAAGAAACAGCAACACTGCTGGAGCCCAGAAGTTCAGATCAGCAGATGCATTTTTCACCAGTCCTCCTCCACTGAATCTGAACTTCTCCCGTCACCGCCCTTCGTTAACTACGGACACGTAAGTCGTTGTCATTTGTACGTATGACTATGTCTGAACCTTCTATCCTCGAATCATGAAAAATAGCGTTATTTTAGCACCTTTTCCAATAAACATAAATATTTCAGGAAGTCTTAAGCTATAACTGCATCAAGGAACAAGCACAATGCTGTTTATTTATAGCATGTTCTTGACTAACTTCAGAATCATTCCTGGTAGGCAAAGACCTGAGAATACATACCGATCCATGGGACAAGGTGTTTATAGCTGATGTTGTCCTTGGGATCTGTAAAAAAATCATCAAGAAAGAGAAAATAAAATGGTAAATGTTTCAGTAGCATCAACCCACTGGTTTGCACATGAAAGCTCCCTCTGGGCTCTCACTCTTGATTGGGTATGAAGCCAAATTGGTGGCATCCCTGCAGAATTAATCAGTATTTCACAACAAAACAACACTGTTTGGCCTAGCTGCAAGAAACACATATAAAAGCAGATGCCCAGACTGGAATAAACAAGAATACTGGTGGTCCAAAGTCTGCTGTGTGATAAATTATTAACCCTCCCAGACAGCACTGTTTAATATCTTTCTCTCTGGATGCACTAAAGATACGGCTCCGCAGTAGGAGCCAGGGGTCTGAGCCAAGAAAAAAGCTTCCAGCTGTCTTCTCCTTGCTGGGGTCAGGCACTGAGAAGATAGATAACTTTTCAAGGAGCACTTGAGGAAGTTTGATTTGCCAGATTTGGAGGGGCCCCGGTCACCTCCACAGCCCTGTGCCTGAAGCACCAAGGGCATGGCATGAAGGAGGGATATCTCTCTGTGCCTTTAGATGATTTCTGCAAGACAACCTCTCTGCAAAATCCTGCCTTGCTATGAATTTTTAGGCTGGCATGGGAAATCTGCAGGCTATAGTTGTTGCTCCACAGCTGAAGGCATCATCTTCTCACCTCCTCTGGCCAACAGAGCCTTGGCATAGTCGGGATCGGTGACAACCAGGAATGCTGAGAAACTCCCGAACCAGAGAGGGTGAGCGTATAGGTACTTCTGTGCCCATATCTCCACCTTGTCCAGCACCTCTTCCTCCTTGAGAAACTGTAGTTGTGGGGAAGTAAAAAGAGAAAGAATACTTAGATTCAGAGGAAAAAATAAATAATCTCCCAAACCACTGTCTTAAAAAGCTCAAGGTCTTTCTGTATCACAAAACCAGGTAATGGCAAACAAATTGCTGTCCCTCTGGGTTCGCAGAGCATCAGAAGTAGAGACGCTTGTTACTTTTAAACCTCATATAAAATAATTCTTCCTTATCAATTGACCCTAACCATGGAGAACATCCTTAGGGACAGTGGTGGTGCCTATCAGCGCACATACGTTTTCTGCTCTTTTTCCATGGCCACCCCAAAGACGACACAGATTTGCCCAGACAGCCTCTGCATTTTGTGATGTTCAAATATGTCCTCACTTGCATGTGGCTGAGCAATTAGCACCTGCAGTCATGAGAAAATACAGCAGCACTTTTACAGCAGTCCATGGCATCACTGCTGTGTCTGTCCCAGTGCAATGATGCCTCCTGACCGGGAAACCTGGGCCACCGCTTCCTCCAGCCATTTAGCTGGAGAAGGCCAGTGTCCACGTAAAATTCAACAGAATGAGTCCACAGTCACCAACGGAGTTTACAGCAGAGGGGACAGTGGTTAATAACATCAGATTAAGATTTCATTGATTTCCAGGAATTGAATTTAATAGGTGACGAAGGGCTGGTGTTCCCAGAAAGATTCATCTCCGGTCCTTGGAAGCTGCATGCTGAGGAATAACGTGAGTACCAGCGTTCGTATTGGCAGCACTGGCAGGTTCACTCTTCAAAAGTGATCACCGTTTTATTGCTTTTTCAGCCAGCATTGTATATTAAACAGGCAATAGCCAAAGAACAAGTGGAAAGATCAGTGGAAAGTTCCAAAGTCACAAGCAGAGAAAAAAAGATCATGGAGACAAAACTGTGTAAGAATTCTCTTTTCTTTGAACAGAAACTACTCTGCCACAATATGCAGGGGGAAGGATTTTGGTGAGCTAGGGCTGACATAGCTGCTGCTTTGACTTGAAGCTTGAAGTTTAATTACATCTGGATACTGGCACAGAAATCAGCCACAAAGTCACCTCATTGACTGAGTCCAGTGAATATTTGCTCAATTGCTTCGGTGCTGAGTTATCTCAGCTCAGCTTTTAGTTTGGCTAGTGTTTCTCAACCTGGAAGATGGCTTCTACTCAAATAATCACACACGTCAGGTTTGTCTCGGAGGGGATGCTCAGGAACCATGGGGCGTCTGCCAGGGGACCACGTAGGCTGAGTGGGAGCAGGTCCAGGCTCCGTGCTCCAAGGCTGAGCCCCCTTCCTTGTGAGCCGGGGGGGTCCCTGCAGCACGTCCCCCACGTCTCTCGCATTTGGCAGAATGACGAACTACATCCAGTTATCATTTATGATAGAAGGTTGTCGTTCAACTTCTCTTGCTCAAGTTCAAGATTTTGGACTTATTAAAGAGAACTATCAATTTCTCTGGTTGCAGGGATCAAGTTTTGGAGTAAAAGGAGGCAGCCCTCCCTAGCGCCCGCCCCTTTGGCAATGCCAGCAGAAGCAGGGCTTGGCAAGGCGCCTTTGGTTGAGTGACACTTGAACACGTGAAAGTACCTTTGATAGGTCTGCTTGTGCTTCCTCCCATCACGAAATCACAGGAAGCATAAATGGAGGTAATTGGGAGATGCTGAGCAAGCCTCGCTGGCACAAGTCCTAACGCTAGAAGCCTTTGAATCCAACCTTGGCTTTGGAGCACCAGCCTCAGTTTGTGCTATCAAGAACCATCCCTGTGTTTGCAGAGGTTGGGATGGGTTTATTTGAGAGGAAAGGTTACCTCCAAGGTGAGTAACCTCCACCTGCTGCGCCCAGCACTCCTGGGGCAGAAGGTGTAAAATCCTGTGGGCTGCAGAGGAACAGGAACGGAAAGCTCCTGCTTCTCAACCAGGGCTCCAGCTACCAGGCTCTGCATGAAAGACCATCACTTCCACTTCTTCCTCCCTTGGGGGCTTGAAAAGAAAAGTATAACCCCCACTTGGGTCTAAGGAAGAAAGGTAATAGCCTGATCTCACACAGAAATGCAAGTTTTGAAATAGATCCAACGCTAAAAGCATCTGGGAAGAGGCGCTTAAAGGCACTTCTAATGACTGCGTGCCGATAGCAAATGAAACAGAAAACACAGGAGCTGAAATCTGAGCACGAAGCTGCGCCCTGCTCCGTCAGAACCAGGCTGGCTCCCCTCCGCCAGCCACCCGCACAGGGCAGATGCGGGCGAAGGGCTGCCGAGGGACCGACAGCCCCCCTGCGCCCGCGGGGCAGCGAGCCCGCTCTCCTCTGCTTCCCACCAACCGTGGCCATTGGAAGTCGGTTTGGCCACCTCGGGGCTGGCACTCCGGGTTTTAACTAAGTAGTGCTGCTGCAGTGAGACTGAACAGCTCTACACAACCTCTCCGGATATTTAATGTCATTTCTACCGAGTGATTTGGATAAGCAGAGACTAATACCTAAGAATGCTTTAAAACAAAGTGATGTATTCCCAGGAGACCCACCCAAAGCATGACAAAGCTATTTGAGATACTAAACTGACCTGAATCAAAACTGGCAATTAATCCCTTTAAACCAACAGAATAGGAAATGTCAGTGGTCTCCCTGAATACAGCTCTCAGGTCCTCCTCCGAGGTGGGTGTAAACTTTGTATTCAGCATGTGCCCAGAGCAGTGCCAGTTTCCTCACTGGCTCAATGAACTGTTGGGCTCTGGGGAATTCAGCGGCATTTCATCAGCAAATTATTAAATTTGCAAAACAGGAATTCTTCAAAAAATACTGTCTGAGGTAAAAGTCTAGCCGTGAATAACCTAGCCACGATGGAAGCAAGTGATTGGCGCAAATGGTTAAATCCCATTCCGGGATAAAGAGTCACAACTGACAAACAGGCAAACATACTTCATTTTACTGCAGTTTTAAAGTCTAACTGGCAGCGCAACAAAGCCCTGAACTGGCCCATCTTCATGCTTACATTGCCAAAAGACTGCCTGTCCCGTCCAGCGCAGCAAAACTGGGGCTGGCACGGCACAGAAACGAGCCTTAAGAGCTCCCCTCCCCGACTTCCCAGCCACTTTTCAGGGTGCCAGTTATTTAATGTGCCACAGATTTGGCCAGGGCAGGACATCAGCAGAGCCCAGGAGAGGTCAGGGCGGTTTGAAGCAGCCTTTAGCATGTACGGAAAAGCCTTTTCACGTCAGGCAGTTCAGTTACTCCTCGTGAAGCTGCCAATGAGTGGTGCAAATCTGTTTGCCGAGGCAGCCACGCTGACCTGTGTGGGCAAGCGCACACCTCGGGGAACAGGCATCCGCGCCACGAGTGCACAGAACAAGTTATGTACGCGGGTTTAGTTAGCCAGGGCTTTAATGGAACCTTAAAACCATCTGTGGCCCCTGTGCCGGATGCTATACCCGGGATGCGTTTTATGGCTTAAACGTGACTCAGAATGATCAGCGCCCTGTCTGGCTCACCTGGCCACGAAGCCGATGCGAGCTGGGAAGGGAAGGAAGGTGCCTCTGGATGGTGGGAGCAGGGCGCTGCTGCAGGGCCGTGCCCTGGCTTTCACAGGAGCAGAGAGGTGACAGCGGAGCCTTCGCCCCGGCACACGGCAGCGTGGCTCTGCTGCCTCCAGCACCAATGCCGGCTTACACCCCGGGACGAGCTGGCCCACGCCACGTTCCATTACCGCGTCCTTTGCTTGCGAGCCAGCTCCCACCTCCTTCCACCGCGCGTTCTGCAGCAGCCTGCGTGCGCTGTCCTCCGGGCATCACAAGCCGAGACAGCAGTTTGTCTGGCTGAGAAAAAGGGTGCCCATCTTTCCCTCGCCCCCCCGGGACTGGGAGAAGCAATTCTCCCGGACCATGGCTAGGAGTCCCACCAGCATCATCCCCCCCCCCCCCCCCCGGGGGGAAACTGCTCCCCGCACTCCCGCTCCCCCCACCCCGGGCAGTGCAGAGCCGTCTCTCGCCCTACCTCGTGGACGTGGCCGAAGAGCCAGTGGGTCGGGTGGCCGGGGAAGTCGGCCAGCGCCCTGAGCAGCTCCCGCCGCCGGTGGTAGAGCTGGATGGCCTTCAGCAGCACGCACGTCAGGCAGAAGACGGCGGCCAAGTGCAGCACCCGGGAGACATCCACGCCCAGCCAGGAGAGCTTCATCCCCCCCCCGCCACCCCGCCAGCCCCCGGCGAAGGCAGGGACCGGCCGCCCGCCGGCTGGCTCAGGGGGAGGCCGGTGCCACCGCCCCGGGCCGGCACCGGCCGCATCCAGCCAATGCGGGGAGGAGAGACAGGTCGGGAGTTCGAGCGGCTGCCAAATCACGGCGGCGCTTGTTGGGAGGGCAGCGTCCCGCGGGGCCTCGGGAAACCGCGCCGCTCGCCCGGGAAACGGGCTCGAAGCCGTTAAACGTTACCCGCTGCCGGCGGGGACGGCGGCTGACGAGGGAGGGAAGGAGCCCTCAGCCCGTGCCGGCGGCAGAGCTGCGGAGGGCGGGCAGCACCCCCTGCGTCGCCGGGCCGAGCGGGACCCTTCCCCGGCAACCCAGCGGGGGGCTGCGCCGAGCTGCCCCGGCACAGCTCCGGGGCTGTGTTCGCGCCCCCCCCCCCCCCCAAACGCCGGCTGCTGGCCTGTGCGCTGTCACCGGGGGAAAACGGCAAAGGCCGGGCGCGATCGGGGCTTTTAGGGAAGGAAAAGCAAACGAACAAAAAGAGCCTGGCTGAGTGAGGGTGCGTAACAGCCATCCCACCGGGCGCGGAGAGCCGGCGTTTGGGAATATCGCTCCTTTGCATGGAGTTCTTTGGGATTTGGCGCGGCTTTGTGGCAGGCAGAGGGCAGGCAGCTGCCAGGCAGCTCGGCTTCCCTGCCGCCGTTCTCTCCGGGAGCAAGGGCCTCCGCCGAGCCTGGTGGGCGAGGGGACGGAGGGTAACCGCGGCGGGGGGCACCGGCCGGGCCGCGCCCCTCCGCTCGGCCGCTTCTAGCCGCCCCCTTCACCGCCCGTCCCACCCGCTGGGGGCGGGACTCGAACCCGCGGACCCTCCGCGCCTTCCCCGGCCCCCGTGGAGGGCGCGCCTGGGCCTTTAAGCCCCGAGCGGGGCGGCCCCGCGGCGCCCAATGGGAGGAGAGGCAGGGGGAGGGGAGGGGACGGGACGAGGAGGGGAAGGGAGAAGAAAGGGCGAGGGCGGGGGAGGAGGGGGTAGCGGGGAAGGCGGGCGCGCGGGGAGGAGGGGGAGAAGAGGGCAGCGGAGGCGGAGAGACTGTAGGAGGCCGGGAGCAGGCTGGCGAGCCGGGGCGCGCTGGCGGCGGCAGCGGCGGCGGAGGAGGAGGAGGAGGAGGAGGGGGGAGGCGGGAGCCAGCCCCCGGCCGCGCCGCCGCTGCTGCTGCCGCCCCACAAGAGGATGAAGAAGCGGAAGGAGCTGAACGCCCTCATCGGCCTGGCCGCCGACGGCCGCAGGAAGAAGCCCGCCAAGAAGGGCTCGGGCCACCGGCTGCTGCGCACCGAGCCCCCCGCCTCCGACTCCGAGTCCAGCTCCGAGGAGGACGAGTTCGCCGGGGCGCGGGGCCGTTGCGGCAAGTGAGTCCCCGGGGCTGCCGCTGAGGCCCCGGCCCGGTCCTTCCCGGCCGCCTGGGGCTCTGGCCCCGGCTCCGGGCCTGCCGCGGCGGGAGCCCCTCGGTCCGGCGGGTCAGCTTTGGGGTTGAGGGGGGTTGTGGGGCGCTGGGGGCTGCCAGGACAGACCTGGAGCCACCCTGGGTGCGTCTGGCCCAACAGGTCGCCTGGCTGGGGGTAGAAGTGGATCTGAACCGCCCTCTGGCTTTCTTCTTACTGGTTTTTCTGTTCTGTGCTCACTGCGACTGAAGTCCTTAGAGCCGCTCGGGGTCACTTGCTTGAAACGTTGAGCACGCTTATCCGTGTGTGTTGGGCGCAGCACAGTCCTGTGTCTGCGAGCTGACGCAGGCTGGTCTTCTTGTGGACGTGATGTGCTTTTTGCCAGTAAATAAACTTTTCAGTTAGGTAACAGCGTTATTAATGGGCCTCAAAGAATAACTAAAAGTAGGCACATCACAGAGAAACTTAGGCTTTGGCAGTTTAGGATAATCTAGAAGTATTTGTCATAACATTATGGTAATACCCTTTTTTGAAGCCTGCCTTCCAAGCTATCAAGCAGATGTTCCTAACATAAGTTTATGCGAGCAGAGCAGGAAATTTTAGTAAGGGAAACCTGACAGCTGCTCTTAAATATGCTAGATGTGCCTCCTGAGGATAAACTGAACAGAGAGTAATAGCCCTGATCTCACTGTAGAGCCTTATTTATTCTTGGAAAAGCTCTTGGTTAGCTCTTGTCAGCCAAAGCATGTACTGTTCTGGCGCTGTCCCTTACTTTTATAGAACAGCATTTAAAATAAAATTTTTCTAGGCACTGTTGAATATTCACAATCTGTTATGTTTGTTTTATCCAGGGGAGACTATCTACGATGCTGCAAATTCTGTTACCCATTATGTGCGTTTGTCATTCTTGCCGCTTGTGTGATAGCATGTGTTGGCTTAGTCTGGATGCAGGTGGCTCTCAAGGAGGATCTGGATGCAATAAAGGAGAAGTTTCGAACTAGTAAGTATAAACGTAACTACGCTATTTCACATTTGCTTTGGGCAGTACGAAGAGCTTTGGTTGCCTACCAGCTTATTCAAAGTCTGAAAGTACTGAACAGAAAAACTGCCCCTAAACTGAGGAGTCCTGTGGGCCAAAACCACTTGGAGGCTGGGTGAATCTAAGGCAAATGTTATATATTCTTGCCTGCTCTATACCTTCTGAGGAGCAGGGACACTGGATTAGGTGGGCCTGTAGTTGCTTGTACGTACATTTCTAAAATTGCTGACTTTGGTCTTGGGAGTGCTCTTTTCCAAAGGAAGCCCCTATTTAAAAAGAAAAAGTTCTAAGATGTAAAACAGTCTAGGGGATTTTGATGCATCCCTTAAAAAAATTAATGGAAAACAATCTTCTTGTTTTGAGCTCTTTTAAAAACCTCTAATGTTTGCTGTGGTGTTACTGCAATTTGAATATTGTTTCGGTATTACATTGTTTTCTTCGTGTTGGTGTGGAGTTACATCATGTTTAATACTTTGAAGTATGGAGTTAACATGAAGCATTTTGCTTGTAGGTCTCAGGTTTTCCCTGTCCATCTAGGATTTCAATATTATAACTTCTGTAGTGCCGAGGTGTAACAAATGGTGAGATTTGCGTGTAACGTATGCTCTCAGTTCTCTGTACCTCACCTCTGGACACAAGATATGTTTTGGTGCCTTATTTTAGTCATGTTTAAAATCCTGTATATTGAAAAAGGCAAGGATAATCTGAGGATCTGTGTGAATGGAGCAGAAGAGAGTGAAGCTTAAGCATTCAGGTAGTCTCTAGCTGCTTCAGGAAAGCTAGGTAGTTACGTTTTGCCTGAGACGCACTGCTGTTGAGTGTGGGTGTTGTCCCATAGCTTTGGTCTTCATCTTAGAATTTTTGTGCCCGGCACATGAAGATGACCTTAAAAATAAGGCTGGTGAAATCAGTTCAAAAATTAGCAGGCTGCTAGAGCTGGAGGTAAGCAGAGGGCTTGATTTGCTTGTGGTAAAAGAGGTATTGAGGAAATGTGTGTACAAATTCTTTGCTGTTGGTGTTTAGGGCTTCCTGTTCAGGCGTGTAACTCTGCTGTGAGGTGGGGAGTCCTCTGCCAAGGTGGAACCTGCTGGCTGGCGGAGAGTGAGAGAAAGTATTGTTGATAGATGTGCTTTTATATTAACTGATACTGAACTCTGAAAGTCAGCCATAACTGGCGTCCACTAGTTATGGAGGATACTTTCAGTTACAGGCGCTGCTTTGTAGCTGTGAGCGTACTGAACAGCTCAGGAGTAGCTGTTCCTGTGTTCTAGGTAAGCTGACTGCTGCTCTTCATGTACTGCTCTGCTTTAAGTATCTACTGGCAGTAAAAGTTTTGCACGATGACAACATTTGTTGGCTTGGGTGTAGTTAAGTTTCATCATTCCTGTTCTACATAGAACTCTTTGTTAAAGCAGTTGTTTTCTCTGAGCTTACTGTCTGGCAATTACAGATGTGCTTGTTTTCTCCTTAATAGCTCTGATAGAAAAACCATGCATTTAATACTTTGTCTAGTGATAAAATAGTCTCAGATTTCCTTGCCACTGTAATAGCATGCCTAGAAGCTGGATGGGAGCCTCGTAATGAGGCACAGTGTTAAAAACAACAAAAAAAAGCAGACAGCAAGAATAACCTGGTTCCAAAAGGTAACATTGTGCTTTGGTGAGGTGTGTGGGTCGGTGGAGAAACAAAGGCACAGAATCCATCTGTCCTACAGCAATTTTGCCGAAAACCAAACCTTCTTCCTCTGAATCTTCATCCAGATTTTTTTCCCCATAAGAGCAGATTCCCATGGCAGTATTTGTTTGTTAATGTTCTGCCATCCTTTGAACAGACTGAGTATAGTATGAGTGCTTTTTAAAAGTTAAGACACCTTTGCATCTAGTATGTTTGGGATAGGGGGAGGTCATTGTGGTGTTTCCCTTCAGTTGTTAGTAATGATGCTAAGAATGCTCATAGTACTTAACCTTCCTAGCACTGCAAAAAACCCTTAAGTGGGGTCTCGCTGTACACAGTGAGAGTGGCAAAACAAAATAATTTGTCTGCAAGAGCCTCTGAAACATCAGATTCAATGTGAACTGCTTGTGTCAAACGGACAATTAGCTCTCAGTCTGTTTTGGCTAAAATACACCTTTCGAGGTCTTACTGAACCAAAAGTGCTGTTTGGATCTTGGGTGATCAGTGCAGGCTCCTCTGTACCTAGAAATGACTTTTAGGACTTGCTTCAAGAAAAGCGAAGTGGGTTTTTGAAGATGCATGGCTTTCCAGCTGTGTGTGTTGGGGCAAGCACTCCACAGGCATGAAGTGTTCCTGAAGGTTTCCCCTTTTGACCAGATGGGTCACCCATAGAAATTTGTTCTGGGAGCTGCCAGCAGCGTACCGCGTAGATCCCACTGCTCTTGGAAGTCTGGTCTGAATGATGGCAGTTTGTTATGGAGCAATCTGGTGCTGTGTTACAGGGTGGAGGTGCAGGTTTTGGAGAACTGTCCTCTCCATCTCAAAACCTTTGTTTATTTGTTTCCCAGACCTAGGGATTTAGGATTGCCTAATAGTGCTTGCAGCTAAACAGCTTAGTCACTGCAGACCTGGAAGAGCTGCATTTCTGAGGCTCACTTGAATTGGTTTGAGCTGCATGTTTCCCCCTTCCTGTAGTATTAATTGCAGTAAAAACTGACTTTATTTCCAGGGGCCCTTGTTTACTGATTTGTTTACCAACAAATGTTAGTGTGTAAGCTTATACATTTTTTTCAGTTGTCTTTCTGTCACATGGAACAACTGTAATCATGTTAATCTCTTTGGAATTCACTTCATCGTCAGCAGCCCCTTTGCAGTCTTGGAAAGGGCACTGAGGTTCATTTCACATGCCTCCTTTGCCCTGGTACTGTTGGCAGTTCTTAGTCACAGTCCCATTACTATTTCATGTTCCTCTGAAAGTAATGCAAAATAACTGCACTAAATAAAGACCTGCTGAGGCTTAGCCAGAATGACAGTACTATTGCAAAGTGTTAAATTTAGTACCCAGGTCTCTCTGGGTTCTCTCTGCAGACATTAGTCCTCTTAAAACAAAAAAGAGCTGTCATTCTCAACAAACGCTTAATTCTGAATTGGCAATAAAGCCATATGTAGAAACTGTTACTGCCTTCTTTCACTGCTGTAGATGTTGCTGCTTGTAATTTGTTTTCTGCCTTTCAATGTTGTTTACCCAGACTTTTGGGTTTTTTTAAAACGAATGTAATTATTTTTTCTTTTTTTTTTTTTTTTTTTAGTGGAATCTAATCAGAAGACATCATTCCAAGAAATTCCTAAACTGAATGAAGATTTGGTGCAGAAGCAAAAGCAACTAGAACAAATTGAGACTGGGGAACTGGGGCTAAATAAAATTTGGATAAATATCACAGAGATCAATAAACAGGTGAGAGGGATCAGTGCTTGGTTTTGAAAAATAATAAAATATTCCATTCAAATTTATTTTTACAGAAATTAATTTCAAGTGCAGTGCTGAGCTTTTAGCTAAGGACTTCTGTGACCGTATGCTAAACTTTTATTTTTAAAGTTAAAATGGAATATAAGCCTCATTATTAAACAAGCAAAAAAAGTTTGGGGATCTGGTTCGACTGGAGACTGATTGCAAAGAGGAGAAATTACGCAACTGGTGGAAAGACTTCAGGCAGAACTTGAAAGAGCCTGAGAACTGTGCAGTTCTTAATTTTCCTGCCAAATAATTGTGATGCTTATGATGAGAGATTTGAAATTTCAAATTTCTGAGAGTGTCTGCAAACGTTTCATAAGCATGAGAAGAGTTACCTGAATCAGTACGAGTTCATGTTGCTACAAATGAAGTACTGGTGTCTTGTGAATATAAAATCTGCTAATACACACTTGGAATCTGAGCTGGTGTAAATCTTAGCTCTGTTTATGCGGCTAGAACTAAGCCACTTAACAGAAAGCTGTTTCCTCAGCTGCTGTATTAACTCAGGCTTCAAACAAAGCATCCAGCAAGGCTGTTATTGAAATTCTTGCCTCTGAAGGTAAAAGTTCAGAGCTGCTCACATTTAGTGGTATCAAGAGGTGTGTGTGGGGAACCCTCCTTGACACTGGTGCTTTGGGTTTAATTTTCATGAGTACTGAGGTGCCTGCTCAGATTGGTTTTTCTTCAGTCCCATGCAGTGGTTAAGTGCTTAATGAGGCACATAAATATGTTTGAAAATTTGACTTGCTTTCTTTAGCATCTGACAGTATGCATTATCCACTGATATTTAGGTGCTTCATTAAACTTTTAAAACGCTGTCATCTGTACCTGGATGTTAAAGATACTTGCACATGGTTCTTGCAGGCCCTCAAATTACTGCAGGGTCTGGTTACAGTCTGAGCCAGCTCTTCTGGGAATCAAAATTTAGTTACTGGGTTTTTTCTATGAATTGTTGGGATGTGCTGCTGGGAGTTATTTCAGCCAATATTCACAGCTGTGGAACCAGGGACTCTGCACTCCAGCTGATCAACATTGGCCTAATGTAAAATTAGGATCTTGCCCATTTCCTCAGCTTGCGAAACAACTTTTTTTTTTTATAACCAGAAGAAAGTGGGTTTTATCTGCTCTGCTTTTGTGTTGTCAAATGTGGGAAGAAATTACTTTTCTTTGTTTTGACTACTGATGGCTACAAATTGATCTTAAAGTGATGGTGTTAGCAATTAATGACTAGCATGTAGTTGGAATGAATAAGTAATCTTGAAGACCCACTGAATAACTTGCTGTCTGGGTCAAACAGTTGACAGAAATTGAGCTAACCCGCTGTACCTAGATTGTAACTCTTCCATTTCTGTAGCAGAAGGTTTGGGTGATACATGCAACTTCTTTGCCTGTCACTCAACTAGAGAAGTTGCGTGGTTTTGCTGGGTTTTGCCAGGCAGGTTTGATTGCTAAATACAGAAGTGGATGACTGTTTCTTACACGTAAGGGCTTCTTGCACAATTTTTTAAATCTTTCATGGGCAACAGCCTCTCTCTAAGGGGATGAATGTAAAATGGGCAGAGGCTGCCTTATTGAAAAGGAGGGGCTTCTATGGCTTTCAGTTAAAAAAAACAAAACAAAAAACAAACCAAAAAAACAACCAACTTCTGTTGCAAGAGGCAGAATATTTTTAATGTAGCCTAGGCAGGATTTCTAAACTAGAGACAGGGATGTTTTGTATGTGTGTACATACATAATTTTGTCTTGCCTTATGTTTTAATGTCACAAATTAAGTCATAATACTGGGGAAGGTCAGAATCAGGATTATGTTGACTAATTCTAAATATTCCTCTTTGGTTTTAGATATCACTATTAACCTCAACAGTAAATCATCTCAAAAACAACATAAAGTCTGCTTCTGATCTGATTTCTCTTCCTCTCACAGTAGAGAAACTTCAGAAGGCAAGTACTGCAAATGTGGCTATTGCTAAATGCATTCTGTGCTGCTAAGCTGCAGCTGGGCTCTTGGGGACAGCAGTGACAACAGGAGTTACCTGAATTGCATGTGAGGAGTATTTGCTTCTCTTGTTTTTAAATCGGACTTCATGTACTTGATATTGTATGGTCCTATGATAAGGTATGGCAGGTAAAAAATTTGAAGGCCTTGTTTGTCCCTTTCTGGAGATGCATTTGTTTGTATTGTGTTGTCACTTCTTTACCTTGGACCTCATCTTTCTGGTTGCTTTCCCTCAGGTTGCTAGTCTGAATATCATTTAAGACACTTGCAAAAAGTCTGTCTGCAGTTTTCCAACTCTGCTTGTGAATAGGTGCTTTGTTTAACTTTTTTTAATTGGAAAAGAAAATGGAATGTTTTCTGGAAAACTTCCTCGTCTTCAGCGGTATATAGTTCTACATCTGGCTCTGCATTTACAGTCTTGAGGCAGGTAGGGGTCTAACTTGGGAGCAGTGGACCTGGAACATTAGCATGGGAGCTTTCTTGGTGTTCAGTACACCCACAGCAAAACATGAATTGTACTGGGATGGTTTTCTGACAATCGCTTGAAAGATGGGTGACACAAGGTTACTTCTAAAGTGACTTCTGTTAATACAGTGTCTTACCGTGTGCCTTAGCTGAGCATTCTTTACCAAAGAACTGTCCTGTTTATTTTGGTAAAAAGAATGGCTTGTTGAAACTCCCCCGGCTCTTCCGTGGCAGTTCTGTTTATTTAGCAATAAACATTTATATTGGGCTAACACCTAATGTCAGTCCAGTCTTTGTAGCTTTTATGGGTTTCCACTTCTCATTTCCTATCCCTACAAAATTAGTGTATAATCAACAAGCTAGTCATATGCAAAGCAATTAGTGTGGTTTGGCTGATCAGGCTGACAGGATTTCTTCTTCTGGGAGGAGTACAAAGCTATTTCCTAAGTTTCTAATTTGCTGTTATGAGCATGCTGGATTTGCACTGTGTCATATCAGAAGTAAGTCTTAAGGCAGTACCTAGTCTGGAACCTGCACCTACTTTATTATATATATCACACATATAATATAGAAAAACCTCGTTGTCATCTTTCTGCCTTTGGTACTGTCAGGACAAAGTGTTGGTGTCAACAGGTTTCAGCTTGCAGTGATCTGCTGAACAGCAAGGCTTTTTCATGTTGAAATAAGTCCATCCTTGGTCACATTTCATGAAAATCAAAGATCTTGGGAACTTTTGAGTTCTTTCCAGTCTCTGCTGTTGAGTCTAAGTAAGGTGTTAGATGTGGCATCAGTTTCCACTGCTCTCTTGATGCCATCTTGCTTGCATTTATGTTTTAGAAGGTTGATATCATAAAACCAGACCTGGAATCCTTCCAGGAGGTATATTGCGAGGTGTTGAGTATAGAAAAACTATTTGGAGGTTTAAATACAATAGTTTTAATGGTTTGTAAGTGTCATGCTAATGGAAGGCAATAGGTTTCAAGACTTGGGCTTCTTTTTGACCTCTGTGTGCATGCTGCACTACCTCCTGTCACACAGGAGAACTTCAGTGGCTGTAGGTGGGTAGCCTGGCTTTTGATAGCCCTGGTGAAAAATCTCATGCTCAATTGTCCTTTGCATTGAGCTGTCTTTGGAATTACCTGCCTTTCTTGGAGGAAACCATCTAGCAGCAGTCCTGGCTAACCAGGGAGGTCCCAGTTGACTGGAGGTTAGCAAATGTGACACCCATCTATAAGAAGGGCTGGGAGGCGGATCTGGGGAACTACAGGCCTGTCAGTCTGACCTCAGTGCTGGGGAAGGTTATGGAGCAGATCATCTTGAGTGCCCTCGCACGGCACGTACAGGACAATCAGGTGATCAGGCCCAGCCAGCATGGGTTTACGAAAGGCAGGTCCTGCTTGACTAACCCGATCTCCTTCTATGACAAGGTGACCTGCTTAGTGGATGAGGGAGAGGCTGTGGATGTTGTCTGCCTAGACTTCGGTAAAGCCTTTGACACCGTTTCCCACAGTATTCTCCTGGAGAAACTGGCTGCTCATGGCTTGGGTGGGTGTACTCTTTGCTAGGTAAAAAACTTGCTGGGTGGCCAGGCCCAGAGAGTTGTGGTGAATGGAGTTAAATCCAGTTGGCAGCTGGTCACAAGTGGTGTTCCCCAGGGCCAGTTCTGTTTAGTATCTTTATCAATGTTCTGGATGAGGGGATGGAGTGCACCGTCAGTAAGTTTGCAGACTACACCAAGTTGGGAGGGAGGGTTGATCTGCTTGAGGGAAGGCAGGCTCTACAGAGGGATCTGGACAGGCTGGATTGATGGGCCAAGGCCAATTGTATGAGGTTCAACAAGGCCACGTGCCAGGTCCTGCACTTTGGTCACAGCAACCCCATGCAGCGCTACAGGCTTGGGGAAGAGTGGCTGGAAAGCTGCCCAGCGGAAAAGGACCTGGGGGTGCTGGTTGACAGCCGGCTGAATATGAGCCAGCAGTGTGCCCAGGTGGCCGAGAAAGCCAATGGCATCCTGGCTTGTATCAGAAATAGTGTGGCCAGCAGCACTAGGGAAAGGATTGTCCCCCTGTACTCGGCACTGGTGAGGCTACACCTCAAATACTGTGTTCAGTTTTGGGCCCCTCACTACAAGAAAGACATCGAAGTGCTGGAGCATGTCCAAAGAAGGGCAACAAAGCTGGTGAAGGGTCTAGAGAATAAGTCCTATGAAGGGCAGCTGAGGGAACTGGGGTTGTTTAGGCTGGAGAAAAGGAGGCTTAGGGGGCACCTTATCGCTCTCTACAACTGCCTGAAAGGAGGTTGTAGCGAGGTGGGTATCATTCTCTTCTCCCAAGTAACAAGTGATAGGACAAGAGGAAATGGCCTCGAGTTGCACCAGGAAAGGTTTAGATTGGATATTAGGAAAAACTTCTTCACCAGAAGGGTTGTCAAGCATTGGAACAGGCTTCCTGGGAAAGTGGTTGAGTCACCATCCCTAGAGGTATTTAAAAGATGTGTGGATGTGGCTCTTAGAGACATGGTTTAGTGGTGGACTTGGCAGTGTTAGGTTAACGGTTGGACTCGAACTTAAAGGTCCTTTCCAACCTAAGTGATTCTATGATTCTATGAAAAGGCTGCTCTACTTAGAATAGGATTTTGGTTTCTTAAGCCTTTTTCCCTGTAGGTACTGTTCCTGAAAATGGGGAGCTGCCTGCTGGTGTTAGTCCTGAAGGACTACTGAAGGGGTTCCTCTTGGACAGCGGCTTTTGTTCAGACTGATGAAAGGTGCTAAAGGTATCCTGAGGTCCTCCAGGGCAGAGAGATTGCTTTCTGAACCTGTGTTCAGACTTGCAAAATGAAGAGCTGGAGGAAGATTTGTGTGGCTATCATTTGAATATAGTCTGGGTAGCTAGAGGGTCACTTCAGTGCCTTAAGAGCTTATGAACATAACAGGGTCGTAGGAGAAGGGGATTTTTAGATGGGTTCTGTTTGTTTTAATGATCAAAGAAAGTATTTAAAATGGAATGAGAAGCATAGGGGCATGCTCTGTCTCATTACTGTAACTTCCACTAGTGTTTGTGCGTGTCCTAGCTAACAATCTGACTCTAGGTGCTATGCTGTCAGCTGCTAAAACACCAGTGCAGCTTTACAGAATAGTTACTTTCTAAAGTTAGAGTTGGGCTTGAAGACAAGGGAAGGATGAGACAGGAGTAGTCAGAAGCAAAGGTAGCTGTCAGAGTGTGCTGACTGTACCTGCAGAATTCACAGGGGTTTTCCTGATGCTTCAGAGCTATTCTTTCATTTTAAAAAAGGCAATGCTTGCTTGAAAATCTGCAGCCTTTGGCAGACTAGTTTTGCCACGTGTGATGTGTCTGATGGGTAGCCCTGAAAAACAATTAAGGCAGGATAAATCAGTGATGTCAGCATCCTTGTATTCAATACAAATACTCCATGTAGAGAGGGGAGGTAAGATGTCTTCATGTCAGGATTCTTTTTTTTTTTTTTTTTTTTTTTAATTAATGCCAGAACACTTGTATTGTTTTGGGAGTGGGAGCAGCAAACCTGTAATTTTGGTTGTCTAGCTTAAGTTGTCATAGTGTAGAGTGTGTCTTTGTTTATTGGCCTGGAGATGTGATGGGTATAATTCGCAATTTTGTCTGCAAAGAAAATTCTGAATACTTCAAATTCATGTGCATATTTTTGTGGCAGTCTGCCAGTAGTTTCACTAACAAAACACTCTGTTGAGCAGATTGAAACTTTGGGACAGTGCAGTTTGAGGAAGGCTGAGATTTTTGTCATCTTCTTTATTCCAGACTGTAGCAAACATAGGTAGCACGCTTACCAGTGTTTCTCATGATGTTGAAAATATACAGACAGCTATTGAAGAATACAAGAAATCCATAGAAATACTCCAGAATGATGTGGTAAGAAAATGTACTGATTTAACATTGCGTTTTAACAGTTACCTGCCTAATATGAAGCAAGTTTAAGAATTGTGTGGAGTTCTGCCTTATGTCTTCAAAATACTTTTGAAGTTTCAATGGGTGCTGGTTGGTACATTAATGAGCTAATCTTCTAATCCCTGTGTGGCACCTCCTATATGGTACCGAGTATGTATTTTTCTGGAGCCAGAATTGTTGGTGCCTACTACACTGCAGATTTTTGCTTCCTACTACACAGATGTGGAGCCTTGGGAATCTCTGCTTCTGTGCAATGCAGCGTACTGCTTATGGTAGCTGTCAGCACTGTCTTAGGATTCGGGATGGTGGAAGCATTGAGATAGTTTGTTGGTTGAATTAAGGATGAAATCACTGGCCATCTTTACCAGAAACTACTCACTGTATTTATACTGACCTCTCACTTGGGATTAACAAACTGAGCCAATAATTAAAGTTTTTCAGCTAAACTGCAATATAGCATTACTTTAATAGGAATACTTGCAGATAAAATTTAGATTAGACACATTATAAAACTTGATTCAGCCAGTGGGTGCTACAAAAACGTTGCAGATATGGCAGTGTGTATGGTAGCAGTGAAATGTGTATCATAATACTTCATTAAAGGGAGCAGCGCTAATTACGAGGGTTTAATTAAAATAAATTTGGACCTTAGGTGTTTGAAGGAGAAAACTCTGTATTAGCCTAGTTAAAATACTGCATGCCCAACAGACATGAGTGACTATAGTTGTTGCAAAACATCCTTGGCTACAGCCTCCCAGTTATTATAAGCTTAGTATTTTTTTTACAAGCATTTGGTAACATAATTTTCTGCTTCTTTCCTTAGAAGGAATTAAAACAGATACCTTCACTTCCTTCCACTGTTGTGCCACGGACTGAGAGAAATCAGACCGAAAATTGCAAAAAGGTATTTTTCTCCCTTGCGCGGGGAATATTGTTACAAGTATCACTGGTATGTAGCTTTTTTGTGTGTTTTGCAGTACTGTATTGTACAAAAAAAGTATGTTTTTTATCGTGACAATACAGATAGCATCCTTCAGAACAAAATACAAGATAATTTTGCTGTGGTTTGTTCCTGCATATGTGCAAACAGGGAAGTACCCTGGTCTGAGAGTACTTTTTTTGTGCTCTAACTGGGTGAGGAGTAAAAAGGCTGAAATGAATATCTAACAAATTGTAGGTGTACTTTGCTCATGTAAATGGAAATGAGTTAAAGGCTTTTTATGGAATGGATTTTATGGCAGGTACTTGCCAATCTGATTAAATTTGGGAGTGGCATGTATTGAGTCACCCTCAATATAATGAGGTGTGGAAAGCAGGGATTCAGCAACCAAAAAAAAAAAAATAGGATAATGTGTGGGTGTTTAGCTGAATGGGTTGGAATGGAATGACTGCATTTATTTACACTTAATACAGTCGATATCTTCCTCAAAAATGAATCTTGTGTATAAATATCCCTAGTACATGCTTTCTTGGGAAAAATAGTTGGTGTGGTTACTAAGCTTGCCCTGGAAAATTAGATGAATAGGCTTTCTGTGTTTGCTGGCACAGCTGAAGTGATTACATTAGCAACAAAGAGGTTAGTCCTGAGGAAGAATCTCAGTTTCAGACTTTGAAAGCTGGAATAACTTTCTGGAAGCTTCCAGTTGGATGTTTTCAGTGGTGTCGGCGGAGAGCCAGTCTGAAGTCTGCCCAGTTAAATTGGGTCAGTCACCATGCTGTTAATAGCAAGAGCACTGCAGAGGTTGAGTAAACTGACGTGCTGGTTTTATATTTCAGGAAAGCCAGTCACTGCATGCAGCTTTGGAAGAGCTAAATAATACTGTAGTGGTGTACCAAAAGTTAAATGACATCAAGCTTCTAAATGTGGATTCAGCCATTGGTAACCTTAGCCGGAGGATTATGCTGTTAGAAAACTCTCCCCTTGCTGTGAATAATCTGGACAAAAGAGAGAACTTGTCTACCAATCTGGTAAGTATTTGATGACTAAGGGTGTCTACTCAGGCTAGTAGTTTCAATACTTTGTATATACTACAGATAGAGCTTTTCAAACCTAACTGAGGAAAATGTCAGAATGAAACTTGAGACACTTAGGATTTAATTTTAAAAGGCTGGAATTTGTTCCATGTTTCTGAACAGGTAACCAACGTTAAGAGTATCTCTGAAGTAGTCATTTCTTCCCTGCAGAATCTACAGAAAAATATCCAAAACACTCTGACGTTTAAGACTTGGGTGACTGCTTAATGGGGCAGGGTTCACAAACCTCTTTAACTATGTTTTGGGAAGGCACTCTGACATGGATCTGTTAAGATCACTGAGGAGCTAGGTGGGCCTCTGGATTGTTCAGTGGTGCTTAAAAGTTAACAAAAAAAAGCTAAAAAAAAAAAAAAATTAATACTAAATATGTTCGTAAATCCTTCCATTGCTTTCTGTATGCCATACTGGGCCCAGTCTCTGAGAACGTGTTCTGTATGTTTAGCGATAAGGAACATGCTGACATTGCTGTGGTAGATTACATAACCCACTGTCTTCATGTTTATTCTACAATGTATTTGTTCTGTTTTTTTCCTGCTTCATGCCTGCCGAATTTGAAGGAAAGAAACTCTATTGTAGAAAATAATAAGCACATGAATAAACTCAGCCCTCCTCCATTTTTCCTGTAGGGGAATGATGCAACTACCTCTCTAAAAGTAGAAAACGAAGATCAACTAGATAATGAAACTCATTCAAATAAAGAACTGAAGGTAAAGTAAGGAAACGCAAATTGCACTGAAATAGTAGAGCATGTCATTCTCTTTATAATTATAGTTTTAAATGAGACTTAATTGAGGAAAGATCTACAAGCAGGCTAATCTGATCGAGTTTCTTTTGAAAGTCCAGAGTAGAAGGGCAGCTTATCCACCCCATTTTGGGGACAGGAAGTCAATTAGGATGGAAGAAAAGTTGGAATAGATTAAAGTCTTGCCATTCTGACTACGTATGGGATATCATAGCACAGCTGCTGCGGTATCCTTCCATGCAGCTGAAAGAATCTTGGGAGGTTCAGACCATGGTCCAGTGGAACAGGGGACTCCGGCAGCCTGCTCATTTGAGTACCCATTGCCATGCTCTCAGCAAAGGTAGCCCAACTGTTGTGGGTTCACACCACAAATGGGGTTACAGTATTTATCCAGGTTTAAAAACTTTCTTGGGTTGCCTTAGAGAAACTTTGCACCAGTGGAATCTAGGAATTAATGAAAGCTGCCTTTTGGTAATGATCTGATGACTGGCTGCGAGCGAGTTTAACAGACTAACTGAATGCCCAAATTGTGGGCTGGGGATAAGAGGTGGCGTTGTTGAGGTTAGTTTCCATCTTCTGGGCAGAAGGCAGGTGGGTGAAGTGGCTACACTGTCAGTTCCAGGCTTGGATTGATGTGAACTCAACCTATCATCTGGAACCTACTCATAAAGAGGGCAAAGGAGCTCCAGACTAAAAAATGTGATGGTTTTACTTTGACAGAGATATAGTGACTCCTGCACTAAGGTAGTCAGTTCTGCAGACAAACATTTGAAACAGTTGTGCAATTGAATGTATAAACGTTCACTCCAAGTATGATTATATTACAATTTTTCAGAGTCTTGCTCATTTATCTAAGAAATACGGAAATTAAATGTCACATTTTTTTGAAATTGGTGTCTGCAAAATAGTTGAATAGTTGCCTGCTTTTCAGATTGAGGTACTGATTCTATTGTTTTTTTACAGGCCATGTGAATTTATTCCTTACATCTTTCCATAGTGGTTTTTTGCTGTTGTTTTTTTGTTTGGTTGGTGGTTGTTTTGTTTTTTTTTTTTTTTAAACTTTTTAAATCTTGTTTATCACTTTTAAACTTGGATCAGCCTGGAGACCTCTAAGTCACATGAAAGTACTTAACGTATTTTAAGTTACTTCTTTTCCTGATCTTCTCTGTGTGCTGAAGGGGTGCTTTTTAAGAATTTTTTTTTTCTACATATGCAGGAAACAGGAGCTAGAGATTCTCAGGTATCAAAACTAAAAGAGAAGCTTCAGCTGATCAGTGCTCTCACAGCCAAGCCAGAAAATGACAAACCCATTGAGACATCAAAGAATGGTAAGAATGTCTTAAAATAGTAATCCCTAACCTGAAGGTTCCCTGTCTAATTCAAAGAATAACTAATGAAGGTCGATAATTTAGACTGTTCCTTAAGATTTTGGTGAAGATTATTTCAGTTAAAGTGGTAGGAAGCTGATGGCTCTAAAACAGAAAACTATGTATGACTATAAAAGTTTGAAGGTGACTTTCCATGTGTATAGCAGGATTCACATGCATCAATAGCTTGTATTTGAAGGCATACCTGTAGAAATTTACACCCGGTAACATCTATTTTTGCTTTTTCAAAAATCTAAGTGTAACATAGAGGAAAGGTCTACATGTCTTCTGACTTGTCTCAGTTCTGCACTTTTGCTGTATATATTCAGTTAGTGCTGAAGATAAGATTTGAAATACTTCATTACAGTAGAACTGTGCTTGCTGTTAATTTGCTAAGCAGCAACTGGGAAGTTTAGACCTTGCTGTTGGGGAAGATAGATACCTGCATTGACAAGGTGAAAACAGCTCAGGTGGGCAGATGTAGTTTGCTTAATAAAGATTGTTCAGCACTTTCAGACTGGGAAGTAGAAAGCACTTCCAAGTCATTCTTTCTATGGGGTTTACAAATACACATCTAGTACAGTATGAATGATTAAAGCTGTATAACTGTCCAAAACCAAGTTTCCTTCCTTCTGTTCTTCCAGTTATTGATAAAAGGGGACAACACTGCTGTACTCTGAAACGATTTTGCAGCATTCTTATGCTATATAGCATCTGTAATGCAAAAAAAAAACAAAAACAAAAACAAACAAACAAAAAAACCCCCACAACATTAGTTTTATCGGATTTTTTTTCTGCTAACTGTAATTCTGTGGAATTAGTAAGACTAACAGAAATTGTTTTATAACAGTTGAAAGTAGTCTGAGTACTACAGCAAAGCCCACAGACCTTTCAAGGCTGGCTTCAAGGTCAGCTGATGACATCACAGAGAGTAATGGACAGCTGAGACATCTGTCCTTACCAGGAATTTCCAGCATCAGAGGTATGTCCTTTCTAGGCTGACCTTTTCTTTTTCTGAATATTTCATGCAAATGTTTAGGAGATGATGAGTATAAATGGAATTATTATATTATAGTGTGTCTGGGCATTCTGGGAGAAATTAGGTCAATTTTAAAAGCTTGACAATTATGGACTTTAAAAAAAGGTAATTAAAAAAAAACTAAAAGGAAAGAATAGCACGTAAAAGAAAAGAAACTGGGATTTAAACAGGAGCGTGCATTATAAGTGAATTATAATTGTTTTGAGTGCCAAAGTATTATACCAAGTGCCCCAGAGATTGGAAGAGAAGTCAAGGGCAGAATTAGGGTGCTGAAGGAAAATGAAGTAGGTATAAGCATGTATGTTTTGTGTTTCTTTTTCTTTTTCTTTTTTTTTTTTTTTTGAGAATACTGCCTGCTCAAATGAATGGTTTCTGGATCTTGCTGTACAGTCTTTTCAGCTACTGAAAGGGCAATGCTGTGCATCAGGAAATGAATAGACACTTTTCCCTTTATATCATCTGTGCTGTTGGTATAGCAACAGTCATTCAGAGCTTGCTTTTGTGGAGGATAACTGCATCTGTATGCAGTTAGTGGCTGTAGAATGGGTTATTAGTTGTGGCCAGAAATAGGGATTACTTTTTTCAGATTTGATGTAATTTAATCCAGAAATGTTAGTGCTTTTTTCTCCTAAACTGTTACTGACAGCTTGCGACAACGCAGAAGGCAAACTACGTACTTGGGGAAGCTTTATTTAATTACTAGGTAGTAAGACATAGTGCAGTAAAACTGGAGGAGCAGCTTATAGGGTATTCCTCTGTAACTAAAGGAACTACTTTTCAATCCTTGTTCTCTTTGCAGATCTTCAGAATTTGTTTGAAAAAGCAACTGAAGATACTGATGGAAAACTATCATATGAAGATCTTCAAAAGCTGCTTGGCTCTACAGCCCAAGAGTCACAGAGCTTTAAGAAATTTGACACAGATGGAGATGAGAAATACTCATTACAAGAACTGAGATTAGCATTAGGTGTATAGGATATATATTTAGAAATGTGATATCAATGGATGCTACTGTAGCTAAAGGAAACTACGGGACATGAAAAACTATGTCTGCACTTTTCCAGTGTTTTACTGATCTCTGGAGCTAAATTACTGTACACATTGCCACCTCTTTTTTTGTTTGCATTTATTGAAAAGAAATTTACAAATTTATATGTCGATAGGACATAATATTGGGACTGTTAAAATCCAGAAAATTCCCAAAGTTGGAAACATTTTCCCCTCACTGTTTCCCTTTCAAGGGAGTTCTTGTTTTTAATTTAAAATGTGTACATACTAAAATAAAACTATGGTTTTATATTTCACTGAAATTTGCCTTAAATTAGAGAGCTGCACTTTATGTAGAGCAGAAGGAAATCTGTCTTGTAAAGATGGGCTGCTTCTGCTTGTAAATATTTGAGACAGAGTAAATTATGCATATTTAAGGGGAAGTTTGTCAGGAGATGTGTTGGTAATAAGCTGTTTACAATGAGAGGCTGAGCCTAAAAGGGATGGTTAAGAGCTTCAGCTAAACTTCTAATTTTGACTAAGTATATCCATGAATGAGTTTGGACTCAGTCAGAGGAAAACAGGAGTGGTAAATCATGCCCATCTATAGCAGGATTTATTTTTAGAGGGAAGAGTTGAAAGTGTTTTTATATCATAAGCCTACAGGAGCAATTACCTACCAAGTGCTTGGGTTTTCACTTCAGCATTCTTTTAGCTTTGCTGTATTGCATCCAGGTTACATTTTGCGAGATGAGCCTTTCTGTTTTTCAGAAAAGAAACTATTGAATAATTTTAACAGATGTTTAAGAGGTAAAAGTCTATAATGCAGCCTACTGAGTAGCACCTGAATAGTTCATGCCTCGGGTACAATCAGCAGTGTGCTGATGGTCTTGGTGACTGGAGATCTTTTGAACAGGGTTGCTGATGCTGCTGGTTTCTTCCATCTACCGTTGTTTGGGTCACTGATGAAGTGTCCCAAGTAAAGCTTCTGGTCACTAGGAGTGTGAGCGGGTGGAGAAGGCCCGGAGTAGACTTGTGGGCTGTTTCCTGACTAATGTGAATGTGATCACTTCTTGGCACCTTTACCTTTTGTGTTCTTGCCAACAGAAGGATGTAAAAAGCAGCATAAGAGTATGCAATTGCATTGGCGTTCTCTACTGATGCTTTTTAAGTGAGGTTTCCTTACTAGAGAGGAGCTTAAAGGTTTGTTTATACCAGTGGATCTAAACACAGACTGTGTTTATAACCTTCTGGAACATAGAAAATCACTTTTGCAGAAGGAATTCTCTTGCAGGCTAGATCAGGGCCAAGTTGGATGATTTTGCTCACAAATATCACTGATCTTGTTGAGAGTTTTTTGCATGATTAGTGAATTGAAGTTGCCCACCTTGCTGAAACATCAATTTATGTGGAAGTCTGTTTGTAATTGTTGACTTTAGACTGGATGT